>NW_005841885.1:1956558-1968643 GCF_000455745.1 Alligator sinensis
CCCCAGGCTAGCGGGTGTGCTCCAGGGAAGGGGTCGGCCGGACGGGAGGCACCCCAAGGGAGGCACTCGGAGCCTGGAAGGTGGTCGGGAGCAGGGAGGTGGGCGGCTCAACGCAGGAGCGCCCCCTACTGGCCCGCCACACTCATTACCTACCAAAACCTGATCCAACACACCACCTCATGTTGGTTCAGTCACTATTTCTATAAGAAATGTGTCAGCTATGACATTCAGGGATATCTGGCACTGCCATTATTACTGACACTTGTTTTTCATTTGGATACACATTTGGGATGTTGAAGTTTCCAATAATGACACAGTTTCTGTCTCCTTCCTTTCTTACCCATGTGTGGGGATCAGAGCAGAAATATTCAGGGCTTCTAACTTAGGGGTTTTGGCCCCAGTAGGGAGCTAGCAGTTATGAGACAAGTTATGAATAACAAGCTCCACAGGACCCCTTCAGCTTGTAACTATTCCAGGTGCCTTCAGTTGAATAAGTGAAAGCCAGATGAGGGCAATTTAGCCATGCTTCACTCAGGGGCTAGTTACCCCAGCTTAGGGCTCACCCTGGATTCTCTCTGTGTCCAGATCTGACCGTGCCTGTCTATGGTAAAGTCCTAGCATTAGAATGTATTTGACCATCCTTCTCCAAAATTATTGTGTCCCAATGAATCCTGTTTCATCCACACTATCCCTTTTTTCTTCTGCACATCATTGATGTACAATGCCCCTGCAGTAAACTCATGTTTATTTCTGTCGTTCTCGAAGAGACAATAACTTGATAGCTGTGTTCCAGTCGGGCGGATCTTCTACTACGTTTCTGCCTTCCCTGTGATCCTGGGTTTCACGTGCTGTACCCGTCATCCTAATTCCTCTGTGTTGCGTTAGTACATAGATGCTTCAGTTGCTTCTTACTGGATACCCACAATTTCCCACCACAGTCCTCTCACTAATTGTATCTCCTTGCCTGGCTACTGTTGTCCTCATTATTAGTACTTCTTCCTGTTTATCCTCCTACCTGCTGTTATTCCTTTATCCATCCCATGTCCTTGTTTACCTGCTTTTCCTCTTCCTATGTACTAAAACCACACACAGAAATCACACAAGTCTCCCTGGATCCTGGGCAACCAACAACGGGGATGTGAATGCATGTCCTAAGCTACCTTCTTCAGTTGCCAGACCATCCTGTCCAGACCTCTCACTCAGTTTGTTGCTTCAAAACAGAATCGCTTTGTTTTTTTCTCTCTCTCTTTCTTTTTTTGGCTTGTGCTTTCTGAGATGAGTCGCTGAAGCCTGCCCATCACACTAACAACCTCTGCCCTGGCTCTGCCTCTGTGTTGCTTTCCTCTCATGACCAGGAACTAGCCAGCAGCTCCCGCTGTGTGCATGTCTTTCTTTCTCGCTTTCTCCAGCAGCTGTGCAGAAACATGTTTTCTTCTGAACCTGTTCCATAATTATCTCCTCTTTTTTTTGGGTAACATATTGTCAGTGTCTTCTGGTCTTTGAGCCCCCTGGGACTCCCAAGAGAAAACATGAGCTGATTTTTTGGGGCGGTGGGGAGGCTGGGAAGGGGAGAGCAGCCAGTCTCTGACTCGCTAGCCACTGTGGATTATCATGTGCTCTTGCTTTTTAATAAGCTGTGCAAGATTAAAGAGTAACTGTGGGATTGGATTTTTTTCCTTGAGTTTTAACTTGGCACATAATTGACAGGAGAACAAAGGATCCTTGGTCCTGTAGAAGCACCGCCTTTCACACTGGCATTGATGGTAAACCCATTAGTGAATCTAGCCTGTGGCTATGGATGGAGGGGTTTGTGGCTTTGAAGGGCTTGCCTGTTGTTAAACATTTTACATCATTTGAACTGTTTGTGTGTGTGTTGGTATTTGTTTTTCCTGCAAAGCCTGTGACTTCCTCCTCACCCCAAACCTATGTTTAAAAATACATGGACTCATTAGCTCATGAGCTTTGGTCAGAGCAGAGGGGAGGGGGCTGGGTAGCCAGCAGGGCTATAATGAGAGCAGGGAAGGTGGGGAGGGCTGGCCCGAAGGTCTGGCTTTTGGCCCTGTTCTCACACAGGTGGAGGGAAGGGCAAGAGGCCTGATCCTAGCATGGGTGAGCTCTGTGTCAGCCCCAGGTAGTGAGCACTGTGGTGCCTGGCAGATAATCTGGGATTTATATCTATGGATCCAAAAGCATTTCATGCACATTAAGCCTCACAACTGCCTTGTCTCATTATGTGCATGGTAACAATCAGAAAATTAAGGCACAGACAGGGAGGTGTCCCTGGTCTCCTTTACAGCTGCATACTCAAACGTAGAGGTTTCTATGACCAGGACAGAGCATGGATGCACTTGCTTCTGCTCCAGCCTCCTTCCCGGAGAGTGGCAAATACACCACGAGCTAGAGCACTGGCTCCCCATATTTATCTGGTCACCACGTCCACAGACAGCCTATGGTTTAGTCTTGGGTAACTGTCCTTGTGCCCACTCTGTTACCCAGGGTGAGAGCTACGCTAGGGCAGCTGAGCTCTGAATGAAATGTGGCTTAATTGTGCTGGTTTACCTGGGGTGATGACAGGCTCAGAGGCAGCTATCACAATGCTGCTGTTGCCTGGCACACCCCTGCCTCCTCTTAAATGCAGGCACCTGGAGTAACTGTGGACTAAGGGGAAGCAGGGCTCTATGGAGCTCCTCGTTCTGCTCATACCCGCCACCTCCCCATTTGGGGCCAGGACCCCTTGCGAATTTCCATCCCCGTGCACAGTTGGGCCGACACTCTTATTTCTTCCAGCATCTACCCCCTCTGCTGTCCCTGGCACAGGACCCTGTCCTTCCTTCACAGACAGCTGGTGGGAACCTGCCTAGACTCTTCCCCACATCACTAGAGGCGTTGATGTTTAGCAACCCAAAGCTCTCCTGCTTCTGAGGCTGCCTCTGAGCTAACCAGGGCATTCGCATACAGAACAGCTATATCAAAGCTTTCCAGATCCTCCTTCCTCCTCTCCTCTCCCCTGCCCCCACAGCTGCACTAACCATCCAGTGCTGTTAAGCATGTAGGGAAGAGGGCTACCAGGGAGCGGGCTGTGTGAGCAAACACCTACTGCTGTCCGAGGCGGAGGAAAGAATTAAGCTGGCCGTAATTGGTGTTCTGGCTTGGATGTTCTGACTTCTGTCTGCTGGGGATGTCTTGGTAGGGGAGGCGCGTGTCTCTGAGAAAGGCACATCTCCTTTGTTCACTGCTGGAAACCACAAGGCTAGCCGCTGTGGAGACTGAATTCTACTGGCTAATTTATTGGCCTCAGATAAACCCCGACTCAAGCAAATATGTTCAACTGATACAACATGGAATTGTTTTCTTGTCAGGATTTTCAAGTCTATTTTGTATTTGGCCTTGTTTGTGGTAGATCCCCTCCGGAAGATAGGAAACAGGATCGGTTCCCTTACCCATTCCTTCGTGCTCCTGTGGTGTACTGGTTGTGGTGTTTGAGCACTGGGAAATACTGGTTTGCTGTCAGAGTGTTGTTCATGCTGGGTTGCTAAGGTAGACACGTCTGAGCCTGCTGGTTTGTTGCAGAAGGGATACTTGGGGGAGTAGTGATTTGTAACTCTAGGGTTATTCACCCAAGGTTAGCTGCTTTGAGAAGAAAAAAGGAAAGAACACTTAGTTTTGAAGCATCTGGGACGCATTCTGATTATTTTGAGACACAGAGTGTTATGTGGATTTTCCAAAGTAATATAAAAACTGATAGATAGGTCATAATTTGAGCTCTCTTGATCTTAACATGCATCCCATTAAGTAAGGAAAAAAGTGTCGTTGGGAATTAGTTATCTGGCTTGCTTGCCTTGTGGTTTTATATGGGGGAGGGAAATGGAAGAAGTATTACTTTGAATGTAACTTCCATATGCCCATTTAGGTTTTAATAAGACAGTTACTACATAGCTGTAAGTGACAGCTGGCTATTAGAAGCATATGCTGAAGCTGCATAAGCTCCAAAGGCAAAGCTAGTGCCTAGTTGTTCAAACACCAGTGCATCTGCTTTTAATAATTACTTTTAATTTTGTTAACATTCATTAACTACCTTATTAAATCTAAATAATACAGGAAACTTATTCTTAATGCCACTTCCAGAAAAATAACCCCTTGTGGCCTGGGTTTTATTTCATAGTTTCATAGTAGCCAGGACAGGATTAAAAGTTGACCAGCCAGTAGAACTGGAATTTTATTCCTGCAGACTCACAGCAGTGCAATGCTTCTTGCCACCCTCTTGTTCTTCTTAGGTTAATCAAGCATGCACTGCATAGCGGCTACCTCTGCATGTCTTTCTCTGTTACTTGCTGTATAGAAGTTCTGTCTTCAGAAGCATCTAAGTCCTTTAGTCTAGAAACAGACAGGTATATTCATTTCTCTAGACTCTCCTTCAGTTAAAGGAATACCTTATGTCCTATTTATATTAGAGCTGCGGCTCAACCCAACTCATAGGCTCAAACTTCCCTTGGTCTTGAGACAGTTTAAGCAAGGCCTCTGAAGAACAAGCCTCTCTCTTTCTCTTTGGTAAGTTCCTACTGGTCCATTGGGCTCTTAGCCTCATGGCTGTGCTTTCTTGACCACTACCATTGGTTGAATTCTGCCAAACCATTTCTGCTAATATCGTTCTGGATTTGTAAATGGATTCACTTGGACTGTGAGCGTGTCTTCCATAACTGTTTGAGTAAATAAGTTTGCCTATAGGAAGAGGCACGGGTACAGTGAATTTTAAATGGCTGAGGGGGCATATGAAATTGGTGTAACTAGTGATGTAAACTCCCATGATCCTAGCAATCAATTTTGGAGATTTCCTGGGTAGTAAGGGTGGCATGTTGAACCTCAGCACATCTTTCTCCTTTGCCTGTCCCATGTCCTTTCCACCCTGTTTTCACTCCCCTGACCTTTCTTTGCTTGTATCGGTGGTTATTGAGACCTCCTTAAGGCCCTGAAGATTGATAGTGAAGTGCATATATATGAGCTTTCTCATATCTGAACTCCATGGGCATCCACCCAGCACGGACTAAGCTCCCCAAATCCCACCCTAGCATGCACTACGCTTGGTATAAAACCTGGGCTGGAGTTTTTGGAGCCCAGCCTCTTCCTTTTATTGTCCTGAAGCCCTGCTCGCTCCTCTCCAAGGGACTCCCCAGCATATTTTATTTTCAGCTGGTAACTCAGGACTCTGAGAAGACTCATCTGCCTTTCGTATAAGGCATCAGGTGGTAGCATGAACTCGGGGTTAGATGGCTGAGTTCCCTCCCTCCCAAACCTCATTCCAGGAGGATTATGAACAATTGTAACACAGCTTCATCTCATTTAGACACAGAAACTCCCAAGAGTGGCTCATAAAAGGTTGCTGAAAACTGAAACTGTTTTTTCTGTAAGGCAGCTCCAAACCCCACAATAACTGCCCTTTCTTGAACTCCCCTCCCACTTCCAGAAAGGACCAAGCTTCCCCCTGGTTTCCAAATAATTTACATCTGTACCATAGGGAGGGGAGCTCTGTGTAACACACAAACTTATCCAGTGCAGGATAGTACCGAGGGTGTAGATTCTGCTGCCTTGTGATGTACGCTTTGATTTTGAGTCTTTGTTTAATCCATCTCATTTCTTATCAAGTTGGTTTCCTCTTGTTTTATTTGGGGGGGGGGGGGGGGGGGGGGGGGGGGGGGGGGGGGGGGGGGGGGAGAAGCAAAGGGATGGATTCAGTGCTAATGAAAAGTACCAGATTAACAGCCCCAGAGACTAAATGCCTTTATTTATTGACAGCAAGGCAGTGGCCATGCAGACCTCTCTGTGCCAGCTGGCTGATTATTATTTGTATAGCACCATCCCAAGCAACATGGGGACAGCAAGGCAGGTCCCTCCCTTGGAAGCACTTAGAGTCTCACAGGGGGCTTCTGTTCTGACATTGGCAGCCAGATTTTCAAAGAGCTTCAGCTGCTATTTGACAATCCAGCCTTCCTCGAGGAGTCAGCCTGGCTTAGGTGAATCTTCATGGGAAGGGTGGAACTAATTTCCACATTGTCAAAACAAGATAGTTTTTTGCCCCCCAATTAAAAACCTCCCTCCCCCCATTGTAACAGAGAAGGAGACTCTCCTCTCAAGGAATTTGGTTGCATTAAAGGTGGCTCACTTGCCTGCGTCCCTCTCCTGCCTGCTGCCTTGCGAGGGTGCCTAACATGACAGGGTGAGACAGCAGACTCCGGGCATCGCCGGGTGAGCTCGCTCTGAGATGCCAGCTGCATTGGTCCCTACTTCCGTCTAACCAGCAGAGCGGAGAAATTGCCTGTTACCTCGGGTCGATTTTTCATGCACTCCTAAATTGCTTTGTATTGACACGCTGTCAGAAATGGATTGTCACATTAACCCGCCGATCCAGGCCTGGCTTCGTGAGCATGTGCTTGTCGGGCTGATATCTTCTCAGGTTCAAGGCAGCCTGGTGGGGGGCTGGGTCTGTTCTCTCCCCTCCCCTCTCTCTGCTCCCAGCTCGGGCTCTCTCCACATGACAGCGTTGTAAAGCATATTCATCTGCTGGGCAAACCAACCATACAGCAAATGAAGCAAGTGTTCAGTGCAGCCTGCAGTCTACACTTCTTCTCTTCTTCCATTTCCCCTTCCTTTCCCTGGCGATTGGGGCAGGGGATGGATGACAGGGCTGTGAGGTTCGATTCCAGGCACTGAGAGGGTTTGGTTGTCAGGGCATGGGCTCTACTTCCCCATGCAGGGGGTAGTGTGGACAAGTGGTTTTGAGCAGGGGGCTGGGATTCAAGGGATTTTTCTGCCTCTGAGTCTTTGTGACATTGCTTCACTTCTCCGTGCCTGTTTTCCCTGTCTGTCCAAATGGCAGAAATGCTGCTCACTGACCCTAGTAAACTGTTGTGAAGTCCAGGGATGAAAAGTGGTAACTTGCATTTTTGCTTCCCACACCCTTGGCCTGCCAAGGATTAGCACTTTGTTGGGTGCCTTTTTTTCCTGCCTTGTGGCAGGGAACTTGCCCAGGCCATTGCCCTTTTGTCAGCTTCTTGTTTCAGTTCTGCATTCTTCACGTTCCCTGCCACGTGACACTCCCGGTAGGGGAGCTGAACCTGGAGCATGGCACAACCAGGCGGCCTCCTCCTGCAACGACTGGCAAATGTAAGGAACCAGGTTGCTGGTCGAATCTCCTCTCTTCACAGCCAAGCTTCTGAATGACATTTACTCCCTCCTGTTTCTTGAGAGAATTTTCTAGTCCAAATGTAATTTCTATAGCTTCCCATCCCCACCTCTTCATTTAGTTAATAAGGTTCCTCCTCAGAGATTAGCAAATGCTCCTTGAAATCTAAGCGTACACCACCCACTTCATTTCCCTTGTCTATCACGGCAGTGATGTCTTAGCAGAAAGGAAAATCCAGGTTGGTGCAAGCTGTCTAAACACAGCTTCTCACTTCAGACCTCTGTGCTGTATATGACCCTTACCAAGGCAAGGTGCCTACCTGTGTCAGTGCCTCATGGTCATTACTGGGGTTTATCCTGACAGTGCCCCTGTGAGATACTGAGCTAGTATCCTCATTTAACAGTTGGGGGACTGAGGCCTAAGTTACTTATCCAAACTTCCACAGGAGGTCTGTAGTTTAGTTGGGGTTATGCATTTTTTTTATCATATTCCTTTGGGTGTCTTCCTCAAGATACATCTAAAAATAGCAGGTCTGTTCTTACCACTCCTGGTCTCACAGAATGAGGGCTGGATCCTCACATGGACTGTGGTGGGACTTAGACACCTCAGTACAAGTTTAGGGGCCTAAATCTGAAATTCAGAGCTGCAACCCCCTATTCAGCTGTTGCCTATCCTGGGAGGTGTCTAAAGTCAAGAGGCAGCTAAACATCAATCATTCAAGTCCCCTCGGCACATAACAGTCTGCTTCTGGGCATGGCCGAAGGCACCTCTATTTTCAGTGCTGAGCAAGATGTACAAACGACATGTTGCTCTGCCTATGGGCTGGCAGGGCCCAGTTCTTTGAGGGATCTTAGAGTATGGCTACTTATTGGGTTTCACAGACCTGGAAGAGAAGGATGCATCACCATGGCCCTCTCCTAGCCTAGTGGTTTGTGCACTCAAAATTCAGGATATCAGGCTAGAAAGGATCGGAAGTTACACCAACCACCTCCCTAGCCACCAGGCCATGTGGTGTTTTTGGAGGGGTTTTCATTCCTCCTGACCCCCACGGAAGCTGTTCCACTTTACATAGAATATTATTTATTCCCTGGAGGAGAGAGAGTGAGGAGGACTCTATTTCTATTGTACCATTGTTGGGACACTCTGAGAAGGGGGAAAGACTGGTGTCCCAGTGCCTGCTCTAGTAAACAGTGAATATAAAAAGCTGTAGAGTCATACTCTCTCTTATGCACGCTCTCTGGTCCAATGAAGATTATTATTCTTTTCCCCACATGGTGGAACAGCTTCAACAGGAGAGACATAAAATCCTAAAATGAAGATACTTCACAAACCTGAAGGTTTCTTGGCAGCTACTGAGATCCTCTTGCTGTCATCTTCATTCCCCAATGCTATGCCCACAGGACTGGAAATGGCCTCCACAGTCCCAGAGTCCAGGGTCCTGCTGTCACCGGCAGCTTTGCCATAAATCCCTTTTCATCAACATGCAGCTCTGCCTTAACACTGACTAGAGGGTTCTTGCCATTCTCCCAGCTGTTCCCATTTCCATCTCCTTCTTGCTTTGCCTCTCCTGCCAAATGTGGTGTTTAGAGTTGTGGTGTCTTCTTTTTATTCATGGAAATGTCCAGCCTGGGTCACAGCAAGGAGGACTTCTTCCCTGTGCCATTCCAGCAGTGACCCTTAGATGTAATATATAGTGACCTCTTCCCTAGGCATGATGAGGATTTCTGTACATGCTCTTCAAGCATTGGCTTCTTGCTGAGGCTGCCAACAGGTGAGCCAGCTGTAGAGGGCTTTTTTTTTTAAAGCAAGGCAGATGCCTTGTCCACTAGGATTTTGTCTGAGACCTGTCAGCCCATTTTTGCATTAGCTAGCATATTGTCATTTAATAGTAATGAGTTTCAGGCATGGCTGCACTCTGCTACTTTTTGGGCAGCAATGCAGATGGATACAGGTTTCAAACCCAGTGCCTTCTACTCCTGTCCTCCCAGGCAGAGCACCCATTTAACTAATCTACACTTTGGCCATTCTCCATGCTGGTTTCCTCACTAGCCGTTCTGAGTGAGCTGTTTCCCTACCCCTCCTGGCACCTGCCACAACTGTAGTTTTCCACTTAAAGTCAAGATCTCACTGCTGTATGGAATAGCCCCCCTATTTGGCACTTGATTTCCCTTTCTCCTCTAATTTTCCTGTTCAGCCTCTTCTTCCTCTTGTTCCTGTGCAGCTCTTCCCCTCCTTCCTTCCCATCCGTCAGCATTCTCCTAAGTCGTGATGTGTTGTGACTGGGGCTGACTGACAGTGCTTCTTGCCTGACACGCATCTCCGGCATGCAGCCCAGGATCTGTATTTCAGAGCAAAGTTGGATTATAAAAGTGCAGTGTGGGAGTCTCTGAGAAAAAAAGTCAAAACATCGTCAAGTCGATTCTTCTCGAGAACAGTGGAAATGTCACCAGGATCTGGCAGGCAGGGCTCTTGCTGATCGCAAGAAGGCAGAGGGCATATGTCCAGTTGCTCATCAAAACTGCTTGATGGCCTTGTGTTAATCTCAGTGGAATAGGGAAGGGCCAGAACCTGGGAGACAACTTCCCACCTCAGATCAAGCAGTGGCTCCTCCAGGTCAAAGCTGAGGACTATCTGGAAGGCAGTGAAGCAGAATAAACTTCTACCCCTGTTACTTGTATTGCAATGGTTGTTCAGGCTTTGCTCCCTACAGCTGTTGAACCAGCATTTTTTTCAACCATCATGAGGCTAATGACAGCAACTATATCCAAGTAATTCAGAGATGAATAGCCAATCCAGCTGGTAATGTAGAGCCATCTTGATTTGCACCCTGTAAGCCTTGGTTGGCAGGACTTGTTATAGACATGAGAAACAGAAGGGGCCTATTAGAACCTCTGTTCCAACTCCTGGGTCCCAGGAGAGGAAATCTTCTATCTGTCTATCAAGCCCCCTAATAGTAGTTGGCCTCCATAGTGCCCCTTGGGCCACATTGGCTTTGTCAGTCTGGTCTCAGCTGCAGGTCAAAGAGAGCCAAGGCAGGTTGGTAGGCAGTATACTCCTAGAACCCAGGCTAGGAATAGAGACATCTTCAGGATGACTACTTATTTTCCTTTGTTCCTCATATCCCTGTATTCTTCCTCCACAGATGTCACCCTATTGTCTCAGTTAGTCAGCTGGTCATCAGAAACCTCCCTGCAGGGGTAAAGTATAGGAAGGGCTGGAAAGAAGTGAATTTTGAAGAGTGGGCTAGATCAAGAAGTTGCACGAGGTTCTTGTTTCAGGGGTCCTTCTGCCCTCAAGGTAGCTACTTATCCACTTCATCACATTTTTAGTTCCCCTTCTCTCACGATGGCAAACACAACTTAGAACAGGTGCAAAAGCACTGTGCAGTTCCTGGATACAAATGAAACTTCAAGCCAGTTTGATCAACCACTGCCTTCCTCTTGCCAGTTGCCTCCTCTCATTTCAGTTCTGCCCAGCCTCTTGGGCTATTATTAGTACATGCAAGAGCATCTGTGAAGAATGGGTGCTAATGAATCCATAGAGAGCTGTCTCGGCAGGGGGCGGGGGGCCTGGCACAGCAGACCTAGGTGAAGTAGGAACAGCTGCTGCCCTAGCTCTCAGCCCATCTGCAGCATTGAGACTTCTGCACTTCCAAGGGAGTTAGTAGCCTGCTTGGGCACAATGCCAACCTGCCCTGTACTCCCAATGATTTCCTGTGGCCCCTGGGTGTGTGTGTTGGTAAGTTTGAATGCGAAAAAGACAAAGCAAAGTCCTGCTCTCAGAGAGTCTCATTGTAGAGCAGATACTTTGGAAGGAAGGGGCAGAGCACAGTGTAATAAAGAAAACCAGTGTCCCTGTATAGGATCTGGGCCTGGCCAAATACTGGGCCCAAATGCCCTCTTGAATGCAAGGTGTTTAGAATCTGCATTGGGGTCTATTTGACAGCTTGAGGCTACTTCTGTGCAAGCCCCCAGCATTTCACAGTGCATGCATCCCGTAGGCAGATGATAACACCTATAGAGCATTACCTTCCCTCTTTGAGGACCTGTTAATTCATGCTGGATACACTACCATACCATCTGATGCCAGTCTGTTGGCATTCTGGCCACTGCCATCCAAATTGCCTAAGCATCATGCAGTGCATATCCAGGTCTACACAAAGTAACCTATAAAATCTTCTGAGACCACAGGTGCTGCCCGGAAACCTCTTAGAAAAGTAATCATCCCATTTGGATTGCACCATCATTCACCTTCAGTCCCGGTGACATTCCCCATTTGCTTGTGTGTTCGACTGTAGAATTCTGGAAACAAAACACTGTAGACTTGCTTTTTTTGAGTTTTATTCCCTAAGAGAAAAAAGAAAGTTCACCTGTTTCTTTTCTCCTAACCCATTGCTCCTTCCTCTTCTCTGAAGATACTTGCAATTGAACTAGAAACATGGGTTAAAAATAATGTTCAGCTAGAAGGTCTCTTCTCCCATTCTCACCCTGTCACAGGGGTTCTGGTTCTGTTCTTTGCCCAGGTGGTTGAAGCCAACTAGGATAGGGGCACGGGAATAGCAATTAGTTTCCTAGACTTGATGGGAGAAGTGCCTGATGACCAAATTGAAACCTGTGGACCCATTGCTGATTCCAGCCTTCACCTCAAGTGCTGCCAGGATCACTGGTATTTATCCTGTTGTACTTCTGTTCATCTCTTGATCCTACTTTTCCATATCACTTTTCACTTTTTTCCCCCTTGTCAGTTGAATTCCCTGCTCATTTTAAATTTTAAGACATATCTGCATCCAGATATGGGACTGCCTTGCTGGTGACAGCATTGTATTCTTGTGCCTATCTTTGTGATAGATCAGAGCTATCAGAAAAAACTAAACCTCTTTCTTTAAAAAGATTTTTTTTCAGAAGCAGG
>NW_005841885.1:1968674-1971048 GCF_000455745.1 Alligator sinensis
GGAATGCTGGCATTCTGGTTGGATGCACATTCAGAACTGGAAGATTTGGATGCATCGGTTGGAAACAAAACCATTGATTTCAGAAATCTTAAACCTATGTGACTTTTGCATCATTGGTGTCTTATTTAGCTTTTTTTCTGAGATATTCAGCTGCAGAAAGATGCCTCTATTCGTAAGGTTGCTACTGCAGACTTTTCTGGTAAAAGGTTGCCATTAACACTTTACACCGTGACGATATACACAATCACTCAAGTTTACCAGCAGTTTACATGTCTCCGCACACACCAGCTAATCTGAGAACATCTAAACACCCAAGTACATACAAACTTACTCATTAGAAAGCACTGCCTCTGGTATGGCAGCATGTTCCACAAGGTTGCTGATTTCTGATTTTGACAGGAAAAAGAATTATTCCTGGTGAGTAATAAATGTTTCATATTTGTCTTGGTTCTTCAAGCTCGAGGAGGTAACATCCCACTTCACCTACCCATTAATCTGACCCAGTTGTCTGCTATTCATATTTGAGGCATGCTACAAGTGTAATTCCCATATCTGCTTCCAGGTATGTGGCAGGCTCTTAACAGGTGGTGCTACACACATTGAGTTTGTATTACTCAGCTGCTATATGGCAATGCTGTTCTGACTAGAGGAAAACATTTTGGTGAGCCAGTGCCAGGAAGGCAGCTTACCTGCACAACCATGCCCCCAGAGAGAGTTATTGAGCTAGGCATTAGGCAACATCCCACGCAAAACCCTGCTCTCTGTGGTCACAGCCCTTCCTCAGAGTCAGACCTGGAAGGGTTGAGCAGACCAACGTGTGGATTGTTGGCCTTCCAGCAGTGTTGTCTCAGCCTCGGGCTGCAGGTGTGGCTATGTTGATGCATTCTCTAAGCAGCTTTTTAGGCCAGACCACCGTGCAGTCAGAAGGCAGGATTCATGGGGCCAAGGAAAGACACTACATGATGGGACCCAGCTTTGGAGCCAAGTAGGTTGCTGTTTACTTGTGGGTGAATGACTTGGTTTTCCTTTGTGTTTAATGTAGCACACGTAAGCAGCAGTCCGCTAAGGCCTTAGCAGCTGGAACATCATCAGGTGGGATTCTGGATCTTCTGAGGGCAAGGTGCTCACAGAAGCCAGGTCTACCATGTTTGGGACATGCTTTGACTGGTCTTAAGCTTACATCTATCATCTCCATTTTATGAGACTGACTTAAGTCCAAGACTTGGAAATGTTATATTCCTGAGTTGGAACCTAAAAGGAAATCAGGTTATGGCCCTTTCCTATTATTCCTTCCCTGGCAATGGAGGGGTGTTTAGGGCAAACACTCAGGAAGACCTTAATGCTTCCTAGGGCAAATACTCAGGAAGACCTTAATGCTTAAGGCTGGCTAGTGATGCAGAGAAAGAGCTGGCTCAAAACAGCCTTCATCTGGCTTACACAGCTTGATAACAGATGCATGTATTGACCATCCCACAGCATAAAGTGGGCAGATATTCCCTGTTACCGTGATCAAGAGGCACTGCAGCAATGGAACGAATGTTACACTTCTGCTTTCAAGCACCCAGCAGGGGCTTCATGCCCATGACTTGATACTAGGTTTTTGACTGCAGGAGATGACCTGGGCATTGTCTACCCATGCTCTCTCACTGGAAGAAGAATGGACAGGTACACAGAAATCCAGGTTTAATTGAACAGCTGGATGTGAGCCTATACTACCAGGGCTATTAAAATTTGCTCTCCAACTCAGGAAGTCTGGAGGTCTGGTAAAGTGCCAGCTTAATGGAAAGAGGGCATCAATGTATAAAGGTAAAGGTCAATGTTGTGACTATAACATTTACAATCACATTATTGTCTGTTCTTGGTAAAGTTTTTCTTTTATTCTCCTGAAGAGAATGCAGCTAGTTCTGACTTTTAAATGAATACAGCCACTTCTGACTTGTATATGCTGTGCAGAACAATCCTGCTTTACTGCCGGTCAGTCAGCAAGGGATGCTGTGCTTGCCCTACAGCAATTGGCAGAGGCACACCAAGGACTCAGTCACTCCTAACATGTCACCTTTGTTGACCGGATTTGTTGATTCTGTATACAGGGTTGCCTTATGAAATGTGGTGTGTGATATCACCATCCCAAATGCCCTGCTCAATGTGACCTTCATATGGGTACAGGCGCCCAGGTCGGAGTGCTCAAGGGGCTGTTACCAAGGTTTAATAGCACAACGGACATTTGACAGGGATTCATCCTTTCCCTAGTGCTATTTCAGGGGGCCACTAAGCAGTAGTCTTCATGTAGGTGTCTTCTGGACATACAGAGGATTGCTGTAGCCAAGTGTACTATGGAGGATAACGTAGACAAAGCAAGCTGTAATTCAGCAGG
>NW_005841885.1:1971391-1977152 GCF_000455745.1 Alligator sinensis
AGCAGGAAAATCAGGATCTACCAGATTTATATCCTACTTCTGAACAGGACATTATGGAAGAGTGACTTAGAGAGACTGGAAGTTTGTCAACATAGTTTGCCTGGTATAAAATGTTACAGCTTTGTAGGCAATACAAACATCAGGCACACTTTTGGGTTTTCGGGCATAGAAAGATTGATTGTCCATCCAATGGCTCACTTTCTTCACATACTTCAGTTGCTTGGACAAATCCACCCTGCACACAAATTCCTAATGCTCACATCAGTAGTAGATGAGGCAGCTATCCCTGACTGACCTTGTTGAGACCTTGTGGTTACCCTTGTCTGTCTTGGACGTATCAAATCACTGTTGACACACCTGTTACTTCAGTTAGGTCGAATGCCGAAGCCATTGCAGACCAATGTAATGGATCCTCCCAGCTGGCCAAGAGAATTGAACAGTGGAGTTTTAGCTAATGAGTCCCACTTGCAAGGGCTAGCAGGGTGAATCAAAAGACTAACACTGTCCATCCACACAGGTTCTTGGAGCTCAACATATGGCTACTAGATCCTCTAGTCTTCTAACTTAGGTTTTTAAGGACTTTATGGCATCTGGTATACCTGCCTCTGTATGCTGTACAGCAACAAACACACTTTCCAGCTACAGCAAAAAGCAAGATGGGCTTCAAAACAGGTTCTATCCCATATCTTAAAGGGCAGCCCCTTAGTCACACCCAGCAGCCATCTTATAAATCTGATGATGTCACAGATTTACTTGGGCTGGAAAGACTGACCTTTTAGAAATGAGACACTGATGGAGCTATGAAAAGGTTCCTGATTGATAATTTATCGTGGCTAAATATCATTTCAGGAGGTTGACTTGGACCTGCTACACAAGGCCATTCCTCGTGACAGAGAGAGTAATTCCTGTGCAGGAATTAGCAGTCAATGCACCTGTTACTACAAGAGACTCCAGCTGAAAAAAAAAAGAGGCACTTCAATTTACTGCAATTATCTCAATTTTCCCAGGATAAGGATCCTTGAGATATTTATCTGATTTACAAGGATGTTCTGCCGAGGTGGCAGGCGTGAGGCCTTAAAGAGGCATTCATCAATTTCACCCGTATTCAGAAAAAAAAGAGCGAGAGAGAAAGAGACACTGCAAGGGGAACATTTCGGAGGCTGGGAAAGTAAAAGAATCTCTCCTCTCCCTTTCTCCTTTTTCACTTAAGTTAAATGAAACTACATGAGGGAAATGTAGCCAGCTTGACAGAGCACTGCTAGCCCCTTTTTATATGCTCTTTGCCATTCTGAATGCCTTTCTCAAAGTCTCATTCTTCCCCTGTAATGCTGTTGGGAGAACTTAATGGGATGCATTTGCTGTACCTTGATGGCTAGTTAATTTCCAGCATTTATTAGCTATTACTAGGGGCTTTTGGAAAGTTACTGGGACTTCGGAGCAGAGATGTTTGAGAGAGGAAACTCCGCCGTGAATGAAATACGGAGACCACCTTGGCATATGATGTTTTCAGGTGATGTGGTCATTTGAACTGAGAGTCTAGAGGAAGTGCAAGCTGGATTGGACCAATGGAGAGAAATGCTGGAGGGAAGAGGAATGATGATTAGTTAATCCAAAATGGCATATATGCACTGTAATTTCTCTAAGATACCTGATGTTAGAAATGTGATAATTGATGCAAAACATGTTTGAAAAGTCAAACAGTTCAAGTATCTGGGGTCAACTGTTCAGCAGAATGCAGAGTTTGATGAAGAGCTAGCCACTGAATCAAAGCAGGGTGGACGAACTGGAAATTGGTGACAGGAATATTATGTAACAGGAGAGTATCAGTGAAGCTGCAGGGAAAAGTCTACAAGATGTGTGCATCCAGCACTATTGTACAGAGCAAAGACATGGCCCCTGAAGAAAACTTGAGAAAGGAGACTGAATGTGACAGAGATGAGAATGCTCTGATGGATGTGTGGAGTGACAAAGATGGATTAAGGGAGGAATACTTAACATCAGAGGATTGATGAAGGTAGTGGAGGTGTCTAAGAAAGTACAAGAGAGAAGACTGGCATGGCATGGGCATGTTCAAAAGAGTCCAGAAGGATACATGGGAAAAGAAGTCACCAGAATGGCACTACCAGGGAGAAGGGGAAGGGGAAGACCAAAGATAAGATGGAGAGATGCAGTGAAGAGGGACACGAGGGAGAAGGAGTTGGAAGATGAAGGTACATATGATTGAAGCTGGTGGAGAGCCAGGATCTGCAACAGCAATCCCGTTTAGATGGGACAAGTGAGAGGAGAAGCAGAAGAAGAAGAAGCAGAATGTTTGTGAGAGAGGAAGGAAAGAGGAATGATATTACCTGGGTCTGGCCAAAGACTCTAAATTTAACGTGAATGAGGCAGAGAGAGCAGGGCAGTGAGAGAAGTAGGAAGAGAGAAAGAAGGGGAGTCAGTTGGGAGGAGAGGAGTTAACAGGGGAAGAGGAGACGTTCAGCAGAGACATGCTGCAGCTCAGCTCAGGCCCAGAAGTAACCTAGGGGAGTCATCAACTAAAGGTCACTGACCCACGTGAGTAAATTTTTATAATAAACAGTGGTAAGCACTGACAGGCCAAAGCGATTTAGTTACGAAATTGCTGTAGTTGAACTCCCCTCAAATGCAATTCAGCAGGGCTGTTAGTGAGTGCAAAGCCCTTGCCAGCCTCAATATGGATTACTTTTCCGTGTCCCTTAAGTTCATCTCTTTACAGCACGGTTATGTTCTCATAAATTTGTTGCAGTGGGCTTGGCAGCAGCTGGCCCATCGGAAAGGATTTGTGTCCACTGGAAAAGCCTCCTGGCTAAAGCTGTGTTTGGCAGTGCTGCCTTTCAAGTCTCCTCAGTGGCAGCCTAATAGCTTCTTTAAGGACTAACAAGTCCAAGTGTCAAGGAGCTGACTGAAGCCATAAGCCCTATCCACCACACGTGCTCGCACCCACACCCATATATTGTGGCTTGCTGTTACTTTGCTGGCTTCTGCCTTCTTCAAATGTCCATCTTTGATAAAATAAAAGCAACTTTTACAAAAGCACCTGCGTAAATTGGGCTCTGAATATCCATGAGTTACATGGCTAATAGCTATTGGTGCCTTTGAAAATCTCCCCCAGGATCTAGGCTCCCTGCCTCTGCAATGTGTGATGCCTACAGCTGGGGTACTCAGGAAAGCAGGGCTCCACTCTAGAGCCTCTCAAAGTACAGGTGATAATATCTCGCACAAGGATGTTGTATAGTTACTATGTACTGGTGTTAGCAGGTAGATCTTGTTGCCTCAAACAGAGAGATAAGGGAGTTCGGTAGGTCTCCCTGATGTGGTCCTACAGAGAAGCTCTAGGAACTGCCAGGGCTTGTTAAGAAAGTGTATGCTCTAGTTTATGTATTGTTATTGTGAGCTGGAGTTACTGATAATGGAGGGCACAGAGAGAGGGTAAATTTATACTATGTGTCTATTTGGATTAGGGAACTTAGACTGTAGGCTCTTGGTGAAAGGGCCAATGCTTTGTTCTCTGTTTGCACAGCCCATGTTATAAGTAGATCCCGGTCACTGCTGGAAGCTCCTAGATCGGGGTGGGCAAAATGCAGCCCGTGGGCCAGATGCGGCTTGCCAGGCCATTCTATCCAGCCCGCGGGGCCCCTACAAATTTGGAAAATTAATATTTATCTTCCCCTGGTTGCCTGTCAAGCGGCCCTCAATGGCTTGCCCAAACTCAGTAAGCGGCCTTCCGCCTGAAATTATTGCCTGCCCCTGTCCTAGATGCTACAATAATACAAATAAATAATACAACCAGTAAAAAATAGCAAACTCAGTGCCCTTACAAATATATTCACATGCATATCCACCTATATCTCCTTTCATGTCTATATACCCAACCTAATATAGAAATCTGCATCTATATATATCCCCATATTTCCAGCTATGCTGTCGTATATACTCCACTCTCACCATTGCTTTCCCACCTGCTTGCACATACATGTATTCTCCCACCTTATCTACACAATTAAAAAACCACAGTGGTGTTCTTAGGGAGATAAATGGTTATTCATGGTGCCCTGAGATGCTGGACCCCTCCGCTCTACTGAGACGAGACGGCGTCTGGAATAATGCATGTGTCACAGTACGGCAAGCGCAGGTTTTCTGTCAATGATCACTGATTCTGAACCCCATCCGCTGAGGAGCAGAGATTAGCAGTCCCATTGTAGTAGTGGAGAATTCAGAGTGGGTTGCACGTTATGCCGTCATTCCTGAGATCTGAATGACCGTATCACAAGGTGTAAAAGAGCAGAGAATCCGGCCCATTGTGGTCAGTGGAATTACTCACATGAATGGGGACTGCTCCGCATGTGAACTTGGGCTGCAGAACTGCGTCTGAAGAAAAGGAAGGAAGAAGCCTTTTCCCAATAGGGAATCTCTATGGGGAGATAAGGGCAGCCTAATCAGGATGGCTTCTAGTTTGTTAGGGGCTGGAAGGCATGGGCAACTGGTGCCTCCTGAGTCTGGGAGGGGCACCAGGTTGCTGGGGGGGGGCTCCCCCAGCAGCTGATTGTCAAGTCAGCAGCAAAACTCGAAGTGCACTTCCACAGGCACTTCCAGTTTCGCGGCTGGCACTTCCAGGGGGTGCACAACTGATCTCAGGGAGTGCACGTGCACCCGCGTGCACCTCCCATGCATCACCAATGCTGGAAGGGACCTTACAGATCATCGGGTCCAGCCCCCCTGCACTTGGGCAGGAAAGACCGCTGGGGTCAGATGACCCCAGCAAGATGGGCGTCAAGGCACTTTTTGAAGGGGGGAGAGCTTCTAGCTCCATATCCTGAGACCCTGTTGAATCCCAGCTGGAACTTTTCTGCTCTCTACCCAGTGAACTGGCCTTTTTATTCACAAGCTGCACCGGGTGCCTGAAAAAATTGGGAAAAAAAAATCAAAGAACGTTACATTCCTTGTTGTTTGATCTTTGAGAAACGTTGCAGAAATCTCGTAGGCCTCTGCCACCCCCGGCAGTGCTAGTAAGGAGATTATAGGCCTAGTGTTTTCACAGGGAAGCACCAGGCCTCTGGGCCTAACACAGTAATCCAGACAAAGGATAACAGAGGCCTAATTAATTCTCATGTCTCGGAATCTGATAACAGCGCTGTACACAGACGAGTCCGTAAGGACTTAATGAGTTTAATCGACTGCACTTGATGATTTTATTTGAAACCCTGTGCCACAAATTAAACTATTAAAAATGCACTTGAACTTGATTGGCAGCTGTAATCCCGACAAAGTCTATTTAATCCGCTGACTCAGAAAGTAGGGCTGCCACACAACTTTTCTCATGTTGCAAAGCAAGGCAGGGGTGAGAAGGTGGGTGGGAAGCTGAGATTTTGGAAAAGGAATTAGGTTGGAGGTTAGGCCAAGTGGAGTTTGACTGAGAATGACACTGAAATAAGGAATAGGGAGCAGGCAGGTGCAAACAGTGAGGAGAGAGGACTGTTTTCTTGTGGGATATGAGATGTGTAACTAACGGGATGGCACTGAGCTCAGGAAAATTTAGATTCAATATATATTTAGGGAACAGTTTGCTAATGATACAGTGTGGGAAAACCATAGGGAAGGAGAGAAGAGGCTACAGCCTTTGGGGAGGTGTAAAGAAGGAGGGGCAGTCGCTTTATCTGGACTGATTCAAAGCCAGACAAATGTTTGAGCACAGGCAATGGAGGGGGAGTTGTGCCTATTCTTTATCTTTTCTTGCCCATTCCTG
>NW_005841885.1:1977183-1999252 GCF_000455745.1 Alligator sinensis
TCTGATGTCTTGAGCTGCTCTTCTGGGACCTGAGCTGCTAGATTATCTAAGCTAATTAACAGCCAGCTCCTGTGGGCAGTGCAACACACAGGTCTTTCCGACTCCGGAGTGCAATTCTGAGGAAGGGGAAATAATGGCAAAGGAATGAGGGCTGGGAATGGGTCCTGCCATGTTTGTACCATACAGCAAACCGAGCAGAAATAGTCCTGGTGAAAGACCAGAGAAAGTACACCTGCACACATGTGCATGCATGTGCACGGGCACGCATACACCCATGCACGCACACACTCACATGCTTGAATATATGCATACAGAAATGCCTGTGTCACTGATTTTGTCATCACACACATATATACTCTGTCATACTTCTTTTATCAGATACATCCACACAAAAATATATTTGGAAAAAGACATGCTCCCATGTGCCTCTACACAAATATACACTTGTATACACCCACGCCATAACACCGTCACATACACACTCAGCTGCCCTCATGCACAATCAGAGTCATGTCCTTTCAGACACGTATATAGAAAACAGAGAAGGGTGCACACATATTCATTGTGCTCTGAAAGACGCATTCACTTGCAAGGAAAATAGCAGAAAGATTTCTATAGAAAGACTTGTGCCCCTCCTCCCATCCAAAGTCGCTTTCAAAAGCTTTTTAAAAATCATAACCCTATTTGCAAATAAATGATCGTGATTGATGGAGTATTCTTTAAGAGGTGACAGGTCTCTCATCCTACTTAACATGCATACAGAGGCCGTTGTTAGCAGCATCAGGAGTTCAGAGACTGCATAGAAGCAGGAGTAGACTTTTGATCTGTCTTTGTGGCAAAAAGAGATTTTTTTCCCCTTTACTTTAAACCTGCTCAGGGTTGATCTCTTCTAGATAATTTGTGGTAAAAATACTGCAGTGTCCAGCTTCACTTGTCATATATACAATTGACTGGGATATGCCAATGTAGAGACTGATTGTCATAGCTCCCACCTTGGTATTGGAGCTGAACTGGGGCATGGTAGGTCAGGCATGCTGGGGCAGGTGAGCACGGTGACCAAGGTGTGGCCAGGTCCCCAGGATGGAGTTGTCTCCTTTTGCACATAGCTGGCCACTGGCAGAAACAGGCAGCAGCCACTTGCTTTGTGAACACAGTCAAATATTTGCCCTTTGTTTCAGGACTGACCTCTTCCCCCCTCACAATACATAATTTAGTCTGAAGGCCTCTAGAGGCTAATTTTGCATTTATTTAATCTTGTAGGATGCTCAGCTCACTCAGCTAAAAGCCCTGCCTGCCAGTTGCCGGCTCACTCAAATCCCACTGCCATTTTTTCCTCCTTAAATGGCCCAAAAGGAAAAAACACCAAAGTTATCTGTATGCAGCTTCCAGCTCCTGCTGCTAATCCCATCAGGAACAGCCCCTGGGGAAGCCATCGATTCTGACTGTCTCAGCCCATCCAGGCATATCATCCACTAGTCAATCCAAGAGCCTGGTTCTGAGCGTGGGTGAGAAAAGGAACTGGGAGTTGAAGGAGCTATCATTTGAGGTACACCGTCCGCAAAAAAAGCTGCCTCCTTTTCCAGATATGACAGGGGTTGCTATTCTGGCCAGAGCAAAAGGGGAGAGAGGTTTCATTGGCACTGTGGAAAAGGTGTTTGCTCATCTGGCTTGAAAGCATCAGACAGTCTTTTCCAGAAGAGATCTGCAATGGGCTTGGAAAGTGAATACAGAAGGAGATAAACTTGGTGCTCCTTATGTTTGACTAAGAGCAAGGAGTGGGGTATTTTCTTGGTTTGCTCCAGAAATTTTGGGCAGGGCAAGGTGGGAATTTGGTTTGGGTGAGTTACGGGCATCTGGGCCACCCTAGGACATTGCTGCTTCTCCAGAATAAACTTCCTACTACGAAGGAAGACATGGGATCAATGGCTCAGTTGCTGTTGGCTTCAACAGTGGCAGGGAGCTAGGTCGTGATCCAAGAATTTCACCTTGAAGTTGGGGGTCTAAGGTTACGTTGAAAGATGATTCATGCACAGAATTTGTGAGAATCTCATGAGGGTTTGTGGCTGCAGAAGTCTTCTCCTTGCCCTTATTCATTATGCAACCCAAAAGCAAGTTCACCTATCTCACAGTTGAAGAGGGAAAAACAGTTGGTATAAAATAGATACAGACATACTCCGTGTCGCTGAGTGCCGCTGAATGCCATAGAAATCGATGTTATTTTGCAAAGTTCCTGAATTAAGATGGGAGACCATAATATAGAAATCAGTCAGCAGTCTGGAACTTGAGGCTAGTAACTCAGCACAGAACCAGCATCTTCCAATGCAAAATTCAATTACAGAAGTCCCCTGTTTGACAGTCTAGATGCTACAAGTATAAGAAACAGTCTGATCCGCTTGGTGTGGTAAGGGCTAGGGAAGGGATCCATGGCATGGATCAATAGTAAAAGAACAGTAATGAAATCTTTACCCTGGAGAGACATTTACAGCAAAGAGCATTGTATGCATCCCTTCAAAGACCTGACAGAAATTAATCTGAGTTTTAGTGTGGAGTAGCAGACTGGGTGAACATTTGTGTCCAACTGTGAACTCCATTGTATTGGGTGAACACTGTTTTAGACATAAAAGCATGAAGCCATGCTTTATGTTGTAGCATCCATTGGGTCTAGACATAATAATGATGATGGAAAAGATCAAAACCTAATGGGCTCAGTCTGTTCTGCACACTGTATGGTCATACGAGAGTGTGAACACTTCCGAGATGGCTGAGACAGCCATCAACATGAAAGCAAGGTCTTAACTATATCATTTTATTGGCAGGACTCACATTCTTTTAGAAAAAACAAATGCATTCACTCAGAGCTCACCTCTGGCAGCAGGACTCCTTCTTCCTGAAGTCAGAGTAACATCAGCTCTGTATGAGACAGAAGGCTTCTGTTGCCACCAGAAGGTGGTTAGATGCGCCCAGGCTTTCTGCTCCCTTTAAGCAGCCAGTGTCTCCCAGAAACCAAGCTGGATTTCTAGAAGCCATGCAGGTGTGTATGTGACCTAGCGACTTCCTGGTAGCAACTGCTGTTCATGGGCAGAGCTTTTGAACCCAATCTTGGAATGACTCTTCTCTGTTGGGACAGTGGGGTTTTGACCAGCAGGGCCACTGACTTTGAATGACCCTCAATGACCAACCCAGACCATTGGCATAGTGTACTTTCTTCGTAGAAGCTGTCAAGGTTTGGGAAAGGTTTGGTGTGGAGAGGAGCAGAGGAGCTAGGAACCACACATATAGTTCAAGCATAGAGAAAGAAAGAAAGAAGGCAGTTTTTTAAAAGGATGCTCCATTTCTGGGCAGGGGAACACTTCATGATCATGTCTAAGCAGCCGGGCCAGAGAAAAGAGAAAGCTGGAAAGATTGCTTGGCTTGGAGCACCCACCAGGGACTGGGGCTGAGGTAAGAATCGATGAGGGCAGTTGTATTTAGTCCCATTTATTGTTTTCCATAGCACTGTAACACAGAAGGTGTTTGAGGTTAAGAAGTTCCTTTGCTAACACTGTGTCCCTTGCTTGCTGCACTGTCTTTGAAGGGTGTGACTGGGAAACCAGTGCTCCCATCATTAGCTGGACTCTGGGGAGATACATCTAGACAGCTGAGGACTTGGGAGGGCTGTGGGACTAGTTTTGGAGTCTAGATTATAGGAACTTGTTGTCCAAGAAGGCTTTCTGAGATGGTGTCTGCAAGCTACGAACGCACCTGAGAGACCAGAGGTAAGGGCAAGGGCATGGCTGTGTCTCAGTCAGGGGGCAAAGAAGTACCAGGGATCCATGATCTGTATCTGTGTACAGCAGACTCATGACCACCCATGCTGTGAGGACATGCCCATCTTGTGCCGTAAGGCTGCCTTCCAATATACAGTTTTGACAGGGGAATGGCTTTCCCTATAGTCTCCTTTAGGACTTCACTGTGCCCTGATAGCACCTTCAGAAAGTTCTTCATTTGTGTAGAGGTAGCCTCACCTCCCACAGAGATCACAGTTCTTCTCTTAACATTTCAAATCTCTCTGTTAATGCCCTTCCCACCCTTGTCTTTAAAGGCTCCCTGAAGACAAATTGCTCAAAACTCTTTAAAAAGCAAATAGTCCTAGCTTCTGGTGATGTTGAGCAAGCTCGTACAGGGGGGGATATACAGTGGTAATCGGAGTGTGATCACACCCCATCACAATCACATTTTCACCTGCTCATGTGGTCCAGCACAGCTGTGACTTGCTGGTAATTACTCGCTTGTAGCTGGTGTGAGACTCCCAGCTTTAAAGCCAGCTGTTTATGACTCTGTCCCTGTTGAGTGGTCTTTTGGAGCTCACCTCCCCAGCTGTCTATGAGTGTAGTGTGATTCTTCTCTAGGCCCCAAGCTGGTTTCATCTATGTCTAAAGAGCCAACCCTATGGTATTTAAAGAAAAGTTGGGGTCGTGACAAATAGCTATAGGATTTGAGCCCAACAGAATTAACTTGCATGATGGACAAATGTCAAACAGTTTGGGTAAAACACACCAGAGCCTGGATGTTTAGGGCAATAATCTAAACCTCCTCAGCTTGAGACCAAGCCATAATGGACTTTCCCAGGAGAGAAGATCCATGAGATTAGGAACACTGCAAGAATAGCACTCCTTTCTTTTGGACTAAGAAAGGAATAAGAAAGCAGTAGCAGAAATATAAAATAATGTAATCATCCTATTTTTAGGAAGGACAGTGAAATGTGTTTGAGGCTGTGAACAGATTTGGTTTCACTTGTGGGGTGAATTCAGTGCAGTTCTTATTTAGTTCTGGCTGATTTTGGCCTATCCTAGTAAAAGCACAAGCCTTGGTCAATCTTGGGAGATGGGGAGATCAGGAGACTAAGAAGAGATGAAAGTCTTACCAGTTCAGAGCCATTCCAGGTGTGGAGTTGCAACCTTCTCCTGTGTGGAAAGTCTGGCTGGCTCTATGAAAGACATGGACGGGCTATGTTTCTTTGAAAGACAACTTTTTGGGTCTCTACAGATGACTTAAGCCACCGACTTTCAGAAAAGGTGTACTTTGTGGATTTGGTACTTTAATGGAGAAGGGTGGAAGTCGCAGTGGGAGAGGAGTCTGCAGGAAAGGCAGAGGCACTTCCTAAACAGTGAGAGCCTATAGCCCTGTACCTTGTTAATAGATCCCCTGAAGTCTGACAGTATTTGAATTGAAGGTTTTCTGGGGGCAGCTGGAAAATTTCCATCTTGATCTGTTCTTAGATTCCTAGCCCCTTTATAGTGCATGGCTGTTTTGTTCAGGCTTTTCTCTTATAACCAGGCTTTCACATGCTGCTTTCAAGATGTAACACTATAATTCATGATGAACATGCTTCACCACCTTTATAATCTAAACAGCTCTCGTCAAGCCTGGCACTCACTCCCATAACACCCTGCCACCTACCCTGCTGCACTTAATGCAGCCAACTCTAGGCAGGCTCGGAGCTTTTGTATTGGGATGAGGTGATTGACATTGCTTTGTGTGTCTGGATAATGGAGAAATAAACCATTTAGACAGATCAAATTCACATCAGCATTTCCCCAATGAGCCAGCCCTGACAACTGTCTTTTTTCAAACTTAAAAATATATAAAACCAGAGAGAGGCAGCCGCAGAGTTCTCAGAACGAATGGTGCTGTGCTCTGGAGAATGCTGGATCTCCTAACAAGATGGTGCAGGTTTATGGGGCAGTTGGACCAAGGGTTGAAGTATGTATGGGGTCTGGGGATCCCCGGTAGCTCAGAACCCTAAAGACCAGTTGCCATGTGCTACAAATCAAGGTTCTCCCTATGAGTTTGGACAGGCACAGCTCGGACTTGTTCAGATAGGCAGATGCACCCCTTGGGCTGGGCTCAAGAAGGGTTCAAAGAGGCTTTGTGCAAGCACAGTGTGAAAGGGGGCTTTTAGGTGCCTCAATTTGTCATCTGTAAAATGAGGACAATAGTCCTAACTTATAGTGGTTTTGTGGGGATGAAGACTTAAAGACTGGGCAACACTTAGAGCTGACTCCACAAAAGGACTAAATCCTGCCTGACTGCCCCTTTACTCTCCAAAGGTCAACATTTTGACCCTAAATCTCCCCAACTAATTTCTTTCTAACCCTGTTGCCCCCTCTGCATTTCTGTCCGCAAAGTTTCCCAGGGGCCAAAAGCTTGGCTTCTGAGCATGTTCCAACCTGCCTAAGCCTTGACCTGCTAAGCAGGATTCACAGACCAGGAGATCTCCCAGCTGTGATGCCTGCAGGATCCAGCTGGTTAAGAAGTTCTCTGAATACTTAAACTGAATTGGGCTCTGTACAAAACACAGCAGTAGGAGGAGGAGGAGCTGGTGTGACTCCTCTCTCCTGTCGTCCAGCAGAAGCTCAGGGATTGGAGCCCTCACCCTGATCTAAATATTTGATATAAAATACTAATAGAAATTGAAGCAGGGATTGGAACCCAGGTGAGGGCTGTAGCCATCAGACTGGGGGTGGGGGGGGGCAATATTTGTGGTCTGCCCAGTCTGCTGCTCTGCTTTCTGCTCCCTTCCTGATATGCTTCTTTGCTTTCTGCTTCTTACCCTGTACTCCCAACCCAATCAGCTACTGTGTTGCCTGCCCCCTCCCTGGTCTGTCATGTGCCACACAGAGAGGCTGCCTGTCCACTTGTGGTACATGTCCTTGCAGGCTAGTGACCCCTGCACTAGTCCATAGAGTTATGCTCTCTCCCTGTCCAATGAGCATTTTATGAATCCAGGCAAAATGCACCATCAGCAGCAGGAAGGATTGAGAGACATCCCACCAAAGAATACCCCACAACCTGCTTGTTAGTCCTGGCAGGCTGGTGATACAGGTTCAAATCTCTGCAGGCCAGTCTCCCATGTCCTGTAAAAGTCAGCCTTGGTTTTGTGACTAGCTCAGAGTAAGGTCCAAGAGATGTGTGTATAGTAATACTCTCCTCAGCATTTCCTACAAGTGGCTGAGGTATCTCCCCATTCAGCTGGGTTTTGATGCTGATCCCTCCACACACAGCCTGAGGATTGCAGTGCTCAGGATTGCACTCACAAAGTTCTTGCAGTAGGGGATGGATACATGTCTAAGATATTGGTGAAGAGTTGTCCAAAGCATATGAATGAATGTGTGGCAAGAAATGGTGTCTTATAATGCATTAGGATCCTACTGTGGTACAGGGATGCTGTACTACTACAGGTGCTATCTTACAGCCCTTTTGAAACACTGTTTTTGACTCCACAGAGGCATTAACCAACCCCCTGACTCTCAGTCACGCATCACTGCTGGTAATTACATTCCCCAGTGCTCTGCTGTTTCAAATGCATATGCAATAGTGTTCTCTCCCTGCCTAAAGCTGCTGTATAGTATTATGGTGTGCTTCTATTCCATCCAGCAGAACAGGAAACAACAGACTCTCCCTATGCCTGAAGAAGGGTGTTTATGCCTGAAAGCTTGCAAAGCACATTTTTTCCAACTATCTAGTTGGTCTAATAAAAAAATATCACTTTACTCAAAGAGCCTTGTCTGCCATTAAACCGCCACTGCATTTCACCTGGAGGTGGCTGCATTGCAATGGCTGCTCTGGTTCTAGGAGACTGGCAAATCACTCTGTGTTTGCAAAGAGCCTTCTTTGGATCCCTTGATATCAAAGCAGCTAAACTATTATTGCTAGAGATGGAGCTAGGCTGCAAAGCTTAGGGGGGTTTCTGGATCCAGCCTTGTTTGTTCAGATGCATCTTTATCAATCTTAATTATTAAGGGATTTATTATTATTCGCTATTATTTATTTTGCTTGTTTGCCTTTCTTTGAGCCTTGCATACTTCATGAGTAGGGAATCTCATGGGCCTTAATGCCCCAGTCCACTAGAAAGGAAGCCATGTGTCTTTTCAAGTCCAATAGAAGACAGAGTCCAATAATAGTGTTGTTCAGGTTCATTTCTGTATTTTTGTTGCATGAGCTAAGAGCTGAGTAATTTCAAGCTACCTGGAAGAACTTAAATAAGACCTGCTGAGCCTGTAGGACATCTGCTGTTCTCTCCATTTCTGATGTGTCTCTTCTTTTAATTTTAATCAGGGAGTTCTGCGTTTGAGGGGCTTCTCTCATCTCTAAATCCTCTCAACAGCACTGGCTGAGGGAGCTGATCTATGCTGAGATGCACGTGGAAAGTTGGGGGGAAGGCATGGGATTAATGAAAGAGATTTGTTCAGACAAACCTTTATGAGAAATGGAATTGAGGCTTCGCAGGTGCTGTGTGTGGAATGGGAAGATTAGCCCTGGACTGTCTCTGGCTGGGCTGACGGCTCGTATTAGCGAGAGAGCAACTGCTATTGGTAAACAGAAGTGATGGGTACTTGCTATTGAAGAGGGACACTCTCTCTTTGGGGGAAGATTTGAAATCTGCCTGTATCTTACCAGGCATCCTCTTGCCACTTCTACTACTATTCAGACAGATGGGAATTGAGTAGGGGGTTTATATACGAGGGTAATTTGATGGCCTGCCTTCTGCCTGTGACTTGGTGCTTCAAGTGAGGTCATGGCGAGGAACTCATGACATTAAAATCATCTCCATAGCAACAGCTAAGGCAGATAATGATCTAGTGGATAGAAGAGGGGTGCAAGAGTCAGGACTCCTGGGCTCTCTTTCAGATTCTGCCTCTGACTTCCTGCGTGACCTTTGGCAAGTTGCTTAACTTCTCTGGGCTTGAGTTTCCCCCCTGTGGAGTATTGAGAGATCTGAAGCTTAAGGCACTATGGGCCTAATCTAAAGACTTCCCCTCCCTCCCATACCCTTTGGATCAAGCTGTACGAAGGATGAAATACAGCTGACAAGGGGCACAGACAGAGCTTTGGGCTGGGCATGTGGGGCTGCTGTAACAACAAGCCAAGACTGAGCTGCCCTGACAAGCCAGGGGATCTTGCATGAAGTGCATTGCCATAGTGTGTTTGTGTAGGACAGTGTGTGTATGTACAGGGGTGGAGTTGTGAGAAACGAGGAACGCTGTCAGAGATGGGCATTAGGAGCTGATAGGTGTAGCCATGCCTTGTTTCTCTTTTTCCATTTCAGTGTCTCCTGGCTCCATGACTGAGTGGCGCTGACTCTAGCAGATGTGCAGCAGCATTCACGAGGCGCATAGCCTTATACATCCTATGCCTTCTGCATGAAAACTCTTTATAAACCTGGGTGAGGGGCGGGGGTCTGTGCTCAGCCACGCTTCATGAAGGGTTTCCTTAGAGACTGGCAGCTCCAAACCAGGAGGCAGATCATCCCACCCATGGGCACAACAGCGCTCTGCTGAGCGAGCTGCTGCCTCCTTCCTCCTTTCCCTATGCTTTTCTGCCTGCTGTCTTCCCAGTGCCTCTTCCCTAATTCGAATGGATCTAGCCAGCCCGGCCTCAGCGGAGCATTCAGAGGCTTGCCGTCTGCGAGGTGACATTATGCAGGAAGGATCTGATAATTGTCTGCATGTTTACATACATCTGCATTCCAGATTGGCTCCAATCTGTGCTTTTGTCACAACCGGAGTCCTCGTATTTTTCAGAAATTTCATTGACTCTCCCTTTCCCTTAACCTCTTCCAGGCAGGATGGAAAAGGGCTAGCTCAGGCAGACCTTGAGTGGTCTACCCATCTGCCTGGCTCCTGGAATGCCCTTTTGAAAGCTCACACACACAATCGCTGCAGGTGAAATGGAAACAGGATCCCTGCTGCTGGACTGAGTCTGCAGACAGGGGTTCATTTTGCACATCTGCCGCCATTCCTTTGTTTCTACAGCAAGGCAAGGGGCCTAGACAATTTGGGTAGGAGGGATCCATCCCCAGCAGTGTCCCTCCTACTTATGCTCCACTGGGCATTTGAACAGAAGAAACAAATGACTCAAGTCGGTGTGCTCAGGGCTTGGAGTCTCTGTTGCAGAATGGAGGGAGTCTAGACACTGAAAGCCCAAGTTAGACCTGGGTCATGCCAGGACCAGAAGTGAAATTCATGTTTTATGTGATGCAGCAAGGGTGTCCTGAAACATCATCATCAGGTGAGACTTCTTACTCAGCTGGTGAAATGGCTAAGGGGGTTATGGAGCATGATGAGTGGAGGCTAAACTAGGGTTACCATACATCTGGATTTTCCTGGACATGTCCTTTTTTGGATCCTCCAATCCCTGTCCCTGATTTTGCTCTGCTCAGCATCAATGTTTTTCCCAGCATTTCTCGGCTTGCCCTAGCAAGGAGCTGCTTGGGGCTGGGGGGAGCAGGGGGAAAGCAATTGGAGGCTGGGGGCACCATGTGCATGTGCACGCACACATGCATGAGGCTGGCATGCAGCCAGGCAGGGTGGTGGGAGCAGCCCCGGTAGCTGGATGCAGGTAAGTCTATGGGGAGTGGGGGTTGGAGGGCCTGGGCTTGGGGACTGTCTGGGGAGCTGGGGGAGGGGTATGTGAGTGTGTGCATATCGCATGGTGTGTAGAGGGGACGGGTATAAGTGGGGGGTGGCAGTGCTGGGGGAAGCTGTCTGGGTGCCGGGAAAGTAGCAGGTGCCTGACCCTCCAGTGAGGGAAGAGGGCTGGGCTTTGGTGACGGCAGGGAGTTGCATGGCCAGGCTAGTGGCACCAGGGCCAGTGCCCTTGCTTGCAGGGGTGGGGCAGCCAGGATATACTATAGAGCTGGGAGCCAGGAAGCTGCAGATCAGGAGTGAGGGGCACTGGCAGGGCTGGGGTGGGGGCTGTGGCTTGGGGGTGAAGGGCACCGGATGGGGAAGGGGACTGTGGGTCCAGAGTGCGGGGCACCGGCAGTGCCAGGGGGCTGCGGGTCTGGAGCAAGGGGCACCACCTGGGATGGGGAGACTGCAGGTTGGGAGAGGGGGGCACCAGCATGGCCCGGGGGAGCAGGGTACTTAGGGTTGGGAGTGAGGGGCACAGGTAGGGCTTGGGGTCTGCAGGTTGGGAGTGAGGGGCAGCAGCAGGGCTGGGGGTGGGGGTGGGAGGGCTGTGGCTTGGGATTGATGGCCAATGGCATTGGCAGGGGCAGGGAACCGACATATCACTGCCCCCACACAGTCATATACTTCTCCTCCCTCCCGATAGGTGCCCTCTTCTTTGAAACTGGAAATATGGTAGCCCTAGGCTAGACTATGCTCTAAGGGAAATACACATCTGAAAAACTGGGAACATCCAGTGAATCTGACACTAAATAATAATAAGCTTGTTCCCAATAAATGGTGAAAAACACTAGGCTCTGGCCTCCCAAAACATGAGGAATAGGAGGAATAGATATTTCTGGGTGTTTGTTTCCAGCCTGTTAAATCAGCACTTACCAAAACTCAACCTTTGAGTCATTGCTGCTGTGATGAGCTGACCCTGGTGTCCCCATGCAATAAGGGTTACTGAGGAAGCAAGAGGAACACCGGGAATTTACTACCTGTGGTTTACTACAAAAACTCCATGATGGATGATCCAGTGGAGGCAATGGCCTGAGCCAGCAAGTTCAACACAGACTTGGTTGGTCAGGTGAAAGGTGAATGTTTTGTGGAGATGGTGCTGGCTTCAATCTGTGAGCAGGACTCAGCCCAGGGGCCCATTTAGAAGCTGTGGTCACATCAGCTGTGCTTTCTGGGCAATGTTGTGGGGGATACTAATAACACATAAGGGTTAGTGCTAAGAAATGTATGTGCCTATAGAAGCTCATATGAACCTTCCTGAGATGCCATGTTGAAAGCCTCTTCCATAGTCACAGGGAACAAGTACTGGCATTTTCCTAATGCCCTCTCTGGTACTAGTTTCCTTCTACCCGCCCATGCCATTTCCTTTTCAACATACTGGGGTGTGAAGGAGCCATCTTTTTATTCTGTCTGACCAGTAATTAATTAAGCAGGGATCAGGGCTGATAATGCCCTGTAATCCCCTCTCTCCAATCATTTTGTTCAGTAATCCCTTTAACGCTAACAATTCTGGCAGCGGGTGGGGGGAGTGGAAGGGAAGGGAAGCCATAGCAGCAGCAAACCTGTGCTCTACAATCCCAGTGCTGCTGGCTGGCGTCGCTTGAATACACTGGTTGGGGGGATGCTCTCTGGCATGGAGAGTGGGATGGAGGGGGGTGAGGGAGCTCATATGGAAAAGCAGGCAATGTAATAGGGAAGCAGAGGCAGAGAAGAAGAGACCCAACAGGAGGGCAACAGAATCGCCAAGAGCTCTCCAAGAGCTGTCATCCTCAATTCAGCCTCCATACTGCTGGCTTGTCTCTCTCTGCTTCTGCTCCAGCTGTGCCTACAACCACAAAGATGAGGGTGAAAGATGAGCACCATAGCCAGGTCCATCCTAGGGCTCCCAAACAGATGGGTCCAGACTCAGTTTCTCTTTCTGCTTCATCTACCCTATGCCACAGTCCCCTGTTGTTTTGTGATCTGGAGAAGGTGGGAGTGGTTGAGTGGACTCCAATATCATCCTGCTGTGGCTTAGCAAGACATTGAGCAAATGACGCGTTGGCTGCAGTGGAGCATGGGTGGGCGGGAAGGAAGAGATATGTTGTGGCTAGGAGGATTTAGGACCTGAGGTTGGAAACGGGTAATGGCTCAGGCAGCTGACTGTGGAAGGAGTTGTGGGAGTTCAGAGCTGGTGACTGGCTTGGAGAAATGGGTGTTAGAAACTCAGGGATGGTGAAGCTTAGAGAGCTGGAAAGTCATGGAGTTGGCAGCTAGAGGAACATGGTAATTCAGAGGCAATGCTAATGCTCTTCCTGCTCTGCAGGGTTAATTTCTTTGGGTAGCACCAAGTTCTTGTAACAGTGGCTCTCCTTTGAAGGGGCTAGTGGGATAGAGACAAAATATTTGGGAGTTCAGCATGGCTGTGTCTGTCAGAGCCACATTTACAGTCAACTTACAACCAGCGTCTTCCACAGCCCAACTCCGCTTCTCTCCGGGCTTCAAACCCTTAAAACCTTTCTTCCCTGACAGCCAGAAGAGAAGATGTGAACCTGCCGATTACAGGGACTAAGTGTGTCTGAAGGGCCTTTCGTTTGATCAGAGTTACGATTATTACTCCTGACAGTCACAGGCACCGAACTCTCCAATGAGTGATTTACTGAGTTAAGGTGCCTTTGATGTAAACTTCTCTTCATCCCAGTTAAACTGCTGATAATTTCCATTCATGGTGAGGGAGGGCTAAATAATTCAGCATCCATCCAACTAGGGAGATGGGGTGTCTTTATCTTGCAGGCAACATGGCCATGTCTCTGCTTTAAACTACAGCTTCTTTGTGGGCTGGATGAAGATTTGGGATGCAGCGACTGTCCCTTGGGAAAAAGGCACCAGAATCCACATGATGCTTTATAAACTGATCTGGGGACCGTTTGCTATTGAAAGCTCTAAATCCCCTTTCTCTGTGTACTTAATAACACAGATGCCTGGAAAGTAAATGCCATCTGATTATCAGAAAACATATTTGCTGAGCACGAACAACTTTGTAATAATCAAACACTGCAGATAAACATTGACTACATGGTTTTATAACCTCGGAGATTGGGTTTATAATCTGATCTGTACAAAAAAAATAGAATAAGTCCTTCTGCCTCTAGGCTGCCAATTCAAATCCAAGCCTCCTCCCTAGCACCGGTGCTATCATACGGCTGCTAGTTGGCCCCTGTGTGAGATGGAGATGTGAACCTACTTCCTAGTGGCTAGAAGCCCACTAAGGATAGCCCAGGGAATCCCAAATTCCTTCTCTCCTCTTCAGGTTTCTTGGGTAGGTGGCAGGGAAGTCTGTTCTGCACTGAACCCACTCTGTGTACAGAAGTTGCAATCTTCAATAGGATCAATGTCATTGTCTCAGTAGGATGCATATAAATATCACACCCGGGGATGAAGTTAAATCTAGGAGCAGAGACTCTTGGAACAGTGGGACATCTGGCACTGGATCTGAAATTGGAGCTCGAGGAACCCCAGATGCAAACTCGGAATAGTTTGTAGCTGATCCTCCCCTTCATGTATCACTGGGACTCAAACTCAGCCCGTGGCTTTTCTCATGCTGGTCCTCTTGCAGCCGTATACCATTTTTCTGTGCATGGATGTAGCTCCATGTTGAATCTCACTCTGGAGATTTTAGCAACAAAACACAAAGTGACCATCTAGTATACATTAGGAGGGTGGTTGAGGTAGCTGCAGGGCGGCATGCAAAACTCAGTGCTTCTGCTGAGCATGGACTGTGTAAATGTTGTCGTCTTTGTGTGTGAACCCCATGGGCCCATATGTAGGGTTACCATATTTCCAGTCCAAAAAAGAGGACACCTGTTGGGGGGTTGGTGGGGGGGATATAATTGTAAGGGGGGGGCAGTGATATGTCGGTGCCCTGCCCCTGCTCATACCGTTGCCTGTCACTCCCAAGCCACAGTCCCCTGCCCACCTCCAGCCCTGTGCTGCGTCTCACTCCCAACCTGCAGACCCCAAGCCCTGCCAATACACCCCAAGGCCAGTACTCCCCAAGCCCTGCAGACTCCCAACCCACAGTACCCTGCCCCCCTGGGTCATGCTGGTACCCTCCACTCCCAACCTGCAGCTTCCCATCTCTACTGTGCCCCTCACTCCTGACCTGCAGCCCCCTGGTACTGCCGGTGTCCTGTACTCCCGACCCACAGTCCCCTTCCCCCTCTGGTGCCCCTCACTCCCAAGCCACAGCTCCCCCAGCCCTGCTGGTGCCCCTCACATCTGACCTGCAGCCCCCAGCCCCCCAGCTCTGCAGCTGTTGAGAGCAATGACGATGCTCATGGCTAGCTCGTTAGGCTATGAGACCAGGACAGTGCAAGTTAGTAAGGTCATTCACTGGTGAGACTGTAAGTAGGACGAATGCCATCATGCTGGTTCTAAATTAGGTAATTTTCCATACGACACCCTTAGATATAATGAATAGAGCACTGTGTGCACACCCACATGGCGTTTGCAGAGCCCTGGCGTGCCGGGTGCACTACCCCAATAAAGGGCTTGGATTGACACAAACAGAGAGAGTGAGCAGGGCTTGGTGTGTGTGTGTGTGTGTGTGTATGTGTGTGTGTGGCTGGTGTTTCTGTGTGTTGGCAAGGGTACACTTGTGAGAGGGCCTGTAAGGATTGCTAGAGAGACAGTGATCAAGAAGACCAAGAGAGAGTGATAGCCGGTGTGAGTGGGTATAGATCCTAAGCAGAATCTGGGTCCTCTGCGAGGAGCAAGGATCCCGGGAGCAGTCGGAGAGCGCTCCTCAGCACACCACTATGCTCAGTCAGAGGTTAGCTCCCTGACATTTTTCCCATCAGGTGCATAAGGGCTTTGGTAGCAGCCTCACTGAGTAGTTGGTGAGTATCCCCCCATACCTTGGGAAGGGATACTTTTGTGGGCTGTCTTTCTGTCATATACCCTTGTAAAAGACCTGTGACCAGTAATAGCGTAAGGTAAGCCCTGACACTGGGTCTGAAGAGGCAGACAGAGCCGACGATGGCAGTGGTCCAATAAATATCTCTCGTGATTGCTGTCCCTTTGTCCTGGTTATAGGATTTATAGAATTTATACTTAGTGTTAATTGTTACTGCTGTTACTGTTGTTCTTTATATGCTTATTACTAACAAAGTAGTTGCTGTTTTGTGTTTCTTTAATTAACCATTTCATTCATGTACCACAAGCCTTCCTCATAGTGATTTTAATTTAACCGGTGACAGATACGAACAGGGCCGAGATTCACCTTACCTTTTGGGGAGAAATCTGAGGAGAAGCGGTTATTTAGGCTAGCTTCAAGATTTGGTTTAAAAAGGCATGATTTTTCCCCAACACAGGCACCTTCCCCCCACTCCCCGACCTTGCTGCAGCCCTGACGGCCAGACAGCTTCCCCCAGCACCACTGCCCATCCTCACATACCCTGCCACACACACACACACTCACATGCCCCTCACCCCAGCCTCCCAGACAGTCCCCAAGCCCTGGCCCTCCAACCCCGACTCCCCACAGACTTACCTGCATCCCACTACCCTGCCTGGCTGCATGTTGGCCACATGTGTATGTGCACACATGCACGTAGTGCCCCCTGCCTCCAATCACCCTCCCCACCCTCCAGCCCCTAGCAGCTCCTTGCTAGGGAAACCCGGGAAGTGCTGGGAAAAACACTGATGCTGAGCAAAGAAAAACCCTGGATATCTGAACATATTTTAAAAAACCTCCTAGACAGGGATTGGAGAATCCAAAAAGAGGACCTGTCCGGGAAAACCCAGACGTATGGTAACTCTACCCACATGCCCTCATTGGCTTAACTTTTGGTTTGAGTTAGAAGCTAATCTGAAATGGCCACCATATCTCACAGAATCGTCACTGAAGCCTTCCTATATTTCATAGGGTTTTGATGAGGGGGCCATAAATCAGTCCATTGTAAACTAACCTGGAGTCAACTTGAAAGGTCTCTCAAATTTTGGGGTAAGCTTGGGCCAAGGTTTGAGTTCCTTTATAGCCAAAGCAATTGAATTGCGTGGTAGGCACATCAGATGATTGAAAACCCAGACTGCAGGTGCATTTCCTTGCCCCATGGCCATTTGGGCAGCTCTTTCTAAAATTGCCACCTCCAAGTTGCTTGTTGTGTGTTAAGGCACGCACACATATGCCTCATTTTTGGAAATATGGCTGTTAAGTATGTTGCGAGTGCTTGAAAATAGCACAGAGAGTTAAACTTGTATTTTAAAAGAACTTCTTTTTGAAAACTTACTTCCTATGATAATAAAAGAAAAGGAAAAAGAAAGGAACCCGTCAGCTACTGCTAAGCTATAGAAGAAGGGAACTGTGTGCAGAATAAATGCTGTGCAGCAGCTTGACACTTCTGGCAGGGTCAAGTTTTCCCAGTGCCATAATGAGATCTTGTTAGGAAAGTAGGCACAGTGAGTGACGCTTCATTCCCTTGGATCTCTGCATTTCAAGTAACCAGTGGAAGGAGTGTGGCTGGGGGGTAGGGGAGGGGGTAAAAATCTTGAGGCTTCAGATATTTTCTACCTATGGTTTCAATGCTCAGGGAACATGGAGGAAAAAGAAAGGGGCTGGGGGCAACCAAACAAACTCAGGGAACAACAGAGGCTCTTTTCTTTTCTCACCAAACTTTGTTGAGGCCTTTGTTAGACATTAACTCAAGGTTTGGTTTCTGCAATGCACAAGCTATGAAATGTACTACGAAAAAAACCTCGTATCCCAATTATAGCAGCGATAAATACATTTTTGGCTCTTGTGGCATTTAAGGTGGGGGAAAAGGATCAGAACTTTAAATCGAGTGCTGCAAGCTCTTCTCCACTGGAGAGGAATAAGGTTCTCCTTGTTAAAGCAGAAGCACAAGTGAGAATGGGCAGCATGCCAGGAGCAGTTTGAGAAGCAGGTGAGACTTTCTGAAGTAAGAAATATCAATTCCACTTTAAGTTGAAGTGTGTTAAATAAGGATGCTGTTTAGAGCTAATAAGGTAGTTAGCATGCTGGAGAGCAGCAGCTGACGCAGCAGGTTACAACACTCGCCTGTGCCTGGAGACCCAGATTCAAATTCTGCCACAGGTCTTGTCACGTTCAGAGCTTTAACTGGAAATGGGCTTTGGGCTGGTGTCGTCCTGGCTCCCCTGCATGTGCGTCTTTCAATTGTTGGGTGTTTTGCTAGAGTTAGCAGTTTCTGAAGGGTTGAGCCCAGGACTGGCCTAGCAGAGGATGATGGGTGTCAGTGCTAAGACCTGTGCTGATGGACATGAAGGAAGAATGGGATTTGGGACTTGAATAGCAGGACCAGGACTGTGGTGGGCTGTGAGTGTGAGGGAGAGACTCAGAAAGTCACCTGCATATGGTTTCCAGGAGTGATGAGGGTGATTAAAAAAGTGGAGCTAAGCACCTAGGCCTGGGATACTGTCACTGGGGCAAGCTGGGCATCCCCACAGCATGGTAACACTGAGTGGGGAGACACCTGGAATTACTTGATAGGAAACAGAGAGTGGGGATGTACCAGGACTCCCAGCCCCCTCCAGCCACAGCGTGGGCACCTGTCAGGGCTGCAGAGGATAAGCTCCTACTCTGGAGTGGGCAGAGGAGGAGGTGATACCTACCTACCTTTTATAGAATAGCTCCAGGACTAGAGCCTTCACTCAAGAAAGCTGAGACCTGGATACCAAGCCCTCCTCAGCCTCCAGCGGTTCAAACCCACAGCTCCCATTTCCCAGGAGAGTGCCTTACCACCACGTTGTACAATAATATGGGTGAGGCTCCCCACTCTGGATTATTTCTGAGGTTTTTTCTTCTTTTTTCTTTTTTTAAATAATCCAATGGCTGTCTAATGTGTCAGGGTCCATGGAACAGGGACCAGAATGCAGGTTTTCCCCCTGCTAGCTGAGTGCCCCAATTCCTAGGCTACAGCATCTGAAGTCCTCTCGCTTCTTTACTCTTTGACTTTTAAATTCCTGCACGGTGCTTCAGCTTCAACAGGAGTGATTGGAGGTAGTCCCACCCCATCCTCATGGACTCTTCTATGCCCAAGTGGCTAGAGGAATCTCTTTGGGTTTTTGGGAGCTCTGGGTTTGAATTCCCCTCAAGCTGAGGAAGGCCTTAAGACTCCTAAGTAAGGGCTCCATCTGCCAGGATACTACATGAGAGGCAGGCACCTTACACCATCCTTTCTTTTCAGTGTTTAAATTACACCTAGACACTTGGGGTGTCTGCAGCAGTGCAAGCTGGAAGGAGCCGCCACCGCTGCCTGGGCTGCTTAGAAAGGTGCAGGGCTGACGGGCCCACGAGGGAGCTCTCATGTCTTATGGCGGGGATCTTGTCTCTTATGTGGGGGGGCTCACCCCCCCAAGCTCCCCCATAATTCAAACCTTGTTTCTTCCTCTCATGTTTCTGAATGAGAAATACTTTAGATTCTCAGTGCTATGCTGAGGTGGAGGTACTAAATGAATTTAGGCATCTAATCGGTTTTGCAATCACTGCAATGGAGGTTGGATTGCTATTTTGAGCTTTGGGAGCAAACAAACTATATGTTTATACCCATGTCACTGGCATTCTACTGTACAGACCCCTGAACTGGGGTAACTTTGCTCAATCTGGTAGAGAATTACCCCTGACAGAATCAGGGTGAAACTCTACTTAGGCAAGTTACACCAGTTTAGGTACTGTCTGTCCACATCCATCCTGGGGTATCTGTTTGCTACAGGTAAATGGGCTATTGCCTGATTTGCCACTGCCTAGCAGTGAGATGCCATAATAGCTGCCTACCCTTTGAGCTACACAGCTCTATGTTCCTGCACTATTATCCTACACAAATGTACATCAGTGAAAAAGCCCTTGTATATCACACTGGGGTAGGTGTTCATCTGTCCATGGTCTTAGGCACCACAGTTCTCTCTAAGTCTTGTTTTAGGCATCTAAAGTGAATTCTGGATCTTGTCTCCCTGTGTCAGGTGTGAGGAGTTAGCAAAATATTTTACTATACTATGATTTTCTCTAGGCAGGGCTCTATTTTTCTCTCTGCTGGAGGTGAAATACACTCGTCTTATAAGTTAATATCTTTTTCTTTTCTTCTTTCCCCCCCTGTCCCCCCTCCCCTGTAATGCTGGCAGTTCACAAACATAAAAGAACAGAAGCAAATTAACACAAAAATACAGAAAAAAAGGTGTCACAAAAGGGACAGGTATTGCATGTTGAATAGCAGGAGATTCTCTAGAGATGTTCATTAGCATGTTTTAACAAATAGTAATTGGCTATTTAAATATACAATAATCACTGTGACTGGACACAGTTTGCCTTAGAATTTAATAAGGCTTTGCTGGATACTCCATTAGATCATTAGAAGATCATTTAGACTCGTAACGAAAGTGCCTGTCTGTCTAATTATTGATGTTGTTTAAGGAGCGAGTCCAGTGGAGTCCAGAGCATGGGTTGCTAGAGAAGGTACAAAGTGTGGGCTCTATCCTCAGCTCTGCCACTGGCTCACAATATGAGCTGAGTGAGTTACTTTGTCTTTCTGTGGTGTTGTCTCCCCAGCTGTATAATGGGGATTTTTCTAGGGAGTGATGTGACCCTCATTAGTGTAGCATGTGAGCACCCTCTCAAGCATTTCACTGATGCAGCACTGAAGATCAGGGAACAATATATAACTTACACACAGGAAATCCACGACTGAGCTAGGATTTTCATAGATTCATAGATGCTAAGGTTGGAAGGGACCTCAACAGATCATCGAGTCCGACCCCCTGCCCTGGGCAGGAAAGAGTACTGGGTCAGCGGACCCCAGCTAGATGCCTATCTAGCCTTCTCTTAAAGACCCCCAAGGCAGGGGAGAGCACCACCTCCCTTGGGAGCCCATTACAAATCTTGGCCACCCTTACCATGTAGAAGTTTTTTCTGATATCTAGCCTAAATGTGCTCTCTGTCAGTTTGTGACCATTGTTCCTTGTTACCTCAAGAGGCCCCCTGGTGAACAGAGCATCTCCGATCCCTTGCTGTGTCCCCCTAATGAATTTGTAGGCAGCCACAAGATCACCTCTTAGCCTTCCCTTGCGGCGGCTGAAGAGGTCCAGGTCCCTCAGTCTCTCCTCATAGGGCTTGTCCTGTAAGCCCCTGACCATACAAGTGGCCCTCCTCTGGACCCTCTCGAGTCTATCAACGTCCTTCTTGAAGTATGGTGCCCAAAACTGGACGCAGTACTCCAACTGTGGTCCGACCAATGCCACATAGAGGGGAAGTATCACCTCCTTGGATCTATTTGTCATGCATCTGCTGATGCATGATAAAGTGCGGTTAGCTTTGCTGATGATTTCGTCACACTGATGACTCATGTTCATCCTGGAGTCCACTTTGACTCTGAGATCCCTTTCTGCTTCTGTGCTGCTGTGAGGGTCACTTCCCAGCCAGTAGGTGTGCTGGATATTTTTGCACCCTAAGTGCAGCACTTTGCATTTGTCAATGTTGTACTGCATCCAAGCGTGTACTGCCCACTTTTTCAACCTGTCCAGGTCTGCCTGCAATCGTTCCCTACCCTCTGGAGTGTGCACTTCACCCCACAATTTAGTATCATCCACAAAATTGGACAGAATATATTTCATACCCACATCCAAGTCACTGATGAAGATATTGAAGAGTACAAGTCCAAGGACTGAGCCCTGCAGGACCCCACTACCCACATCCTTCCAGGTCAATACCGACCCGTCTACTACCACTTTCTGGGTGCGACCGCTAAGCCAATTTGCCACCCACTGGACCATGTAAATCTCTGTCACAGCCTCTTAATTTATTTATGAGAATAGGATGAGATACCGTATTGAAGGCCTTGCTAAAGTCCAAGAAAACGACATCCACCTCTACTCCTGTGTCTAAGCATTTTGTAACCCTGTCATAAAACAAAACCAGATTGAAAAGATTATGAAGGATGATATTTGTGGGAGTCCAGCAGGAAAAATAATGCAGCAGGGAAACCAGCATGGATTTGTAGCAGGAAAATCATGCCTGACCAAAGACCTTTCCAAGGATGGAGGTGAGACTGACTGGCCTATAATTACTCGGATCCTCATTCCTCCCCTTCTTGAAAATAGGAACCACATTGGCCCTTTTCCAGTCCTCCAGGATTTGAACCTAGGCTTCCTTATTCCCAGTCCAGTATGTGTGTATTTGTGCTCCCATCCTGCCTGTCGAGGAAGAAAACATAGGGTGTGAAACAGTGGTGCCCCCAAGCCTGCTTCACTGTCTTCTATAGGTGCCTCCTAAATTGGGAGCAGTGCAGCTGGCACTGAGGTGGGCTAATTAGCTTGGGGATGGGGTATATTGGCACTGTCATTCAGCACTGCTAATTAGCCTTCAGCAAGCACAGTGTAGGCATGGTTGTACTGCTTCCAGCACAGGAGGCAATGTATCTATCTCTGCAACCTCCTGAGGCAGCGAGTTCCACAAGTACCTATGTGCTGTGTAAATTGACTATGTACTTACTTACAGATACTGACCTTATATGGAGCTTTCCTGATACTTTCCACTCATCCAGTTCTTGTGACCTCTGCTGCAAGAAGCTCTTGCAGTTCCACGCCGTGCATCAAGGCATTGATGTTCAGCA
>NW_005841885.1:1999283-2014288 GCF_000455745.1 Alligator sinensis
CCCCTCCCACACTATTTTCTTGGTCCCATGAAATTCTGATCAGTCTTTGTTGCAATATGGCCTATTAAAATTGCTGATTCCCCTCTCTCACTTGTATTCTGGAGGGAACTGTTGGCCGCCTGCCCAGATAATAACTTACCACACCAAGGCCAGACCTACACGGCTACCATAGCAGCAGTGTGTTGTGCTGGGAATACTTGGGAGCTCCTGCAGAGATGGGATGCAGCAGGAGAAGGGGATGCCAACAGACCTTTAACTGAGACCCCGCCGCTGTATGACCCTCGGCTTCATTTGATGCATGGCCAGGATTCAGGTTGGAGAGGCAATCACAAATCTGGCTCTTCCTAATTTTCAAAGGCCTGACAGCAACCCAATCAACTTTCTTTTAAGGTAGCTCTTCTCTGTGGAACATGCTTGTATGTATTTTGCTGGCATGCATTTTCCATGACGCTTTGTGAATTTTAGATTAAAAAAAAATTCCTACAGTGATGCTGAGTATTAGCAAAACACAACTCAATGCTGTACTGAGTGTACTACCAAACGCACAGGACAGTCAGTTAGTAGCTGACAGTTCCCTGCTTTAAGAAGCAAACTCCTATCTTCCCCTGCAGCTTACAACTCCTTCCTTAAGGCCCATCCTTGTGAGGTATGAAGAATTCCCAAATCCCAGGGATTTTAGTGAGAGCTCAGGGCGCTCAGCCCCAGGCAGGCCAAGACCTTTATAGCACTGGTCTCTAGCTATTTATTATAGTTTCTCTTTACACTGGGCAGTGTTATGACCTTACTTAAGATGGCAACATCAAAGTAGGATGCTAGCCCTTCAATTGCAGTGGTCCGGTCAGAAACATGTTTCTTTTGTTCACTAGGAAATATTGACTTTTTTGCTGAAAACCAGAAATTTGACGGGCTGAAAATATTTCAGGTTTATCCTCTAATCAATTTTCTTTCAGGAAATGAGATACTCTGGGGGGAAATTTTCATCGTAAATACATTTGCCATTGGAAGAGCGCTTTGATGGAAAATATTTGACTGGTCATATTACTACAGCATCCTGTTTCCTTCCCATAGGATAACACAAGCTGGTTAACACCTCAGGGGAATGGTGTGAGCCTGGCATGTAAATAAATATGGATTTCACGCCCCCCCGAAGACTCCTGCTCACAGCTTCTGATCTTTAAGATGCACAAGCCAAATGGCCCTGCATCACCGAAGCCCAGTTTAATGCTAACCCATAAATTGAAGAATCAGAAGTGCCAGGCACAATGAAATCCTGTTCACGGATTAGGGAGTCCGGGCCAAGCAGGCCTAGAAAAGGAACTCGGTGACTGGACTAAATCAATTTCATTCACCCAAAGGGCAAAACCACCATTCAAATGCATAAAACAGAGAAGGGCAGGAGCTCCCATTACCATGCACCTAAATGGTGGATGAGCCGCTCAAAAATGCAGCCTGACCTTTTCTAGCTGAAAGGTCCCAAGCTCTTACTTGACTCCCTGCCTGCCTCCTTTATTGCCTTTTCTTTCCTCCCCCTTCTCTCTCTCCCCCCTTCCCTAGTCCTGGCGGTATTTTTAGGTTCCAGACTGTGAGAAAGCTAATGATGCCACAGAGGAAGGAAACCCTGTTAATACCTAAGCCTTAGACTGAGCGGAGCAGATCCCGTGCATAGTAGCTCCCTCTTGTGAAATCCTGATGAGTTAATACAGAGCTCTGTGCTGTGCTGTGTGATGGCAGGGGCTGGGCAACAGGGAGTATCTGGATCTGCGTAGATCAGATATATGTGGGTTGGGGCACAATAGATGATCAAGGGTATATTCAGTAAACATGACAGAAGGGGAAGGTGGCAAGACACCCCATTGCCCACTGGTGGGGACGTGACAGGTTGTCTGTGTCAGTGTGTAGTGATACCTGTTTATTGGATGCTCTGTGGACCAGCCCTTGGAGAGAGGGCACTACAAACAGCACAAAACCAATCCCCTCTTCCTTGGATCTGAGTCGTGACTTCAATGCTTAGTTCTCACAGAGCAAGTCTGCTCCAAGGGTTGAAAATGATTAGAGATGAAGGCAGAGAGCAAGCTCCCCTGCTGCTTGCATGAGCACCACCAGTGATGAAGTGCAACAGAAAACTAACTGCAACGTGGCATTTCTTCAAACGGAGCGGTGCTCTCAGGCACAGGGAAAAGGACCTGTAGACCGGTGTGTGAGTGCTAGCTGGTGGCCCCAACCACAACTGGCTTCTGTTTCGTGGTTCTCTGGCTGTTCTGTCTTGCCTGGGGTGGGGATGGGAAGTAAGAAACTTGTGGGCCATTTTTTCCAAAAGACAGAGGTCAAGGTTCAGTCACAAAAAAGGAATTGTACAGGCACCACCCCTGTGACGATGTGCATACATCCAGAAACTGCAGAGCGTGACACTTAGTTTCACACATTCAACTTAGCACTTACTAAGTGCAGTCAAAACGTGAGCAAATGCAGTTCAAGCAGATTGATACGTGTTAAGTGCCATCATGGTGTTGCAAAGTTGCTCCCTTTCAGGCACAGATTATCTAACGTACTCACTGTAATAGGTCATGGCATTCAGGTGATTTTCAACCACTGCATGTGAACCTGTGACTCTGTAACGAAGTAACTTTATATGTAATATGGCACAACAGTCCAATGATTTGCAATTGTTGCAAGGGACCCTGTGACTACACCTTTACACTCCTGCGCTTTTGTGCAGACCTGGAGGTTCCCTGTTTTGAACGTCTTGCAGTCATCACTCTTGCGGCCGTGTCAACGCTGTCTCCCTGCTGAGCTGAAGACTGCGGCTGAGGAAATTCTCTCTGCCCACTCCCTGCCTCTCTGATATATACATATATATCTATATCTCTCTCTATGTATATCTATATCTATATATATATCAACTATGCACTGATTCATACAAGAGTTAATTCAGGGAACTCCAATAGCCTGTACGCTACAGCAGGTCTCATGAGATGAGCACAGTGGGTTCCTGTGGCCTCATCATCGATGAATCGATTCAAACTGCTTGACCTGCTGTCCTGATTCTGAAAAATTGTGCTTGGAACCTGGGCTAAATACGTGCAGTATTTTATAGAATCACAGAATCATAGAAAATTAGGGTTGGAAAGGACCTCATGAGGTCATCTAGTCCAACCCCTTGCTCAAAGCAGGACCATCCCCAACTAGATCATCCCAGCCAAGGCTTTGCGCAGTCAGGTCTTAAAAACTTCCAAGGATGGAGAGTCCACAACTGGTCTGCGTAACCTGTTCCAGTGCTATACTACCCTCCTAGTGAGAAAATTTTTCCTAATAGCTAAATTATAGTTTCATAGTTTCATAGTTTTAGGGTCGGAAGGGACCTAATAGATCTTCTAGCCTGACCCCCCGCCAGGGCGGGAGAACAACCCAAAAAAACACAAACCCTAAAAACAAAAACGGGACTCAAATGAGTCCAGCCAGGTAAGTATCCAGCCTCTTCTTAAAGATCCCCAGGGTAGGGGCCAGCACCACCTCCCTTGGAAGTTGGTTCCAGCTCCTAGCCACCCTAACTGTGAAGTAGTTTTTTCGGATGTCCAATCTGTACCTCCTCTCCATCAACTTGTGCCCATTATTCCTTGTTATGCCAGCAGGGGCTAGGGGAAACAGCGTCTCCCCCAAACCCTTCTGGTTCCCCCTAGTGAGTTTATAGACGGTCACCAGGTCCCCCCTCAGCCTTCTCTTGTGGAGGCTGAATAGGTTCAAGTCCCGCAGTCTCTCACTGTAGGGTCTGCCCTGTTGTCCCCGGATCATGCGGGTGGCCCTCCTCTGGACCCTCTCCATGTTGTCCACATCCCTCCTGAAATGGGGCGCACAGAACTGGACACAATACTCCAGCTGCGGCCTGACCAGCGTCGCATAGAGGGGGAGGATCACCTCCCTGGCTCTACTCGAGATGCACCTGTGGATGCACGACAAGGTCCGGTTAGCCCTGCCAACCATGACCTCGCATTGTCGGCCCATGTTCATCTTGGAGTCAATAATGACACCAAGATCCCTTTCCGCCTCCGTGCTCTCAAGTAGGGAGCTCCCCATCGTATAAGTGTGCTGCTGGTTCCTACTACCCAAGTGCAGCACCCTGCACTTGTCCGTATTGAAACACATCCTGTTCCTGTTTGCCCACCCCTGTAACCTATCCAGATCCTTCTGCAATCTCTCTCTCCCTGCTAGCGTGCTCACCTCCCCCCAAATTTTGGTGTCATCAGCGAATTTAAACAGGTTGCTCTCCACCCCAACATCAAGATCGCTGATGAAGAAATTGAACAGCGCAGGCCCCAGGACCGAGCCCTGGGGGACTCCACTACCCACCTCCCCCCAAGTCGAATATGATCCATCCACCACCACCCTCTGAGTGCGACCCTTCAGCCAATCTGCAATCCATCTGACCGTGTAGGCATCTATGCCACAGTCGCCTAGTTTATTAATTAGGATGGGGTGAGAGACGGTGTCAAAGGCCTTGCTGAAGTCCAGAAAGACTACATCCACCGCGACACCTGCATCCATGGCCTTTGTGACCTGATCATAAAAGGCAATCAGGTTGGTCTGACATGATCTCCCCCTAATAAATCCATGCTGATTGCCCCTGAGCATCATCTCGGATGCCGGCCCATCACAAATGTGCTCCTTGATGATCTTCTCAAAGAGCTTCCCCAGGATTGAGGTAAGACTGACGGGCCTATAATTGCCCGGGTCCTCCCTTTTCCCTTTTTTGAAGATGGGGACCACATTAGCTACCTTCCAATCGTCTGGCACCTGGCCCAAGCACCACGATCGCTCGTAGAGCCGTGCCAGGGGCCCTGCAATAACCCCAGCCAGCTCCCTCAGCACCCTGGGGTGGAGAGCATCCGGACCCGCTGACTTGAACGCGTCCAGCCCCTCCAGAAGCTCTCTAACCCGGTCCTCCCCAACCTGAGGTCTGAAGGCGATCCCCTCGCGTCCGGCTTCTATCACAGCAGGGAAGTCCCGGTCCCTGCACAAGAAAACGGAGGTGAAGAATTGGTTAAAGAGGTCCGCTTTATCCTCTGACGCAACCACCAGATTGCCCCGCATATCCTGCAGGGGCCCCACATTACCCGGCGCCTTCTTCATCCTCCCAATATATTTGAAAAAGGACTTTTTGTTATCCTTAATCCTGGACGCTAATCCGAGCTCTATCTCCGCCTTGGCCTTCCTAACAGCCCGCCTGCAGGCCCGAGCAGAGGAGGTATACTCCTCTTTGGAGATTACACCCCCCTTCCACCGGGCGTACGCCACCCTTTTGGCAAGCAGGCATTCCCGGACACCCTTGGTGAGCCAGGGGGGCTTTTGGACACTCCTGCCCGCCTTGCTTCTTGTCGGGATGGACACCCCTTGGGCCCCGAGTATCGTTTCCTTAAGGAACGACCACTCCTCTTGGACGCTGAGTTCCTCTGCCCTCAAGGACCCCAGTTCCTCTCCCACTAATCTCCTCATCTCACTGAAGTTGGCCCTCCTGAAGTCTAGGGCTACCACCTTGCTGCGGGCCCTTGACACTCTACGCTGGGAAATTAAACTTCCCTTGTTGCAACTTGAGACCGTTGCTCCTTGTTTTGTCATCTGCCACCACTGAGAACAGTCCAGCTCCTCTTTCTAACTCCCCTTCATATAGTTGAAGGCTGCTATTTGAAAACTTGTCCCATAGCAAGGCCAGTGTGCCCCTTACAGGCCACCACTCCATTAGACTGAACCATCCTAAAGAGCAGGAGAAGCTGCCATCTAACTCCATGACCTTCGCTCTTCAACCTGATGAAACAGCCCTCATTGCAGATGACAATCTGCTCCTTACCATGACCCAAATTCCACTCTACCAGCTGTCTTCAAGATGGCACACGATTTGAATTAGGCAAATTAGGATAAAATAGGTTTTATAATTTTATCCCAGTTTGTAAAGATCCATGAGCCACTCTAATTAAAGTGCCTGCAATGTCACATGTATTCAGTGTCCCACACATCAAAAAGGGCAGACGGGGTGCTTTAACTAAAGCTTCTTTGCTTTAGTTAACGTGCCCCCCCACCACCATTTTGAAGCATGGGGATGCTGAATACACATGACATGGAGGCTCCTGGAGTGTGCTAATTAGTACACTTCAGCAGATGTGATTAATCTGTTCCAATGCATGCTAATTAGCATGCATCAGAGCAGATGTCCAGCATGTGTATGGGTGCCCTTAGTGTCCCAGTCTAAGTGCAGATCTTCATTGAAGTATAATTTATATAAGCTAACTTTAAACTGTATAGCTTGAGTAATGGCACTAAACTGGGGCTAACTGGGTGTGTCTACACATTCATTAATGCACTGTAATTACAGTACGTTATGTTTAGTACCTGTAATAACAGGTACTAACTTAATGCACCATTATTGGTGCTACTGCGCACTAGCAAAGATGAATGCTTTTTGTGTGACACTTATTGCCCACTGGACTAAATACTGGGCATTAGCATGGTTTTTGCCAGCCACGCTAATGCGCTGTAGAATTAGTCCAATGGGCATTAAGTGCCTCGTGTAGATGTGCCCCCTGTCTGAATATTTACTCAGGTTCTTGGGCAACTTTTTAATCCCACTCTTGTGAGATGCTATTATAACAATGCTGCTACTGGTATCCTAGCCATCCAGTTTAAAACTAGCTTGAGTATGTCAAGCAGAGAGACTGGCTAGGCAAAGCTGGGATAAAAAATGTGACTAGGCAGACTCTGCAGGCCTAAATAACCAAGAAAGTTTGAAGCTGCTGTAACCAGAAGTGAAATGGGACTGAGAATTCGTGGGTCTCATACTGGATGCTTGGAAATCAAAGCCTGGCTGGCCTGGCCTTCCTCTTGCTCACTGTTTCAGAGACCATTTTAAGTGAAGGCAACATCATTCCTGTTTCTAAACATCAACATAAACCCAGGCTCCTCAAATCTCTGCTGGAGAAGCTGCATGATCACCATGGACACATTTTGTGAGATTACCCTCACTTGTAATATTTCTGGTCAGACACACCAAACCGCCTGCAAAATACTCTTCAAGGCATGATTTGTTTCAAATCCCAACCCACTATACCTTGAAAATACACCTCCGCCCAAAGACTTAGAAAAACAGTAAAGAATGACATTTATTCAAAATATTAACAATTGCTGCTAGGAGACATATCACCACATTGCTGTTCACAAAACACATTCTTGGAGTTCTGATGCATCTAGACAAAATTCAGGGCATATGAAATACAGAACAAGCTGTGGGCCAAAGCAGCCAGTCCCAGAGCTGGATCAAGGGCAGACAGGCATTAGCAGGTCTTCTGCTGTCAGCATTTAAAAACCAAACATGGTCCTGAACTAAAACACCCAAGCAATATGGCTGGGACTGCCAGAAAGCATAAGATACAGCTGCACAAGGCATCTGAGGCACGCAATATGGCTGGAACTGCCAGAAAGAATAAGATACAGCTGCACAAGGCATCTGAGGCACCTAGCTTTGCCTAATGATGTCACATCACACCAGTTCCTGCCTGCTACTCGTCTACCATCTGATTTATTGTCCCCCCCCCCAAATTGTCTTGACTACCTGCCACCTACAAAACAACTGACAGGTTTTAAATTAACAATTGCCAAGGCAGCTGTGAAAATGAAAAGTAAAAAGGGTGAGGAAAGGAGGGGAAAAGCTATCTGCTGTGATCTGAATCTCTGGGAAGGGCTGGGCATGTGGGACTGGTTTTGATTCCGGGAGAAAGGTCAAGTCCATTATCCAACCTCATTTCTCTAGATTTCTCTGTTGCCACCTAGAGCAGGCACCACATCTCAATCTACATTTTCAATGAGGCACAATGCAAATGAGCAGCACCATGAGAGCTCTTATGATTATTAATGATAATTAATCAATTAATTAACCATGCTGGTCAGCTCTCTGCCAAAATGGGGATTTGCTCTTCTCTACAGGGTTGAAGACCTCTGTCAGGTCTCATTCTTTCTATTGCAAGATTTAGCTGGGGGTACCCTGCTGAGAGGGGAGGGCTATAGTGCTACCGACTGTCCAGTCTATGAGTATGGGGATGGTTTTGGGAACATATACTTTCCCCCTGAGCACTGTATCAGGCCCCCTGGGATATGGGGCATCAGGGCTCCCCGGCTTGTCTAGCACAGATGTAATTAAAACCTCCTCTGCCTGCCACGGAGCATATGGGACACGTTAGCAGAGTAATTAAATTTTGTGAAGTGAGTCTTTGTGTTGGAAAGCTGGAGGGTGGGTCGGTGGGAGGCAGGGGAGCAGTAGTGCTGCCATATGCCCGCCTTCGGGAGGGAACGCACTGTGATACGCCACCTTGGGTCCTTGCTCCAAATTGCTCCTCGCAAGACAAGCCGAGAAAATAATTAAATGGTAGCTCATTTGCATTATTTATTGCCTTTGTACATAAAAAAGAAGGGAGGGAGATGGTCAGAATGCAGAGACAAAGAAGAATCCGAACGGGGAGGAGGAGCAGAGAGCGAGTGAGTGAGATTTCCGACTACGGGGACAGACAGACGAGGACGTCTAGGGAATGGAAGGAGGGAGGCGGAGTGATGAATGCAAGGGCCCAGGAAGCTCAAAGGGGGAGGTTGTTGTTTCGGGTGGAAGGAAGTGGGCTTTGGGGCAATTCTGAAAAATCATTTCAGTCAGAAAAACATGTAGAAAATCCTGGAAGATGTCAAACCATTTTGTTTTGACATTTTGAAGAGTGACACAGTTTGTTTTGGCCATGGAAATGTTTTGCGTTAAAATGAAACTTTTTGAATTTTCCATTGACCTTGCCCTCCTTCCCCCTGACATCTGTGGTTTAAGAGACAACCTAACTGGAAAAGGAAAAGAAATAAGGGTTAAATAACCCAACACAACCACTCACACCGTTTTAAGCGGAATGAAATATTTTTTATTTTGACCCCAAATACATTTCTTTTTGGTTTTTAAGTTTCACTATACCTCTTCCCCCACCATCCCGAATATGTCTGTTTTGATTGGACCCGAACCATTTCCCTCTGTGAATTTTTCAGTTCAGCCATTGAGTCAAGCAATCCATTATTTACCTCTCTTTGTTTGTGCAACTGTTGCGAGGGAGCTACTTCTCGGAGTGATCAGTTCTATTGATCTTATAGTAAATGGCCAGGTGAGTTGAGACCTTGGCTCTGCCCCTTCCAGGGACATGTGTGTAGTGACTCACCTTTCTTTCCTGTTATTTTAATGGGGCTAATTATCTGTTGGGAAGGGCTGAACACAGTCACCGTCAATGGGCCTCTCTGAAACAAGCTGGTTGTTTTGAAGCACTAGTCATGCTCAGGTGGGTTTAAGGAGAGGCAAGCAGCATGGGATGGGGCTACTTCTGGAAGTATGGACCATGCCAACATGCATATCCGGTGTCAGCATGATGACCACCATATGTGAAGAATAAAATCACCTGTGATTGAGGAAGTGCTCCTGCATTCACATTAAACAAGAGCTATAGATTATGAGTGCCAGAGCTACATGGCTTCAGTCCCCCAGCACCCTGTACAGGTCAAACTTCCATCTGTGACACAGAAATGACCATAGCAGCCACATTTTGGTCGCATTAAGGTACCAGCTCACTTGTGCACAGAAGTGTCCTGACTGGCTGAGCTGCCTTTTCATCTCATGAGGAACATGCACTTCTAGGATGAACAGTGCTCAAGGGTTGGAATCCTCCTGTTGGAGACACCACTGTCTTACATAGCTAATATGGAGAAGTATTGCTCCAGAACGTCCAGAGTCAGCAGTGTGCCCTGGTTGCCAAGAAGGCTAACAGCATACGGGGTTGCAGTAGAAGGAGCATTGCCAGCAGAGTGAGGGAAGTAATTATTCCTCTCTATTCTGCACTGGTGAGGCCACACCTGGAGTACTGTGTCCAGTTTTGGGACCCTCCCTACAGAAAAGATGTGGACAAGTTGGAGGGAGTCCAGCAGAGGATAACAGAAATGGTTTGGGGACTGGGAAGAGAGGCTGAGGGAACTGGGTTTATTTAGTCTGCAGAAGAGAAGACTGAGGGGGGATTTGATAGCAGCTTTTAACTACCTGAAGGGGGTTCAAAAATGATGGAGCTGGACTGTTCTTAGTGGGGACAGATGACAGAACAGGGAGGAATGCTCTCAAATTGCAGCAAGGGAGGTTTAGGTTGGATAATAGGAAAAAAATTCTCACTTGGAGGGTGGTGAAGCACTTGAATGGGTTACCTAGAGAGGTGGTGGGATCTCCATCTTTTGAGGTTTTTAACGCCCGGCTTTACAAAGCCCTGGCTGGAATGATTTAGTTTGGACTAGATGACTTCCTGAGTTCCCTTCCAATCCTCGTTTTCTATGATTCTATGATAACTTCATCCAAGACAGCCCCAAGAGCATGTGGTCATGAACAGGGGCATAGGCATATGTGGATTTATTTCAGGCTTCATCACTACTAGGAGCACCTGTCATGTGGCGTTTGTTTTGGTTTTTTTAAGACAATTATTCCTTAGGTTTCTCCAAGAACAAAGAAATATTGACTTCAGAGTCTCTTCCTCACTCTGGACCCCAACTGTGCAACTTGCAACCTAAGTTCATAGGTTTCTCACATCTTGACACTAAGTATGAGGGGAGAAGCTGAGTTTGAAGTCCATCTTGTAGGACAAATTCTTTAATGTCCTTGTACTATGCAGTATTATGATGCAAAAAGGCCATCTCATGGCAGCAATGTTTCTTTGAGCAGTTCTTGAATAGTAAAATAAGTGTACCTGCAGAATTCAGGACTGCGCTGGCAAATTTGGGGGAAATGATCTCACAACATTTAGGCCGCTGTTTCCTGATGAGTGGGTCTGTAGAAGAGTGACATTGAGAAGTGGGAACATGGCAACTGCCTGCAGGATGGACTCTGCCTAATTTCACATTTGCTTAGCATCAACCTCAAGCGTCCACACCATTCCTCTCCCTGAAACCCTGACTTCGGCTTCCTGGGAACTGTATCGTTAACGCTGGAGGGGTTAGCTCGGACTGACAAAGCAATTCTGAGCACAAACAAACAAGCGCCCCTAATTCTTTCCATGTCAAAACACTTTTTTAAAGTACAAATGCACATACATTGCTCAAAGTCAAAGCAAATGTTTTTGCCCTAGGAATTTGTCCCTCTTCTACAAAGAGGCTCCTTGTGGATCAGCGTTGGAGGTTTGTCACGGCAGAAAGTTTGGAAGGTTTTAAAGTTTTTCTCCCTTCTGTTTGAATTAGCAGTTGCTAGGGTTTGAAAACACCTTACAGGTCATCAAACCCTTCCCACTGAGCATTCTTACACCCCTCAGTAAATGATCTCCTGAAAGGTTCACTCTTTTCTTTATGGATTTTTTTCTTCTATAATCTCTCCAGGCACCTCCTGCATTATCTAACTGCTCCCCCCAGGAGGACAATTGCTCACGCATCCCACTTCAACTTGCCCTGTTTTGGAGTTAGGCTCTCACTCTTTGTAACGCATTGGTAGTGATGGATACCTTGGAGATTCAGTTTGCAGAAGCTCAGAGGAGTCTCTTCACGTGTCCCAGGCCTCATAGGGACCAGTCTGTACTGGGTTTGTGATCTTCTTAGATAAAGTGGGAACTGAAAGACTCAGCTAGCTTCTTCCTTGGAGATATAGCTCCCCACTCTCTACTGCCAGTTCCTTCCTCCCTACTAACTCATTTTTCTATGGGTCTAAATTCCCAGCTGCCTACTTTCTGAAGACAATGAGGCAAATCTTGCATTCCTAACGTAAGGGCTAGGGACAGACATTACACCTAAGCCAGTTTAAGTGATCAGAAACTGGTTTAAACCTGTAACAGAAAATAAGTTCAGTGCACATAAACCAGTTTCAAAATGGCTGAAACTGGTCTGAGATAAACCTGGTTGATTGTCATCTCAAACTTAACTGATCGAACTCAAACCGGTTTATGCAATGTCTGTCCCAGACTCCTTCCTGGTTTAACTTAAACCAGAGTCCCCCAGCATCCCGGCATGCTCTCTGGGCTGGGCGCTCTACTCCAGCCCAGCAGGGCTGGCTCTACCCCTCAGCTCCCCAGCTGGAGCAGGGGCAGGTAAGGGCAGGGGCCTGGTCTGATGCTGGCCCTGGGAAAGGGGCAGGGAAAAGGTTTATTCCACCACGCCATCTTCCTCCTTCGCCTCACCGGCGTGGACCTGCATGAGTTGGCCAGCTGCTCTGGGAGTGAGGGGGAAGGGCTAAGGGCTGCTCTAGCGCCCCCCCCGGCCACCCCTCCCCCCACCTGGCTCTTGGCCTGAGCAACTGCAGGCATGTGCCTGCAGTTTGTTAGTCCAGACGGACTGTCTGTACAGTTGCAAACTGATTCAATCTAGGCAGGTTAGATTAACCTGCAAGGATTGAATCAATTCAACCTTTGGCTTTTTGAATGTCTGTCCCTAGCCAGGGTGAAATGCCAATACCAATGCCCACACCAAGCAGCTGTGCTACATGGAAGCCAACTCAGGTGGGGCTGGTAGGGAGGGAGTCTACATTTACAACAGCTGCAATGGGCCCAGGAGGTCCTATGGTGGAAATGGTCCCAACACTCATTCTTGTGGTTTCACTATGAGGCTTCCTGATAAGCACAAATGGAAAAAGGGAGTTGGTGGTGGGAATCAACTATGCTGAGAGATGACGTACAGGAGCTATACTTCAGGGATAGGTTCACAATGGGCATTATTCAAGCACCTTGTCAGTAGGTGGTAGGGAGTGAGGGGCAGGTAATATCCTATTTGCCTGTAGCAAACAGCTACCCCAGGATAGCTGCTGACACACAATACTTACACTGGCATAATTTACACCAGGGTAGTTTTACCCCTGATTTTTACTGGATTCACTGGAAGGCCCGGTGCAGTGCTGTACGTTGTATGTCCATTTCTTACTTACATTGGGATGAAAGTTGTTCAGCTCTGAGTTTCTGTACCAAATCTGCACCCCAGGAGTGTCCATGGCCTGTGACATCCCTGCCTCCAAACGTGCTGCCTTGAAGGGTACAGGACAGCTCCATGCGCCACAACATCCATCACTGCAGTGCCGGGTGGGGGAACCCCAAAGGCCTGTACAGCCAATACGAATGTTCTTACGGTTGAGCTGTGAAACAAAGTCATGGAGTCAGTTTAATTAACATGCAGCTCTCCCTCTGCTGGGGAGGACAGCTCTGCAAATGTTTCCAGGCCTTGGGCTGTCTTCCTGCCGTGTAATGAACAACACACACTTTCCCGTTGGTAGCCGCTGACTCGAGAAGGGAAAGCAGATGCAGGAGGAGATGAAGGAATGTCATCATGACGGACTATCACCTGGGGGGGCAGGTCTTCTCTGTCGGGGTTCCGGTGCTGTAGGGCTTGGGTTGAAAAGACTGGCTTTGCAAAGCCCTGTTTTCACCCTACTCAGCTGGGATGTCAGAAGCTTCATTAGCAAATTGCTGCACAGCTTCTGAGCTCAACAGCAGCAGCAACAGCAGAGAGAGAGAGAGAGAGAGAGAGAGAAATATGAGCATAGGTCACTATGCTCCACATTATAGCTCCATCTCTTACACACAGAGAGATCCTGGTCCTCATCCTCCCCTCTCTGTTCCCATTCAGTCACTTGATGGGGTTTCTATCTGCTTTGAGCAAGCAGTTCTCAGATCACGGTTTGTATACTTTTTTACCTTGGCTTCCATATAAGACTCCCTGTGTTTCTTTCAGTCAATGTTTGAGGCTAAACGTGGAGAAAACCTTCTGTGGCATTTAATTGCAAAAGTTCCTTCCTTATAAAAGTCCTGCAAAGTAGTCCAGCTCAGTGGTTAGTACTTTGCAGTCCTGCTTCAGGGGTCAAGATTCAGGTGCTTCACATCAGTCTGTCATTCTCTTGTCCATCAAGGACTCTTTAATCACAGCATGCCTGGGCGCTGGGGATGGTATTGAGCTGGGTTGTAGAGCTTATTGCCACCAGGCCTGTAGTTCAAAGGTGATCTAGATGGATAATACAGTTTTAACAATTTGGGGCCTACCTGGAAGAAGTTGTTGTCTTGGCTCACTTTGTATGGGGTTGGTGTGTCCATGATCACAACACCTACACAATTGCTACTCGTTGAGCCACTTGCTGGCATCCTCAATGGAGAGGGCAAGGACTGAAAAGGCCATAGGTAAACCTTTATTCTCATCCCTTTGGGGAAGCCCTGAACTCTCCAGCATGCAGGTGCAGAGTAGTATCTTAGCTCCAGACTTTGATGCTGCACCCAGTTTGGAGTGCAGACAATGGCTTGCAGCCTCCAGTCTGTCATAATACAATCCTGATGCAAAAATATTAAAGCAGGAAAAGAAATAAAAGATCTTCTCCAAAGCGTTCTTTCACCCCAGAAATCCTGTCTCTTCCTCCCCCAGTGCCTTTGCAGGGGAAGCCAAATACAACTTGATCTTTGCCCCACTCACTCTCTCTTTTGCAAGGCAATGTTACTTCCTCACTTCCAGATGTCCCCAAACTCCCCTAGGGAAGCCATCTCCCCACCCCTCTCTCCACCTTCCCTCCTGGGAGATGTTTTAGGCACCTCTTCACTACGCTACAAGCTCTCTCCAGGGGCTCCTGCCTGACCCTGCTCTTGCCCCCAAGTCTTCCTTCTGCCATCTCTCTTTGGACTGAAAGTGGGTAAGACAGGAAGACTGCAGTCTGCCCGATGAGGCTGCCTTAATTGGCTTTGAAAGTGCTGCCTGTTCAGCATCATTAATACTATCAGTATGAAAGTAAATAGAGATGGCACATATGGCCCATTAGTAAGCAGCACGCTAATTATGGTGAGGTGTTGTATTACTCACTCCGGGCCGGATTCCTCTCTGGCTGATGTAGGCAAGAACCTTTCCTGCTGCAAACATTAGGCTTGACTGCTGGAGTCAGATGGAAAATAGCAGGAGCTTGGGTAGCAGGATCCAACCCTAAGCCATTTTACCCTGGTCCTCAAGCAGGGGCAGGGAAGCTGCATTCC
>NW_005841885.1:2014307-2021453 GCF_000455745.1 Alligator sinensis
AGGGCAAGGAGGGCTGGCTGGGACCTGAGGGATCATCTGGAAGCAGGGCTTGGGAGATGGACTGAGTATTTAGAAGCAAACCAGAAAGTGATTTTTTTTTTAAAATTGTGCTTCTAATGTTTTGCAAACCAAGAACCCCCCCCCCAGCAGAAGAGCATTAGCAGGAAATAATCCAGGCTCATCAGCCCAACTCTCCTGCAGTGCTGGAGACAGGAAAATGATGCCTTTTTATTAGCCTTATTGTCTTTAATTAAAGCATTCAGCAGAACCCTCTGATAATGGACTGCAAGTGAGGTCGGCAGCATTTGTAATAACACAATACAGGGTTCAATTAAGTTGTACTTTTGCCGTTTTTCATCTCTAGTTTAAACAAGCCTGTGATATACACAGAATGATTACCTTCCTGAGCTGGGTGAAGGGAGTGGGGCACGGGGGCTTCAGAGGACAAGTCACTCATTGCCGGTATAACTGATGCTCTACAATTGTTCACTGTTTCCCTGCATCAGTCCATGGACTCAGCTGGTTTCTATATTGTGCCCATGCAGGCTGGCTTCTAAATCTGGCAGTTTTGCTCAGCCATTCAGAATAGTCCAAGGAGAGCTGCCATACAGATTGGCTGCCTTGCCTACTGTACCCACTTCTTCATATAATTCTTACCAAGTGGAAAGCAGGTTTACCTAACCTAACAATTTTCTTTTGTAGAACATATTCTTGGAGTCTGCAATCTCTCAAGAACCACATGAGTAAGAAGGGAAAAAATAAAAAGAATCAAAGATTTGGGGCCCAGTCATAAACACTGGAGCAGAAAGACTCCAGGCAAGTGACAAGCATTTGATATGTGCTACCTCCCTCCTTTCCACACTCTTCAAATTATTGGTCATAAAATGCCCTGCAGTTGTGCTCTTTCTGTAATACAGAAGAGAGAGTTGCAGAGAAAGCACCCACATGGCTAACACTTAACTTTATCTTCACCATTAAGTAATGCTGAATTAGAATGAAATTGCTCTGGTAATGCAGGTGACAGCTATATGAAGACCAAATGAATTCCCTCTGATCAGCGCCGTTAAAAAGAACACACCAGAGGAATTCATGATGCCAGGATACTTATCGTGTTGTATAACTCATACATGGACGGATAAAAATCATGCTAAATCTGGCCCCCGCTTTATGTGGGGCTTTAAAAAGAAAGTTGCAGCCTTTAAAATTGCAGATCAGATTCTCATCTCGCTGACACCAGTGTAAATCTGAAACAGCTTAATTGGACTTCTAGTGTGCCTCAGAGGGCAGGAGGATAAGAGATGCATGTAAAGAGGGCACTCCATTGAGGCTGCTGGACACAGACTCTGGGTTTCTCTCTGGCTCTTTGGTTCACTGGCTCATTTGTACAAGCTGTGCTGCTTACTGTTTCTACCCAGAGTCATGCTGAATCCTGGCCTGGATAGAATGGCCTACAAAGGATCGCTGGCGAAGCCAATGATATTATGCTGCATTTGCACTGGTGTGTGACCCATAGCATGAAATGTTTTCGTATCTACATATATAATTTGCACTTGAATACATGCCAAACGCTCATGCTGAAGTCAATACAGGCTCATTCCTCTGAGGTTGAGAGTATCTGCCATTCCCACTGATTTCTAAAACCTTTATAGAAAGTGAGTATATAACTATCCAGTCACCGGCTCAGCTAACCCTACCAACTGTGAGCCCAAGTCACCTTTGTTGTGATCATGTCAGGTGTTGCAACAAAAGCAGGGCTGTAGCAGAGCAGGCACCTTCCCTATCTGGCCTTAGAAGCCCCTGGGATTTTCTTGCCATGCTACTGGGGACAGAATGGAGAGTCACGGAGGAAGCAAAGCAAATGCCCTCTCCCCTTGCTGTCACTAAGTGATGTTCTGCCGTACTTCCTGTTGAACAAGACTGCTACTCTCAGAACATTTAGGGATAATTGCATTCTGCCTCTCTGTATTTCCATTGCCATGTTATGGGCATATAGTATTTTTGACTTCTTGACCTAAGCTGTTGTGTAACGTGGCTGTATCTTCTTAAACCATTGCTGTGTTCCAACCCAGGGAGATCATTTTGTTTCAAAGGTGGATAAAGTACCCACCATATATAGGTTGTATATCCATTCATTAATCCTTTGGGGATAATTTAGAGTAATCACATTTGGAGGCAGGGGGCATGCCCCCAGCTGTACAGATACCTTTTAAACTGGGTCAGATCTGTGTAATAACATTCCTGCCACTGGCTGTGTCTACACAAGATGCTGATTGCACAGTAACTTGTTACTACTGCGTAGGAGCACTGCATAGCACAAAGCATGACGTGAGGCTACTGTGCAGTAGTAATGAGCTACTGCGCAGTCAGCATCACCAAGAAGCTGTGCAGGGACGGTGCTGTAGTAATGCTGGTTGCTGCGCAGTCATTTAGTACTTGTGTATGCAAGTACTAAATGACTGTGTAGTAACAACTGTGCAGTCAGCATCTCATGTAGACATGGCTACTGTCCCTTGAAAACAGTGAGGAGCCAAATTTCAGTAGAGATTTCTGGTTGGCTAGGCCTAGTCAGCCACTGCAGACTGTTCCTTCCCTAAGTCTGAGGGGTGTTTATTTTTTCTATTGCAGAACAAAAACTGAGTACCGGCCGTAGTTCAACAGCCAAAAATGTGTTTAATTCAATAGTGGCAGATGCAGTCCCATGTCTGTTCTGCTGGATGCGTGGGGGGCAGGTGATGGGTTTCTGGAGGACACTGGACTCCAGTGAATTCTGCTGCTATGAAAGCTCCTTAAGTTGAAAGTTAGAGTATACCCAAGGTGGCTTTAAGACACGCTGGGGGTTGACTTTGCCCGTGGCAGCTTTAAGGATGGAGTCACAGAGATGGTTATCTAGCACCATTGTCCTCCTGTCTTGTATCAAATACTGAGCAAAGCCTGCCTGGACCTGAGGATATAGCCCCTGATGGCTATTGTAACTGGTATTTCTGTTTAGATCCACTTTGCAATGTGCTCAGCATGGCTTTGCTGTTATTGCACCCTGACTGCTACTGAGACAATTTTTTGCCTATTAAAATGCAGTTATGGTCTGGGAAGTGATATTGTAAGACTGCCTTATCGGTGCTCCATAGCTATTCGTTCTAATCGTCTATAGTAGAGGCCAGCGAATACTCCCAGTGAAGCCAATAAGAGTTTTGCCATTGACTTCAAAGGCAATAGAGTGTAATTTAGCGGCTGTCACCACACAAGCAGGTTAGAATACGACTGGTACTACCTTTGCTAGCTTGTCTCAGTAATCCTGACAATCGTAAATGTATTTTTTGCTACTTGGGACACTTAAAAAGAGACAAGGCAAAGTACTACAAGACATATTGCAGGGAACATTCCCACCTGGGTGGGAGAAATGGACTACCTGAACTTGAGAGGGCTTTTCCATCTCCAGTTTATATGAGTCTATGATTTCTGTCAGCAAACTAAGTGCTTTTGAGCCAGAGGAGACACAAGGAACAGATAAAAACAGTTTAGAGGTGCCAACATCATCATTTTTCACTCCCAAAATAACTTCTGTTCTTGTAGGTAGCTAAAAGGACTCATTGAATCTAGTGAGAGAGAATTTCCAAATGGAAAGAACCATGCAGGGCACAAGTCACAAGGCAAAGGGAAGGAAATGACCAGGATAAACTCTACTGCCAGTCTCCCTGGCAGGGATAGGATATTGAATGCACAGTAGAGAGGAGGATTAGTGGGACAGCTATATCTAATAAGTCAGTAGTAATGCGGGACTTTGCCAGCCCACATATAAGCAGGTTAAGACAGTTTAGTGAATCAAGTTTGTGATAGTTTAAATGGTTGGCTCTTGAAACAGTTAGTTATAGAGCTATTAAAATGGATGCACTTTTCTCAACTTAGCCTTAAGTAACACATTGGAGTTAGTTCAGGAGGAACTGGGATGGAATTTTAAATGATCATGAGCAGCATATAACTCCGTTCACCAACCTTGAGGAGGATTGTATTAAAAACTAGCCAGGAACACTAAGGTCCATTTACTACCATCCTCATTTTTTATCCCCTTTTTTAAAGTTAAAGTCAGAATAGAGGAAATTCAAACTCCGATCTTCAACATGGACATTATTTAAAAACCCTACCTAGTGTTACAGAAAACATACATGTGCCTAAACAAGCAAGGAAGTAGGAAGACAAAGAAACAAAAAGCATCAGGGTAAATGGGAAGGCGAAAGGCATTGTTTGTAGCATATTGGGAGCCATTAGCCGTCTCCCTTGGAAGAGTCCAACTCAAATGGTGTCAAATGGAAAGAACCGAAATGTGGAAGGTAAAATGCAAGATGAAAATATGGAGGTCTCAGAGCATATTTGAAAACTTACTAGCCAAAGATAAAAACTCAAAGATAAGACATTTTAAAAAATGCGTTGGAAGCTGGAAGCCTGTGAAATGGTGGTGCATGAGATGTTCATGGAGGAGAAGATAAATTAGGTCTTTGAATCAGTCTGCCTTCCACTGACATTAGGAAGATACATGCCCCAGACCTGCCTTTTCCTGGCAATATAGGTGAGTTTCTGTCCAAGATTGCAATATCTGCTGGAGAGATTCAAGAGCAAGTCACTTGAACTGGATGGTATACAGGCAAGATTTCTGAAGGAGCTTAGCAATGGATTGACTGAGCTGCTATCAAAACAAAATGTCATTCAAACATCTTGCTACACTGGAGGTCTGGAGGAGTGGCAAATGATGTCGTTATCTGGAAAAAACTCAGCATGTGACTCGAGAAGTAACAGACCAGCAAGCTTCACTTCTGTATCAGAAACGATAAAATAGGTGCCATAGTACGATAGGTCTTTGCAAGGGAAAACTGTATCTTTAATCTATTTGAATGCTTTTAACATGTCAGCATAGTAGTGCATAAAGGAGACCTGGCTGATGTACATTATTTGGATGTTCAGAAAGCCTTTGTTACCCCATGGAGAGGGCCTAGGAATCAGCCCTGCAGTAGTGGGCTAAGAATCAAGAGACTTGGGTTCTGCACTTGGTCCTGACACTGACTTATCTGTGACCTTGGCAAAAATCACTTCACTGCTTCACAAATTAGTCTCTCCATCTAAAAAGGGAATGATGATACTCACCCACCTTTGTAAAGTGCTTTGTGGTTCTCTCATAAAAAAGCACTAAACGAATGTATGACATTCTTGTATTGTATTATTAATTGTATTGTATTTACTATCAGCAAGCACAGGAGACTGTTCACCCTGAAGTGTGCATATAACATATGGAGGAGCAAGGGGAGCTATACAGAACGTACCCTTTAGCGGTACTGGGATCCTGCATATTGAATCCTCTGTCTGTTAATTGGGGATACCACTTGACTTCTATTGAAAGGTGTGGAAAAATCGGTCTCCGGTCTGTTAATACCTGCAGCAACCTCTTGGCACAGCATCCACCTCGCTGCAACTGGAGACCTGCCTGTGCAGCCCATCTCAGCGCTCCACTAATGCACTGAAGTGGACTCCATACAAACCTGAGTGTTTCATTAGCTAGCTTTTCAACCCAGGAGGCGAAGCTATGACTGCATTGACCTTAATGTGAAATTAAAGCCGTTTAAGTAGGTAACAGCTAGACATCTGGGTGCAGCCAAGCGGTGGAGGAGTTTGTCTCTATTTGCAGACAAGCTGCATGCCTGTTTCCATTTCACTCAACTTTTGCTGCTTGTTTATTTAGTTAATAAGAGAAGGCAATCTGCCTCTGGCTGCCAGGCAAACAGCAGAGCAGAAAGAGCCCAAAGAACAGCCTGTGTTAAACACTTAAAATCTTCATGGCTCTGGGCCCATTCTCACCTAGGTACAACCCCTGTGTGTGTGAAATGGGGGCAGAGGTAGGGTGGCCATCATAGAAGACAGTCCGGTTGTCCTCTGTCCTCTATTGATACGAAACCAGACACCTTTATGTCCTCTGTTTTTCAAGAGAAAAATAGAGGACATAAAGGCGTCCGGTTTCGTATCAATAGAGGACAGAGTAGCAGAAAACGGGAACATCCTTTATGATGGCCACCATAGGCAGAGGTGAAAGGGAGCCTGTTCCTCCATCACAAATTTTGCCCACCATGGGCCATCTCTCTCCTTCCTTCAGTCCAAAGGCAGGAGTAAAGTATTTCCACAGCTTTTTGTGTATGGTTATATCACTACACAGAAGTCTTAGCAGATCTTTTCCCCAGCCCTCTCCATAAACGCCTCCCCCGAAATGTCTCTCACTATAGTCTGGCCTGGGATGATGATATGTCAACATATCTGCACTTCTTAAAGGGAAAAGCAGATCGGTGGAGGGGAACTGAGGAACGGCGTCAGTTCTGGCGATGACAGATTTGCTGCCTGCAGAGTGACGCCCTCGCGGTCACCACAAAGGCGACAGTATGAACAGCAGCAGCTTAGCTTCTCCTCCGCTGTTTGCATGGGAGGACCAATGTTGCAATTTGCAACAACACAAGATCTCTCGCCATCTCGTCTTCCTCTTCATGTCCCCTACGGTCCGTTTAGTGCTCTCATGGCTTGTTCTAGTTCATTGACCTTAGATGCCAAAACGGCCACGGGGGAGCAAAATGGAGCATCAGTTTTCATGACCCAATTAATCCCCTGCTTCTCTAAGGAAACTGCCCACAGGAGACTGGCTAGTGATGTAGTACCACCCTCGAGGTGGGTTTATGTTGTGGGCACCTGTCTGCCAAGAACTGGACTGAGACCCAGAAACTCATTTCAATAGTGTCTCTTCAGTTAAAAAGACACTAATAGCTTTGGGTCAAGCGGTGCTGTGCTGGACCTAATAACCATGTTTCCTGACTAAGGGAATAAATCAACCTCCCCTTCATTGCACACAGATGTCAGCATCGCACACAATACAGTTTGGTATTATGCAGTGCTGGTCCCTAATTTCAGTGCCAGGGGTATATTAGCCACAGTGCGTTGGCCAACAGTCCTCTATTAATAAGACGGGTTCTGCTGTACACACTATTGCTCAGTCCTGAAGGGAGACTATGTTTCCTCCACAGCTACTTAGCTGCCAGTGTCTGGTTCATTTCTTTACAAGGTGCTCTGGGCATCTTCTGCGAGTGTGAGACGCAGGCTGTAAATGGGAAAAGCAAAGGGAAA
>NW_005841885.1:2021484-2024684 GCF_000455745.1 Alligator sinensis
GAGAGCTGCCAGGAGGAGAACACCAGCGAACCCTTGCAATAAGGGCCTGATTCAAAGTCAATAGAAGGACTTGCATTGACTTCAGTGAATCATGACTTGAATCAAATCAGGAAAGTATGTTATTAGATAATAGTTTCATAGACCCAAACCCTGAGGAACATGGGACACCCAGAACACCCACTGACTTCAGAGGTACATATGCAGTACATACATATATAAGCACGTCTTATAAGCACACACCCAGGTCCCCAAATGTGCACAGGGGCCATGCACAGACACAACGGGTAGTCTTACGTATTTATTATTTATACTGTCATCGCACAGAGGAGCCGCAGGCATGGACCCAGATTCCACCAGGCTCAGTGCTGTACACTCAGAACAAGAGATAACACACACATGCATGTAAACCTATAGACAAACGCAGCCTCCCGCATGTCATTTTTGGATCCTAATTTTATTTGTCTGTCCTGAAATCACTAAACATTAACAAACTGGTTATTTTGGAGTAGGAGGGAGCTTCCAGCACCCAGTTTATGCTGTTGTCAGCTGCTAATTAGAAGTTTTTAGGACATGCAATTTGAGGTGTTACCAATTAGCTCAATTGTGGACCAAGACCAAAGCTGTTATTTGCTTTGTCATAGCAGTAGAAAGCCAAATAAACAAATACTAGTGTCTCTGTGCTGTCTCCCCTGTGCCGTACCACAGCTGTGCGACAAAATAATAATAATTTCATTGTCAACTTTCCAAAACTCCACACTTACAGCAGATCATTAAAAAAAATTAACACATGGTTTATTTTGTCTAATTATTCCAAAATCAGGCTGTAAATCCCCAAAGAAAGAACATAACTTATTTACTTTTTTTTAAAAATAATACGGATAAATGAACCAAGCAAACAAGGTTTCATTTTCCCTTATTTTCTTTCTTTCTTTTTCTGTCCGTCTGTTGTGTAAGGCTGAGAATTTCAAACAGGCTTAAGGGAATTAAGTGCCCATGATCCATTGGATTTCAATGGACCTGAGTGCCTATTTAATCTTATCTCCTTTGAAAACCTCAGGCTAAATGTTTGGGGAAAGTGTCATAAAACCCAAGCTGAAGAAATAGTGGAGATTTGAGTTTGCTAATTTTCTAGCTTTTCAACTTTGGAAAGCTATATTCATGTCCTACCAGGGGTCGGGACCTAAATAACTTTTTCAAATGGCCTCTACTTCCTAGCAGCTCTTTGCTGGTTTTGCAAAATGATTACTGTGCATGCATAGTATGACTGATTGATTCTGCTAATGTTGTGCCATGGTTTGAAATAGCAAAGGCTGTGCGGATGAGGAGGATTTAGACAGAGAAAGGGTGCTGCAGGTCACAACTGAGGGGCATTAGCAAGGCTGAACAAGGGAACCAGAAGTGGAATAGCAGAAAGTGCTGCAGGTCAGGGGGCATTATCTGCTGACCTGAATGTGGTAGTATTAGGGGACTGGAGTTGGGGAATCCCTTTGCCCACATTCTTCCTCCTATAGGGTAGTGTTTGAGGCTTCCCTATTTACTTGACATTATACAAAGAAACAACTCAGAAGCAACATACAACATAAGGCCAACTCTGTGGGAAATGTGGGAAGCCAATCAGGGCAGAAGGATGTTCAGCTTGCTGCCCCACCCCCATGAAGAGTTGCAATTAATTAATTAGGTGGCTATAGTACTTCATCATGGATGCTATTTCAAGCAAGATGTTCTCATTCAAGGCAGAACAGAAATCCAGCTGGGAACCCATATGGGGAAAAGGTAAATACAGGTACTGTAAACTTATTCTGTTGGCAGAAGCTTATTGAATATATAGTGTATATGAGAGGTGGCCCTGTCAATAGGCTCCTTGTTGTTACCTGGTTTATGTACTGGAAGGCAAACATTCATTGCTACCTGCCAGTCTCTGAGCTTTTACTAAGAGCCCCATTGGTATCTCTGGGCCCAGGTAAGCTATTGCCACTCATTGTTGGCCAAAGGCTTGATTTTTCTCCACAAGAATCATCTAGAGCAGGGGTTCCCAAATTGTGCGATGCGAACCCCTGGGGATATACAAGACATCTCTGGGGGGTATGCGGGAGAACTTGTGGAATGGAGGATTTAATGTTCACCTTTATAATTGGCATTTAAGGGGTTAAAATAGGCTGGTAGGGGGTATATGAGCACCTGGTAAATCTGGAAGAGAGGGATACAAAATAAGGAAAAGTTTGGGAACCTCTGAACTAGAGTGTTACTCTTGACTTCAATGGGAACAGAATCAGTCCCATAGTCCCCACACACCATGATCATTTACTAAAAACAACTTTGCTTTGACCCATAACTTGTTTGTAGGAGATAGGATGAGGTCTAATTCCCTGCCCTGGCCCTTTTACTCCACCCCAATATACTTCCCTCCAATGCTTCATTTGCTGTGGCTTCACTGCTCCTTGGCCCAGGCTGCACGCTGGTTCCTTAGAAGCTCTTGGCTTCAGGTAGTTGTTCTCTGCAGTAGCCCATTTCACTTGAAATCCTCAGAATTGCCCTGGGGTTTCTATGTATGATCTGGTTGCCAGCACATCACTGACCGCCTCTTTCCTTTAGTCCCACATGTCCTCCTTCAAGCCCCCATCCCCAGCCAACTTCCGTTTGGGTGAAATCCTCCCTGGGGACTGCTTGCTGCTGTCTCATGCTCTGTTACTCTCCTTGCACAACCTGAACCAGCAGCAAGCTCTTCAGGCACTGCATCCTCATTTGCTTTCACCCTTCCCTCCCTTGAAATGCCTGTCAATTTTTTTAGACAGCTCATTAGGTCTCAGGATTTCTGGCCTTGGGCCACTACATTACTGTAGCCTGGCAGGGCTGACATGCTGCTGAGTGGATTTTCTCCAGCGATGCCTTCTTCATTTAGGTTCCAGTTGTGGGGAAAGGAGGTATTGGCAGCTGATTACCGGCCACTTCATCGTCTCTCAACTACAACATCATCGTCATACTTCATTATTATTATTTTGCAGTAATGTGACAAGCAGCACCCAGAGACCCTAGGCAGAGTCAGGAATCTGCTGCCCTATACACTGTACAGATATGTATGATGACACAATCTTTGCCCCAGTAGCAAGGTATGATAGGGCCCAATGCTTAACTGGGCTCAGATGGGCGGAGTAGTTATTATTATGTCTGCAATTTTCTGTGGAGTTCATTTTGGATTTCTC
>NW_005841885.1:2024704-2025208 GCF_000455745.1 Alligator sinensis
CAGGGTCAGGCACGTTCCTTCAAATCTTTGGTTTGGTAGCAACAAATCCCCAAATGAGGCCTTAGAGATGACGGAGACCATGGCATGGTTCAGCCTGATATGGAGTCACTTGGGACTGACTCGTTTATATTCTGGTAGCTCCTTGGCACTTTAGTCAAGGAGCAGGGCCTCCAGGTACTAGGTACTGTATTATTGAAGTGATAAAAAAGTGTCTCTGGGCCTCCCCAGATAGTTCACAAACTTCCCATAACTTGGCCAAGAGCAACAGTTCCTAGTTAGATCCACATAACCTGGTTTAGATGCATGCAAGCCACATGAAACCATGCTGGACGTGTCCTCATGACCACAGAGGACTGTGACAAGCCTTTGCCTACAAGTGGAATAAAAACAGATGCTATGGCTAGATAGTAAAGGGAAATGGTTTCATAGTTTCATAGTCGGTAGGGGCGGAAAGGACCTGAGCAGATCATCAAGTCCGCCCCCCTGCCATGGCAGGAAAAAGTA
>NW_005841885.1:2025785-2033354 GCF_000455745.1 Alligator sinensis
GCCCACCCCTGTAACCTGTCTAGGTCCGATTGCAGCCTATTCCTCCCTCCTAGCGTGCCCACTTCTCCCTGCATCTTAGTGTTATCTGTGAATTTGAACAGGGTGCTTTTTACCCCCTCGTCCAAGTCACTGATGAAGATGTTGAACAGTGCGGGTCCGAGGACCGAGCCCTGGGGGACCCCACTGCCCACATCCGTCCAGGTCGAAAATGACCCGTCCACAACCACTCTCTGGGTGCGGCCCTCCAGCCAGTTAGTGACTCATCTGACTGTGTAGGTGTCGACACCACAGTCCCCTAGTTTTTTAGTGAGAATGGGGTGAGAGACAGTGTCAAAGGTCTTCCTGAAGTCCAGAAATACTACATCCACTGCTACCCCTGCATCGAAGGATTTTGTGACCTGGTCACAGAAGGCCACCAGGTTGGTCTGACAGGACCTGCCTCTAATGAACCTGTGTTGGTTGCCCCTAAGCATAACTTTTCCTGCTGGCCCCTCATGGACATGCGCCAGGATAATTCTCTCAAAAAGCTTACCCAGGATCGAGGTAAGACTAACTGGCCTATAGTTTCCTGGGTCCTCCTTCCTCCCTTTTTCAGAAATGGGACCCTTTTCCAGTCCTTGGGCACCTCACCAGAGCACCACGAGTGGTGAAGAGAGCTTTTGCACTATGGTTGTATAAAAAGACTGAGGGAGGTGATCCCTGCATTTACTTCTCCAGGACCCTGTGCCATCCAGCCTAGTTCACTCTGTCCTGGCATTGCACCTTGTGTACTGAGTTGCACTGGGAGACTTGGTGAGGCTGGGGTCATGAGTTACTCTTGGGTGTCTGCAGCACATTTTGCAATTTAGTCTCCTGTTTGGGAGACATCTATTTCCTCATCCCCTGCATTACATCTTATGCTCTCTTCCTCATCCCTGGCCTCCATTTTTCCCTTCTTTTTGTGCATGTCACCACCTCCCATCAGGCCTCCCCAGCTCCAGCCTTGCCAGGCAGGGTCACGCAGCCACAAACTGGGCAAGACCATGGAGAGGCTTGGAGCCCTCTTCACCAGATGATTCCATTCTGTTCTTCCACTGGAAGTGGGGTTGTTACAGAGCTCAACGCTCCCCACCCAGGCTGGGGACCTCCTTCTCCTTACTATATTCAGTGATGCTTTTTGAGAGTGATGCTCCTTGATTTCCTCCATCCCTGTCCTTGCACAGCAGCAAAGGTGTAGGTATGTGCTACTGATGTTCTGATACATATGCTATTGGACGCATGTGATGAGAGTGTGCTCCCAATGTGTGCGTGCTAAAGCCAGCAACCACTTGATCTAAAGCAGAGGAGCAGAGGCACTAAATTAGGTGAAGGAGTGGCAACTCGCCCTGTGTTAATGTGGCCACAATTATACAGTGATCTGAGCACAGATGTACTTCTCTAGGTAGATATGAGCTAATATACAGGCAAGTAGAAAAGCATGCTGGGCTAATGTATGTGCAACTGTGCACAGGGGTGTACTAAGACTGATGTGCTAATACAGATGGTGTTAACATGGGTGTATATGAATGCAAAAGTAGGGGCATGCTAAGACAGGCATGTACTATGATGCTGATAGGCACAGGGGCATGTTAAGACAGGTACATGCTAATACAGAGGAAGCCGTGAGTTCTTCTAAATATGATTATATCAAATCATTTCAAATATTCATTTGCTGTCAAGAGCAAAGGCCTGTTTTAACACTGTGAATTCTACATTTCCTTTGATGTAATTATTGTTTGACACTGCAGCCCTTCCAACAGCCTCGCATAAGGAAAGAGAGAGAATTAAATATGAGAGAAGTCTAAAAATAAAACTATTAAAATGAGACAGGAGCTGTTTTGCAAGTGGCAGGAATGATGTGGTGCCGCTGGGAGTGGATGTGCTTCGCCAAAGGATATGTTCTGCTTCTCAGAAATGCCTTCTTTTAGTGGTTTTTTTTGTCAAGTTCTGCACTTTTATGAAGTTCTTAAGGAATGTCTCTTTAGCAATGAGCCTGTTCTTTCTCTTTGGTCTCACAAACATAACAACTTCCACGGCATTCCCCCAGCCACTCGTATTTTACAGCTGGTGCATCCAAAACTTCCCTTCCCTAATTAACCCAGAACGGTGTTTGAAGAAGTTTTAGCCTCAGAGAACATCAAATTTAGCTCTTAGCCTGGAGCCAAGCTCTGGGCTAAAGAACACATGTCACTTTAGGAATTCATGCAATGCATACCTTGACATCTTGGGTTTATTATGGCATTTGCACACTTCTCACTTGAGCAAGCCAACACTAGTGGGCACTGCCGAAGCAGCAAATGGAGTGGAAGGAGTTTCTCCTGCTTGCTCTTAACTAATATCTCTACGCAGGGCATGTAAATAATTGCTAGAGGAGGGCCAGGTGGGGGAAAAGTTTTCCATCAGTATTCACCCAGAGAAAAAATTGATTTTTCAAAAAAAAAATTCCAGGTCTGCATTTTCTTTCTGCTTTCTACAAGTGGTGCACTGCAGCAGGTCTCCAACTACAGCTCAAAGACTATCCATGGTGGAAGGAGCATGTGCAGGAAGGCTGTGTTACTTCATCTTTCTCACTGTCTGTTCTGTGATAGCATGCAAATGATACGTAGACCAGGGTTTTCCCAAGTGACTAGTGATTTTGGATGTCCTGAAAGAAGTCTGGTTTTGGAGGGGGATACTGAGCTCTTCCTGAAAAGTTACTTTAATGTGTCCCCAGCTGGGTAGTCAAAATCAAAAGGAGGGTAGATTTTAATGTGTGTCAGATGCTCCACACATCAGCTGCTCATGTGCACACACTTACCTCCTTGGTAAATGTGAGCCAAACAATATAGTGGTAGGTCACCCCCATTGCATTAAAGGTACCAATGCCATATATTATATATCACATACTTCCTTGAAGCTTTTTTCTAGTGTTGTCCTTTTTACTGGGGTGTCCTGTGATGGCACACGTGAACTCCTGGTAAAGGGAGTTGTGATTCTAGGATGAAAGGGTTTTATGGGACCTCAATGTGCCATGAATGCCACTCCTAAATCACCTCTGTCTCATGCTTGTCCTGCCTCTTCTTAAAGACCTCCAGTGGAGGTGATTCCACAGCACCCCTGGGTAGTTTATTCCACTGCTTCCCTGTTTTAACAATAAGGAAGCATTTCCTGATACCTGCTAATCTTAATCGATTTTGATGCAATTTAAAGGCATTGCTTCAAGGCTTACCCTCCGCAGCAAGGGAGAGGAAGTGTTCTTGGTCAGCTCTGTAGCAAAATGTGGTCCTAGCTATCAGAAAGATAGAGCACCCCTGATCAAGCCTAGTGGGGGCCAACCTTCTTGGCAGGTGTGCTACAAATTACCTGCACCCTCTGGGTGCCGCTCTGATCCCCTTCCTCTGCTGATTCTGCTGCTCTGCTTTCTACTCTGGGCTCCCTGCCCAATCTCCTCTGCTTTCTGTCCTGTGCTCCCCTTTGCTTTCTGCTCCCTGTCCTATATGCTGATGTGCTGCCTGCCTGCTCCCTGGTCTGCAGTGTCTACACATTGAGGCTGCCCGTGTCACCACTGATCTAGCAAACACGTTTGCTGACCTGAATGTTTATGAGAAAAATTAATTTTTAAAAGCACCTGTTAGTCTTTCCAAAAGATGCATTTTGAACTTACATCCACCTATATTCACTCCAGGCACCTTATTCCATGCCCATCCAATCACAGGGCAGAAATAATGCTATGCAGGCTGTGTCACGTGCTGCTTGAATTTCACATTTCAAATGCTTACAGAGAATTGCTTTAGGAAAAATCTACCGACCGAGAATAGTCTGCAGAAAACACTTGGTGAGTAACTTAGGATAACAATAGCTTAGAGAAAATTGTAAACAGCTGGCAGATAATTCATAAGCAGGGAAATCTGGACAAATAAATGATTTGCTATGACTTATTTGCTCAGCTCCAATAATTGCTCTACTTTTTTTTTTTTTCTAGACCTTAACAAAGGAAACATATTTTTCTTCTGAGATAAATAACACCCTTTAATTGTCTAATTCCACTAGTTCTCAACCCGGTCTGTGCACCAACAGTAAGGGGGCTGCAATTTTATGGCCACGTACTAACAGTAACCATCATAGAAAACCTCTTTCCTGTGACAGCTAGAGCACTAGGGTTTTTGGTTTTATAGGGACACAGCTGAGACAGTCCCAGCTCACAGGACACCATATCAGATTTTGTACAATATAAGGATGCCTATACCCGTGCTGCAATGTGTTCTAATTAATAGGTGTCAGAGCAGACTTGATTAATCAAGTCTGGGGGAGTGTCCTAATTAGAACGCTCCAGCGTGCCACAGCATCACACGTATTCAGCATCTCGCATTACAAAATGCGGGGGGGGGGGGGAAATTTTAACTAAAGATTGTCGAATGAGCTTTAGTTAAAGTGCCCCTGCAGTCATTTTGAAATGTGGGATGCTTAATACACTTGACACTGCTGTGCTGTTTAATAAGAGCAGTTGTCCCAGAGCCACTGTAATTAAAATGCTCCTCCCACCCCAGAGCAGGTGTATAGACACCCTAAGCTTTCATTTAAATGACTACAATTTAAAGTTTCTAGCCTCTCTAATGTTAAAAACCCTCCTCACTATAAAGTGTTGCTAGTCTTCCTGAGAGCGACTTCAATCAGGCATGAGCTCTCTCTCCAAGGGCATGAACTCATCCCATTCTTTTCAACGGTGTGTTAACTCCGAAGCCAAATGATGGAAATGTAAATAATGATGTCAGCTCTGTTTGTTACTTCATTCTGCTACTCTGAAATTGTGGAAGGAGTCCAGACCCATGGGTGGGGCTTGATTAGATGGGCCACCACTCATTTTTAAAAACTGGCAAGTCCCAAGAGCTTCTTGGTTAAGTGCTTTATGAATGTGCAGTAACTTCATTGCAATATGAAACATCAAAGTGAAAGGTCCTTTGGGCAAGTAAAAAAAAAAAAATCAAAAAAAAAATCAGGCTCTCTCTTCTCACTGAATGTAAGCAATAGAGGAGGGATCATTTGCCTCTGAGTCATAGGATTTCCCAGATGCCAAATACCATACCTTTGTGGGTTCCCCTAACTAATGTAGTCCACATGCTCAATTTCTTTCATGCCCAGGAAGACCTTGGTGAGGGAAAAAAGCTAGTAAACCTCTGCTGCTCATATGGTTTGCTACTCAGCCTAGTCATTTTGGGGGCTGTGATACAAGGAGGAATTTCTGTGTTGTTCAAAAGTAATGCAGATAAATTCTAAGCTGAAGTTTTTCCAGGTATCGTTTCTGGTCTGCCCTCTTTACAGCTCTCGGATGTTGCTAGTCAGATGCTTTCCAGCTGCACTAATAGCATGTGGGATAATAGTTGCCTCCAGTGGCTGTTTAAGTTAAACACAGGTCTACTGAATAGATGTGCAGTGCCAGGAGATCTCTCTCATATCGAGACTGCCTGTTTTGCAGTGAATGGTGCCAGTATGCATCTGAAACCCAGGAAGTATATCACCCCACTCTGGCTTTGAGACATTGTTAATGTTTTCTCCTTACAGCCTGCAGATTTCAACAGAGCAGAGCCATGCCAACTTCAGGCTGTCGTCTCCTCAGATGACACAATCTGGTCTGTGGGATGAGGTGGTAAAGCAGTTAAGCCATCTTGCTATGCGTCTGTAGGTGTGAATTCAAGCCTTACTCTGGGTTCACAACAAAGCCGTTGCCCGTTGGCCTAGCTGGCAATGGCTATCCAGCTATTCAGTTGAAGAATGTGATGGAAGCCGCATCACTCTTTGGGGTGCCTTGGGGTGCTGCACTGTAGCCCAATAAGACTGGGAAGACCTTTGACTGGTCTGATATTTGTGCGGGTGATGGTTGAGGAAAACGGAGGTGATTGGGTATTCTTGCCTTAGAGCCTAAACTGTTTGAATCAATGCTCAGCAGAGCCTATAGAGGCAGTGTTTGTGGCTGGGGTGCAACCATTTGGGGTAGATGAAAACTCCCGTGGAACATACCGGGGAATCAGCATTTTGATCCTTGTCTCACCAGCACATTATATCTAGCGGAGGCTGTCTGCCTGGGTAAATTCTCCCTGCATTCTTCACTGGATATGGGATTTGTGCATCTCTTCCCCATCCTGCAGTGCTGCAGGGCACTGTGAAACAGCTACTGTGTCCCACCCCAGAGGTCACTGCCCTTGAGATGCCAGTGAAGTGATTCCTTTCTTACCTACACTTTATGGAGGACCTCAGGGGCCCATAGCTGTGATATGCTAATTTATTAGTATTATTCAGGCATTGCACCCCATGACGCCGGAGCTTCAGGCCACGAGCTCAATGTGTTTTGTTATTAGACTCTCGAGAGGTTTTGTCAGCCCCCAAGGCTCAGATTATTCTTTGATCTACTTTGGAGCCTTGCCTCCCGTCAGTGCCTAGCTCCCCCCTCCCCTTTTACAAGCCTCCTGTGAATTTAAGAAACTCCTCATTGCTTTCTTCCGAGCACTGTCTGACTCTCATTGAAGTCTATGGACAACATGCAAAATTAAATATCCCCTGCTTTACTGGTGCCATCTTCAACACACCTTAACCATTTGTGGATCTTATTGGCTGGCCTATCCTTTTTAGCCATTATTTCTTTCCCGTCATCCCCTTCCCTCTTATTTAAGGTCTTCTCCATCCGGTTCCCACATAGCTCTCAACTCCCTGTACGTCCAGTTCTTTTACTGGTACACTTTCTTTTCCTGACTGCTCCTTTCCTCACTGCTATCTCTTCTTGTTCGTTACCTACTAAGGCCATGGTGTTTTAATAGGTTTAAAACTAGGCAATGGAAGAGGCCTCACCCCTGCATCATTGTCCATGTAAACTGCATGGGAACATGTCTAGAAAGTTCAGCAGTGGGGATGAGACAGGGAGCCAACAACTCAGTCTCCTTCTCTGAACACCACTCCCAGTGAGGGAATTGTGACAGACATGACTGGAGTGAGAGGTGACCTAGAGATCTGAAATAGGGTGTAAGGCTGCACAGAAAGTCCGTCCAGGGAAACTCCTCTTATGGTCCAAGGTCAAGTTATGCACTAGTTATTCTACCCATTTGTCTGCCTGGGGCAGGTGGGGAGGAGAATGTAGGAAGAGGGATTATGCCCTATGAATCCAAACTCTTAGGAGTGTGACTGATCAGATGGGAGAGAGGCCCATTACATACTGGGAGGACCTGAACAGCAGAGTTTTAAGGTGTGGTTTAGAAAGTTGTGAGCTGAAGTCTCAGCCTGAGTGGCTGCAAAATGGAGATGGCAACTAGATGGCATGACCACAATGCACCAGCACGGTGGGAATGCTACAGCTCTTCTGGGACATGGCCTGCAGCATTTCCCCCAAGGGTGGCACCTGGGAGAACCCAGCTGCCTGCAGAAAGGAGCCAGATTATCAGTAATGGAGATGGCAGACCTGTGTTTATTTCCACAATACACAACACAACACAATTGTATGAGCTCCACAGGTGTGCGCTGCTCCCTGCCAGCCAGGCCTCAGCCTGCTCTGCATGGCTTACCGCCCCCCCCCCCCCCCCCCCCCCC
>NW_005841885.1:2033397-2058217 GCF_000455745.1 Alligator sinensis
CTCCCCCCCCCCCCCCCCCATGGCCCAGTCGGTCCTGGGTCCCCCTCTCATGCTGCCAAGGATTGTTCTGCCACACAGAGTGAAATGGTTAATTAGAGCTGTTTACTTCAGTGCTTGGCACATCCTCTGCATCTTGGGTCCTGAATGGAGGGGGTCAGTGGAGTCTGGGTGGGCAGCTCCCTTCTCCCCACGCCATGAACAGCAGATGCAGCATAAAGACTTTGTTCCGCAGAGGGCATGATTAAATCTTTGCTTTTTAAAGGACGACAAATGTATTACATCCACCCCCGCATGCACACGGTCTCTTTGCCTGATGCGTGACCCCTGTCTGAGTGCCGAGCGCATGGGGCCAGCACTGTAAATCAAGAGGAGCGCTCTGCAAGCTCATTAATGCTTTGAAGTCTCTCATTATGAGCAGATTCCTTGGGAGCTGACTAGTGCAACACCCTTCGCTGTAATGACTTCATTTGATATTAATGTGGGTGCCGCAGCTGGAGGCTTCCAGGGGCGCTCGACTGGGATCGTGCTCTGGAAACACACCATCTGCATGAAGAATTGCTGTGCATTTGGTGGTGAGATGGGAAGAGGGAAGCCTGTTCCCTCTTCGTGCAGGGAGAGGGTCTCATTCTCAAGAACTGGAAGCTCTCTCAGAGATGGATTTATTCCATCTGGCAGCAATAGCACTGGATAGATGGATCCACTTTCCTGTATTTGAATTACCTTCCCATGTCCCGTTCCCTATGGACTGTCATGGTGAATCGCTACCCATAGTTATGCATCCCCCTACTGTGATACTTCAGCCATAGCGTATTGCACCATGACTGGGAAGCCTGATCAGGCCTGGGGTGGGACAGTTCTCTGAGAATAGACCTTCAAAGGCCACCTCAGCATTGCAGGAAATATTCGGGTGGAGTCTTCAGACTCCTGTTCCAGCATGGTAATAAGGGATGCTGGGCTGTGCGCGGGGGGGAGGGGGGGCTTTTGGAAGCCATGTAAACGTAGGGGCCTGAATGGATCAGAGCATTAATGAGCCCACTGCTCTTCTCGGAAGAGAGAGGCTGCTGGGGTCCTGGCCAGATTCCAAGTCAGATCATTATAGTCTGGTACCTGACGTTTTCCTTTGCAATTTTAATCGGACCCAGTGTTTTTCATTTCACACAGTATCCTTGTGTGTTGTTAAAGGCCTGTTTGATTTCACTTTGGAGGTGGCTGTGTGTCAGTAATGGATGAAGTACCCCATATGGTATTTCTGTCTTCCTTTATCCACCCCTACAGAGGTGTTGTGAAGCTTAATTAGTTCACATTCAGAAAAATGCTTTCGGGTCCTTTCAGGCTATAAGAAGTGCAAGTGTGTTTTTATTTCAATGCCTTTTGAAGTAGCCTTCTCCCTTCCCCTAACCTTTGGTGGGGTGAATGAAGTGGAACCAGAATGCAAGCTACTCACGCTGGATTCAGGCCTGGTGTGGATTGCTTCGCAGGTGGTTGTGCATGTGCTAATGGGATGATCCTCGCCTCTATTTTGTAGGCCTGAGTCTGGAGTCCACTCCCAGTCTAACAAATGAATTTGGGAATATTCTGTGCTCTATGGTGGGCTAGAAAGCTCAGGGTGCAATGGGGGGCACTTGGTTCTGGCTGGGGCAGCTTATGTTTTGTTGGCGAACCTGGTAAAGTGGCTTGAAAAGGTTAGAAACAACTACTGTGCTCTGTATTTTCTGTGCCTCAGCACTACTTTGTGGCTGCACACCCATGCACGCACAAATGGTACACATATGCCCAGCCCATGATCACACACGCTGTTTCCAGTGTGGGCACCAAATGTTTCCCTCACTGAAGGATTAGCCCCTGAACCCCTGGAGATGGAAGCAGTTTTTCATTTGGCTGGTTTGCTTCAGCCTGAGGCCAATCGGAAATGTCCTACTGCTGGGACATGATTTGAAGTGATGGTGTTAATTTGGCTAATTAGGATTCCTGGGTAGTGTGTGCTCCTTGCAAATCAGCTTAGCATTGTAGAGTCGCTGCAAAGAGTTATTTGCTAGTGCATGGGGTTATGTATGAATTTATGATTATGATGTAGGACCATTAATTTCATGTTTGCAGCTGATGATATGGCTCAATTAAGAGTTGCCATGTTAAGATCACTGGCTTTCTGTGATGTATGGGAATCAGCCCAGGGCCACGAGGAAGGATGATGGGTCTTGTAGCTGTGACTGTATAACAAATGGGGCAGGACCTCAATGAAAAGACTCTGGAGGAGGTTTTCACCCCTGCCCCACTCCATTAATAAAGTACATGGAGTTCTGTGCATAACTACTAAGATCTCCTTGTCATGACTGATTCAAGTAATTACAATGCACAGAAAGAACAAACAAGTGGACAACACTTGAATGAGTCCTCCAGGGTCTTGATTTCACTTCTGGTGAAATGTTTCACCTCTGGTTGCTTAGATATCGCCTCTCATCTAGATGAGGAGTCCTATGCATGTGGTAGTCTCAGCCAAAGCCAACTAAGTGAAGACTTTGTATAGTTCCACCTTTCCACACAGCTTGGGTTTTATCAGAACCAGCCTTTGGGTTCTGGCCCATCTCAAGTCCCCAAAATATATTTATATGCCTTAGAGACTTGCCAGTTCCTATGGGATGCGTGGTAGCACCCTATGAGGTAGTATCCAGAGCTGGATCAACAAGCTCAGTCTTGTAGGTTCATGCGCATGGGCAAAAGCATATTGTGCTCTAGGGCTAGAATAATGGGAGACACCTGAGATCAGGACTGAGAGATGCTGACCCAGCCAGGCAGGTCCCAACGCAAAAAGTTAGAAACTGGGGACTGAAATGGCAGCAGGAAGTTCAAACAGAACTGAGGTGCTTCTACAGAGCTGTAGGAGGTCGGAGACCATGATGGGATAATAAGGGGCTGCAGGGAAGTAATAAGGGAAGGTCTGAAGAATGAGTGTAACGAGGAGCTACAGAACAGGATGGAGGTGCATGGTAAAGCTGCAGGAGGGTGGGAGTTGTCTTACCTGGCTGCATTCTTCCTAGTTCCAGCCTTTCCTTTCAGGAGCAGCACATTCACCAAATGTTTGACAGAAAGAAGAAAGGGAGGCTGTCTGATAACCATTTAATGTATCACATTTATTAAGATGGTTATTGCAGGTTAACTATCAATAGTTTATTAAAAATATATTTATTGCATATTAACTATGCAGTGTGCACATCTGTTATCCGGCAGTTAAAAGTAAACCTCAGTAAAGGGTTTTAATAATGAATTTGTATTGAAGCAACATACAATAAGTATCTTTAGCAATCTCACTCTCAATTTCACAAGACAGTTTTATGTTCAATAAATACCTAGAGATTATTAAAAACATATTTATCGAAGATTAACAGCGATGCAATAGATACAAATCTAAGCTGCTAAAGCTCAATAAACATACTTATAATAATCAATTCTTATATTAAAACACCATAACTGCCTTGTTTAATCTAAATGAAATGGGTTTTTGGGATCTTTACAAGTGTCATCTTTCCTGGTGTTTTCCTGCTTTGTACAGATCTCTGATTAGATCTCAGAACATCGTGCTTAAAAATTAAGGATCGTGTCCTAAGAAGAGTCAAACCAATCCTATTTCCATGGAGCTCTTCCAACATATACCATAGGTGCAAATGGGGTAATTTATACCACTTATCTCATGGAAATTTTTATATTAGATCTGTACCTCTTCCTGTCACTACCAAACCTCCAAATAGTGGCCCCAATCTGATGCTTCTAAGAATTGCCATCATGACTTTGGAGTGTGGCCACTTTGAAGAATCATCTGCAGAAGAAGTGAATAAAACAGAGTACATAAAAGGATGTGCTCACTTAGATAGGTTGTTTGCTGTGGAACTACAGTGGTCACATGTGGTCCAACTTTGATGTTCTCACATAAAGAGCTCTCCTTGAAGCTGAGGACTACTGTATGGTGATGCAATAGGGAATGGGAGATGAGAGTGGTAGTGGAGAACAGATTATTTTATCCCTGGGAAAGGGCCTGTATTTTCTGGCATGGTTATCACCCCTGTTGTGCTGTTTGTGTAAAATGAATTTGACGTTCCTCAGCTCAGTAGCCAGATTTTCAGTAGCCATGACCAAAGCTACTGTCTCAACTGGCACTCACTGGCGCTATTGTAAGCTGTCTCAGTAAAAGGCCAAGGACTAATTGGGCCATGTGGACTTAATTTGATTTATACCTTGAGCAATAGCCCCTCCTGGGCAGAACTGAGGAGTTCAAACAGATGAAGCTGAAAGTTGTCCCATTGCTACTTGTGGTGTACGTGCCCAGTGACCATTCCCCAGGACTGTCAATGCAGCAGATTTGACTAAGTGGAGAATGCACTGCAGAACTAAAACAGGAAAAGTGATGCCAGTCTTGGAAAATAGAGACATTGATTGATCTTCTCCATAAGTTTTAGGCAGGACACTAATTACTTGAGGATTTGATGGCCCCTCCATCACTCTTACATTGTAGACTTCAAGACTGGAATCCTTATTCTAAGCAGAACAGCGGGTAAATTATAGTAGACTTTCTACAAGGCACAGATAAATCTGGAAGTGTGAGGGAACTTCAAATCATGTCCTTTCCCCCATCCCATGATGGCAGCACTTGGTGTTACTGAGTGATCTTTTAAAAATCCTCTGGGTGGGTGTTAACTGTGTCACCTATGTTTTGGGTAAGTTGCTGGACTTGGACCTATTTCTGCAACCATGGCTCGTCCTGCTCAGTGCTATGGATAAATCTCAGCTGTGAAGTAGGCCTCCTGCACACTGACCCCACATTTCAATGTGAGCTCCTGTCTGCTAATAGATGTCTGACACTTAAATCATCTCCTTCATTCTTAGATGCCACCCATCCATCTCAGAGGGTGGTCAGATTCCTGAGTCCTAGTCTGCAGGGAGACCCCAAAGCAATCTGCTGATTTTGTGGAGAAGGGACTCAAGATGAGACTGAGACTAAATTTCAAACCCACTTTGTCTTCTCTTGTTTTTTAAGATTCAGTGGTGTACATATCAAAAAAATTCAGTGGTGTTTGGATCAACAGTGAAGTTTGGAGTCAGATCCAGATAAGGACACCAGGAATCTGGAGTCCCTGGGGTCTTGATTCCAGGTCAAAAATTCTCTGTGCTTGAAACAGTCAGTGCTTTCACATGGCAGGTGGCTATGTGGGTTTATTAGCCCAATGGCCATACTGAATTCAATGGTATGCAGTTGTCTTGAAAGCCATGTTATTTCAGTGATAATGGGCCTGATATTGCCCTATATAGTAGTCTGAGGGGGCAAAGAGAATGCATCAGTTTGCATTCACTCCAGTGTGGGCCAATACTTCACACAATGTGATACATGGCAGCACAATCAGGGTTTTCTTTGCAGTCTATTTTAATTTGCTCTCTCCTGACTGCCAGGGTTCCTCCCTTCCCTTGCATTACAGGTCTTTAAGCCAGGCAAACCAGCACTTCTGAAAGAAGACATTTCACCTGCTGTAGCAGAAACAAACCAACATCCCCAGATGCTGGCCACAAGCTGAGCAGTAGCCTCTTGGCAAGGATCGTACGCCTCTGGCAGGAGCTGGAGAAACAGCTTGCTTATGTCCCACCTTTGGGCTTCTTTAGGAGGGTAATGGGATCCAACAGCAGGCTGCTATACCCTCTGGATCTAAAGAAGCACCTAGACTCTCACCGTGAAACCCGCAGAGCAAAACCTCCGTGCACACACACCACAGTGAAAGAAAATGTGGGAGCCCCCTTGTGACTCCTAAAAGACCATGTCCCTGGTCAGCAGGGTGCCTCTCTGCTCACCCCATAGATGAGGAGGAAGGGACCTACTAGGCTGTAGCTTGGACACCGGGGAAGAAATCCTGACTCCAGAGAACATAGGCAGACAAGGTTCCTTGGGTGAATTTGATAGCTTTTATTAGACCAACCCAAATGGTTGGAGAATAGTTATTAAGCAAGCTTTCGGGTTCAAAAACCCTTTGTCAGGCTCCAGAGAAGTCACTGGAAGTCTTGCCACTGAGGTCAGTGAGACCAGAGCTCCAGTCCCAGCTCCCTAGGTATACACCAGACATAGCAGACACCGAATAACTGAGTCTGTTGCCAATTCACCTACGTCAGTTATGGTGTTACTAAGACCCTTTGTCCCTTAGAATAACTCACGGGCCACACTTTGTCCAATATAAGCAGATGCAACTCTTTTGGCCAGTGCTTTCACCCATGCTTCTCCCCTGAGTGAATATGGCTCCTGTGTTTGCTCCTAATCCTGCTCTCCCCTGGTTTTCTTGCCTGCGTGGGGGAGTTTTCCAGCTTAGCAGAGGGCTGCAATTACTGAGGTGGCCAGAGAAAAAGAAAAGCCGGCATGCGCCACTGCCTTTAATGGAATGCAGTGATTCTTCTGGGCTCCGGAGTAATACAGATCTGGTTTTAATAAATTAACAGCCTACAAGTAACAATCTCAAGCAATTAAACTCTGGAATGAAGGCGAGCACCATGAAATGTATTCTGGAGCTGACAGGCGGTGGCAAAGACAATCCCTGAACAGTGGAGAAGACAAAAATAAAATAAAAAGGCCCTAGAGAGCAAGAGATCCCCTCTCCCTTTCTTTGGCAGACCCTATGGGCTTTTGCATTCCTCACTTCCTATTTCCCCCCTTCCCCAAATTTTTGCGTTCCTTCAGTATCCTGATTCAAGCTATTTTGGGTCTCCTGTGCCAGTCTCAGTTTTCCCTTCTGTCCCTCAGTGATCCCACCCACTCTTGCCTGGTTATAAAAGGCAAGGAAATGGCATCCTGTTATTTCATCCTTTGCTCTGGAAGGCTGAGGGATGTCTGGTGGGGGATGGGTGTGTAGCTGGGAGCTGAATAGCTGGGGTTGTCTGGAAGCTGCGAAGGAAAAAAATATAAAATTGCTAAGCCTCCCTGTCTTACATTAATAGCCTGTATGGAATCCTCTTTGCCATAGAATTCAATTTATTTCCATTTAAAGGCTGTTCTTCTCAATCAATGCAGCTAATAAATAGCTGCTGATGGCCATGACCCCTGGGCTGAGGGAAGAATTTATCTTCTGAGCCAATTAAAGGGATTGAACAATTCCTTTTAATAACACTGTGGGATTTTAATACCAAAAAAAAATAAATTAAAGAAATCCTCCCTCTCTGTCTTGTAGAAAAGGGTCAGGCAGGCTCAGGCGGGGTCGGGATTAGATGCTTTAACTTGCCTTGTGAAGCTTGTGGGGGAAATAAAGCATTCCCCATGTAAGCTCTGGGATGCTCCTCTCCTCTGATACCCTTTAAAAATACATATCTGTGATTTATGTCTCATTGTTTCCCAAGATGTAAGGGCTTTGAAAGGATTAAGAGGTCCCATGTGAAGCAGGAGAGGTGGACAAGGACCAGTACAGGACCGTGCTGCATTTGCGCTGCTGCATCTTTTCATCGGGGTGTTCAGTAGCCGGGTGTACGTGAGGAGTAGGGACTCATTCACTTACTTCACTGGGGCTGGAGAGAAAAGTGGCTGGAGGACATTGAAATGAGTGTGGTTTGGGGGCTGAAATGAGGGAGCTGGGGCTGGTATCCATCACAACCTCACTGCCCACACTTAGGCAGTGCCTTCATAGATTCATAGAAGTAGGGTCGGAAGGGACCTTGTAGATCATCAAATCCGACCCCCTGCCTGGGCAGGAGAGAAAACTGGGCTCAAATGACCCCAGCCAGGTAGACGTCAAGCCTCCTCTTAAAGACCCCCAGGGTAGGAGCCATCACCACTTCCCTTGGAAGTTGGTTCCAGATCCTAGCTGCCCTGACAGTGACGTAGCGCCTTCGGATGTCTAGTCTCAACCTACTCTAACAATTTGTGGCCGTTATTCCTTGTTACCCCAGGGAGCGCTGGGGGGAAAAGGGTCTCTCCCAAACCCTGCTGGTTCCCCCTAGTGAGTTTACAGATGGCCACCAGGTCCCCCCTCAGACTTCTCTTGTGGAGGCTGAAGAGGTTCAGGTCCTGTAGCCTCTCATTGTAGGGTCTGCCCTGCTGTCCCCAGATCATGCAGGTGGCCCTCCTCTGGACCCTCTCAATGCTGTCCACATCCCTCCTGAAATATGACATCCCTCCTGAAATGCAACCTTGCTGCAACTCGGTCTCCCTATCTCTTACTGGGTCAGTGTCATTTGAGATTTCCCAGCTACCCCAGGAGCTAGTTTAAATTCATAATCCCCTGAGAGGGGTTTGAATATAAGGGTGAAGGAGACAAGATAAGTGCCGCAGTAAGCAGACAGATAGATCAGTGCTTGGAAGGAAGTAGGGTTGCAAGGACTGCAGAAATGGGGGAAAGGGAAAGATAATGAGAAGGTATTTTTTTACTTGTAAAACCCCAAAGGGCATTGGAGCATACGTATCTTGCAGACACCTGTCTACTGTAACTTCCCGACTCCTATTGGCACTTCCAAGCATTAGTGCATTTATGCTCGTAACCTTCCTATAGTGTAGGAAAACCTTATCTCCATTTTCCAGATGGGGAGTAGAAGCACAGAGAGATTAATTGACTTATCCAAGGTCATACAAGAGGTCTGTGGCAGAACCCAGATCTCCTCAGTCCCAGCCGAGTACCTTTATCATAAGACCATCCGTCACTCTGTCCTTTTCCAGATTCCACAGCAGCTGTGATCTGTTCAGGTGCTCGCTCTTACTGACCTCGCTGGTTTAATAAGGACTGGCTGCACAGCGTTTCCAGGGAGGGGTTTTTAACCCTTTGGTCCAGCCAAGCTTGGAGGTTGACCTTGAAGTTTTTCTGCCAATCTTGTCTCATTTCCCATTCTCCCTTATGAGCAATGACATGACTGGGGGGTGTGATCAGGCTGAGAAGGGCCTGAGAAATGTATTTGTAGCAGGCTGGGAGGTATTGTATAGATCCAAAGGCAGAGGAATTTTTCATTGGTGCTTTTATAAAGAATGCACAGGCATCTACGGGTTTAATAGAACAATCCCATCAAAGTGACAAATCAGTTTAACCCATGAGGAGGAAAAGAATGGGGCTTTTTAGTTATTACAAATCATAAATCCCCAAAAACCCTTTGGAAACTCATAATCAACAGCCATTAAATTGTATGCATGCATGCGTGTGCATGAGGCCGTTGCGAAGTGTGGCAAGGTGTGAACATTTCTATCATGGTGTTCCTCATCTCTGAAGTGTGAATGGAACAGGCTGAATTTCCTGGCTGAGCTGTTGATGTATGAGGAAAGTGCCCTGCCACCCTCGTGGGTTTGGAAGGGAAGCACAACAGCCAGCCTACCTCTAGCAATTTGCAGTCCTTCAATAGCCTCTCTGTTCTTTCTTCCTCCCTTTCATTTTCATCTTTTATTAATTATCAGGTGACAGTTGCCCCAGAGCACTCCAGCTCCCATTAATGATGATGATGATTACCGGAAGAATATGAAGCTGGTGAAGAGCTCTCTTTTGCAAGGCTGGCTGGGAGGGGTTTCTGAGGGACAGGGCAACTACATTTGCATCTTTTTTACTGTTGCAACATGATGCATTTAATGTTTGCAAAAGAGGCTGGAAGGAAGAAAACCTTGCTTGCTGCTGTGGAGGTTAACCTCAGTGCTGAATAGGTAGCCCCAGAGATTGAAGTTTTGGCTTCAGCACTGTGGATGGCTGAGTGCTGTTGGGCAGCAGAAGAGACAGGAGGACATCTTTGCCCTCACCAGGGTGCTGTCAAAAACACAGCAGCAGCTCAGTATTTAGCCTTTAAATTTGTCCTGGGAGATTTGTTTATCTAGCATTAAGTTATGTGGCTGTTGCTGGTCCACTATTGGTAGCTGGAAGGAGAGGGGTAATTTCCCCAAGAATGTCCATCCATCTGCCTCTTACTTGGGTATTTATAATGAACTTATCATCTAAGTGCTTTTACTTATTAGTGAAGGATTCCTCTTCATTCTCCTGACTCGGGCTCTGGCACAACCACAGAGGAGGCAGACTTCCACAGAACCTAAGCTAGGGTTTGCATCAGAGGTGGGGGTGTGCTAGGGTAGGATTTGGGGAATTAGTCAGCAATGTGCAAATGCCCATTCACATAGATGCATCAAGTAGAGCTTGGAGCTATACACTTCACAGCTGAGTCTCTGTACTTTGACTTAAGGACCTCCTACTCACCCAAGACAGGAGTGTTTTCTTGCAGCGAGATGGCTTGATTATGTGGATTTCTTACAGTCTCTAAAGCCCAGATCCTTAGAAAGTACTGTTCCCTAATGCCCACAGAAATCAGCAGAGCTAACCACTTAAACACCTCTGTGAACTTGGGCCTAAATTCTTGGAGAAGGGATTTTTTTTTATATGTACAGCATGAAGTATAATGGTGCACTGATCCTGCTGGAGCCTGTAGGTATTTTCAAAATACAAACACCAATGACAAAACAAGATGCTGCTTTCATACCAGGAGGCTCCTTTTTGCCAGCTGATCTCCCCCACTCTGGGAAGGGTTTCCTCTTGGCTGACTATGCATTTCAAGCTGTTACCCAGAGATGACCTGAACATGGTGTGGGGCCCAGGGCAAATCAGCCTGCATGGAACCGCACTCCCAGATATGAGGAAGCCGGTGGGGGATTCAGCGGTGGGGGTGCTGAGTAGCCAGATGTGCTGGATTTGGTGCCGGATTCTGCAGCAGATTCGGCGGCGGGAGGAGAGGCATTGTGGCGTGCCGAGCAGCCGGATGCAAAGCTGGCAGCAGCACAGAGTCACTGCAGCTGCTCTGCCCAGGTCTGCGGGGCCCCCCAAAGTGCTGGGCTCAGGGCGGTCACCCCGATTTGCCCCCCCCCACGGACAGACCTGATGTTACCGATGCTTCTAGAAATGCTCAGTGAACATGGAGCAAAGCATCTCCCTCCTTCTACCATTTGGCTGCATTTACTCATGTCGGGCTGCAGGTAGGGGACTAACTGCAGTGTTGACTTCATTCTTCCTGAGAGGGTGTGAATTCTCTGCAGCGCAGCTTATTTGAGAAGGCGATTCAGATGGTAGGCAAGATGATCAAAGACCCTGGGAAATAATCACAGAAGGGAGGTTTAGGAGACTGTACACCCCCAGCTCTGAAAGACCCAACAGAGGATGCAAAGCATTATGGTAAGGCACCAGATGGGAACCATTGCTGTCTTGAACAACGGCATGGTAGAAAATGCCCTAAGCCTATATTAGCATGTGTCTGCCTGTGTCTTTCCTAGAAGCAAAACCAAAGCAATCTGCGCCTTGTCTTTGTGGAGGGAAGAGCCAGAATCCTCACCTACAGCAGATCCACATTTTGGATTTGGGTAGAAAATGATCCAAAATGACAGATCCAAACTCAAAGTGCACATAACAGTGGTTTCAGAGTCTGAACCTCACCTTGCTCCATAAGCCTATGCATCATCTCCCCTCTCTCAAGGCTGTTGGGAAAATGGAAAGGATGTGTCAGATCCCACAGAACACCATATTCCAGAAGGAGATTTGCTTTCCTCACAGGACAGTGCTGCTTAAACTTGCTACAAGCACATCCGTAATTATTCCTCCTGAAGGGCTTCACTCAGGTGTTGCGCGGCGGTAGCACTTTATTACACGTCAACTCCCATGCTGTTTTACAACATTGTTTCTATGGTTACACACCACCCTCTGTAACCCACGGAGTCCATAAAGATACAGGAATGCATTTCACAAAGGCGAGAGCTGTCATGTACAGAGCCTGTTTTAATAACTGATGAAGAGCAAAGCACTAACCCATGGTAAGGTCCTGGTTGTGGAGCTGCCGCCTTGTGTGCAGCTCTTTGTGTTGGGAAGCACAGGGGGTCAGAGGTAAAAGGTGAGAGGCGTTTTTGGGCCTTGGATGCTGTCATGAAGCTTCCAACAAGTCAACCTCTCACCTTTCCATTGGCAACAAACTAATACCTGCCAACTGTTGGAGCTAATAATAAGGACATGGCGTGGATAGGACAAGAAGATACTAAAGGAAAGAGGGAAGGATAACTATTTTTTGCCTCAAAAGCTTTTTCTTTCTCAAAAGCAAGAAATGGTCCTGCTAACATGTAGTCATTTGGCACTGCAAATAACTACATCTTTCTGAACGGAGAGCTTTAACAGGACCAGCCAGGGGATGTAAAGCAACTTTGACTTCAATGGAGGTATCCACCATCTGTGGAACTGGTTTTCTCTTTTCAAAGCAACAGATTGATCAAATTGATATTTGTTTTCTTTGTCCCTAAGCTTTCATAATGTTGGGGTTTAGAAAGCATAGGGGGTTAGGGGATCTTATGACAGAGGGAATGATTTTTAAGAAAAGCTGAGAATATGACTTGGGAAAGCCACTGTTTTGTGCCTGAAATTTATGGGGGTACATACACAATATCACAGTTTGTAGCAATTAGCTATCTAGTGACTGGTACCCAACTGGGTCTACAAATCATCTACTGGAGTTTGAGATTTGCTTGCTGTAGAATATGCCAGCTGTTGCCACAGGCCTTATTGGTATCTAAAATACTTTATATATTCTGTGGGGAAGAACAGATTTAGTGAGCTGGGATTACAGCAGGTTAAAGAGTATGTTTTTTCCTGCAGAAAATTGTTGAAAATTTGGAAAGTTGACAACCCCAAAGTTTTTGTTATCAGCTGAAAACTTTTCATATCTCAATGAAAAGTCACATTTTCCCTATGTAGTCCAACTCCCCAGTTCTCCATAGAAAATTTTGGTCAGAAAATTGTCAACCATCTCCAGGATATGATGCTGAAAGAATGCTAAGGGTGACAATGGACACACATTTGTAACATGATGTACAGAAAAGCCAGTTTTAGCCGTCGTTCACAAAAGCATTACATCATGGTCCTTCTTCATGTGGTTCTGATGTATTCAGAGTTGGAATAGTGTTTTTAGTTTCAAGCACAACAATTCAAATAGATAATGGCAAACTAGAAGAAGAGCAATGAAAATGATCAAGGGACTGGAGAAACCGACTTATGGAAAAAGCGTCACTCTACAAAGTACATCTAGGAGATGACAAAGTGCGTGTATGTGTTCAGGAAGAGTCTAAAAATAATTGAAGGGTGTAAACATGAAGAAGGGAGAGGAATTATCAAAGGAACGCTGAAAGTTGCAAGGTTTTGAGCTAACAGATTTTATTACAGGATGAGAAGGGTGGTTGAGCAGGGTATAGATAAAAGTGAGAAGGGAATTATTATTGCTATATTCTACTTAAAAAGTAAGAGGCAGAGTGGTTTATATTATGGCCACAATGGTGCAAATTCAAATTCTGCTCTGGTCTCATACTGAAGGCCACTGCTATTTGACCTACCTCTAAATACATGTATTTGGTCTGGGAAGTTCAAGGCAGCTGGCCATGATGCTAGCCACATTACTCCTCTGTGTGCCAATGGATGCAAAAACTGGTATGCCAAGCCCAATATGTTGCTAGGCTCAAGGAGACTTTGAACTTTGATTGAAATATTATTGTTTTATTTATATTGATGTCTATAATCCCACTGCAGATTAAGAGTGGGGTCAGAGACTGCATCAATCATGTGTCCTCCCTAGATGAAAGCCAGTGACAAAAGTTTTCCCCATTTTCCTTTACTTCACTACAACAGTGTGCAGAATATGTGCTATGGGTCTGATTCAGTGCCCATTGAATCAATGGAAGTATCAGTTTCCTTCAGGGGCACCTTCCATCTAGCCCTATTTGACTACTATTTGTCATTTTAATTTTTCCCTCCCTTCTCGTAAAATAAGATGTCACATGGATCATCATTAACAGGCACGGAAACTATAAAGAAATCATTATATATTTTCTATAAATCTATCTGCGTAGAGAGAGACATGGTAGGATTCTCAGCTGATGTGAAGCAACACTGATTCATGGCAGGTGAAGGTCTGGCCACTCATGTTTTATGTGCAAATCTTGCCATCTCATTGAGCTTTTCAAGGATCTAAATAAATGAGAGGGAAGTGTGACCTTGCCTCATTGAATTGTTTTGGGGGCTAACGCGCCAAAGGATTTATGGGCCGAGATTTTTAAATAAAAAGCACTTTAATTCACAGCATTGACGAAAAGCATTTGAGGAACCATGATAAGTATGTGACTGGAACAGGCTCATATTAGATATCACTGTTACAAATCTATTAGTCCCACACATTATACCATGTGCTAGGGCTGATGAGCTACACTAGTGGGAACATGAGTCATTTTCTGAAATAGATGTAGCTTGCAAATCTTTTAGACTGTTATCCAATTCCTTTTCTTTCAGTTTAATTAGGATATAAAGCATGGTCTTAAAAGCTTGTAAGAGTGGAAGGAGCAGCGCCAAGTATTGTCCAATAGGCAGCAAGAAGTCGCTGCTGCTTTATCGCTTCAGCACACAAGGGCCATGTCGAACCCGACCCAACCCCCAGGGTTTCCCATAACTGAAAGTGACGGTGATTAATGTCTGCACTGATGTCACAGGAGGTGAGGAACTCCCTCGCTTGTGTGCTATGAGTAGGATTGACTGGAATTTGGTGTCCCCTGTCTTTCTCTTTGCTCTAGCACAATATCTCAATGGGCTCTAACTATGGAAACTTTAGATGGCTTGAAAAAGCTGCTGGGCTTTTTTGCCAGCCCAGGAACAAAAGCAAACACCTCATAGTAGACTCTCAGCATTCAACTGACCAATGCACGTTTCAGTCCCTGGAGGCTTTTCCCAGGCTTACACCAGTCAAACAGGAGTGGTCACATTCTTCCGTGTACCCTGCTTCCTTTTCCTTTTACACCCCTCACAGCCATGTGACAGGCTTTTCACCCTGCCTCATCACCTTCTCACAACTTGATTTTTAGCAAACCAATATTTAGGATGAAAACTCAGGAAATATTTTCTCAGGAAGAGGCCTGACACACCATGAAGGGTTCCCTGAAATAAGTAATAGTTTTCTCTACCACCTTGAGAAAACTGGAATGAGACCAGACAAGTCTTGGTGCATATATTCTAGGGAACAGGTGAGCAGGCTAAGAAGCAAACAAACCTGGCGATGGTGTTGGTGGTTTGGTGCTCCCCTGCAGCCTGATAATGTGTGAGGAGAGAGATTTCATGCAGCACTCCCCAGTGACTCAGGCTGTCCTCCCAAGGCAGAATTTATCTTCCCTTGATTTTTATTGAACCAAATATACACAGACTTCTTCAACAAAGGCTTCTGAATAAAGCTGAGTCTGTGACTTATGCCCTTAGAAGGGGCTACCATCCCTGAAAGCTTCATTGCAATCAGGCAAAACATGACAATGTTATAGGCTGTTTCATGTTTCCCCATTATAGGCTGTGGTCGAAAGGTTGAAACAGTGAAAGTGTTTCGAGGAAACAGAACGGAGCAGTGCTTTCAAAACAAAACAAAACTCGAAACGAAACACTGTTCTGTTGAAATGTCAAAATGGATGTTGCAGCAGAACGCTGCTGTTTTGTACAGTCCCAGGCACCGTGTCTTCCTTTCTCTATGTAGACTAGAAGCTCTTTAAAGCAGGCATTCGCTTTCCCTGGGACGGGGTGGCAGAGTGGCTAAGGCAGCCTACTAAGGCTCCAGAAGATAAAAGTTTGGAGGTTCGTTCTGGAGTTATGCCAAAAGCTATCAGAAGTTGACCCACAGGTTCTAGGCCATTTGACCTTGGCTGCATCTGATGCTGGGCACATCAGTCCCTTTTGTGCTGCTGGGCTTGCCATAACCATACTGGACTGATGAGGTGGTGAACTCAGGTGGAATTTATTTGACTCTCACTGTTGCATTTAGCTCAGCCTAGCTCAGGGCACATTAGTGTTCCTGTCATACAAAGAACAAAGTCACCCTAGCAAATTATTGCAAGTTGGTATAAAGCAGCAACAATAGAAAGCACTCTGCTTATCTGCTCAGGATGAAAATGCAAGGTGTTAGAATGATCACAAACAGTCTCGCAAGCTGCAATCTTGGTGATGAATTAATATAAAATCAAACTATACACTTTAAAGAGAAGAGCAACCAGCCTACCTCTCAATCAGTGCAGGACTGCTCCTTCTTGGGCAGTGCTGCTCTTAGCATGGATTCGTCTAGCCGTGAATTTCATACTAAATTTTCCATATATTTTAGAACTGAAGTCCTTGCAATTTGCCTTTAGTTGACATAGAACCTAGTAACCCAGTTCATTGGATTTCCTTTCTAAGCTCTCTGTCTTTTTCCTTTAGTAGTAAATATCACAGACCACGGGATTTAACTTTCTTCCTGGACAATTTTCTTCGGATGGTAACAACAGCGCTGCTGCAGAAGAAGGCATGCCTTCTCTGTAACAATTATGTTGGATGAGCAGGGGAGTTACATCTGTTTAAAGCAAATGCAGCACTGTGGGACATCTTTTTAAGATGTTTCCAAATTGACCCCTTCACCTGGTTCAGAATGTGTCGTTGGATTCAATGTGTGTTATGCAGGAAAACTAGCTAAATATATACAGGAATCGATTCTGCAATAATTCACATATAATCTGCCTGACTGTGGATTCTGAAGCCCTCTGTTTTTACTCAGGCAGTTCTACAATTGAAATCAAGAACAATTTTGCTTGAATAAGGGTAGTAGGATTTGGCCCATTGTACTGAGATTAGTTTTTCCATGATACTAATTCAAATGATACCTTGTGAGCACTTTTAGACCTGATATCATAGGCAAGGGAAATGGACAGAGCTGTTTTGTTTGTGAAAGCTGAAAGATGCGTTTTGTAGAGTAGATTGTAATGTCCTTGTACTTCAACTTATGATGGGTAGCAAAAGGACAATGGATTCTTATCTATTGTGTGGGGTCCTGGTTCACTTATGCCTCTACCATATAATGTTAGCATTTTAACATTTCCTAAATAAAGCTTTAAAATCTGCTCTTATAAGACATCAGATGCTGATAGGACATTTATGCTGAGCACATCCTGGGCCATGAGCAATATGAAGAAAGCCAACTCTGAGACACTTTAACTAAAGCTCATTGAATGAGTTTTACTTAAAGCACCCCACCGCCATTTTGAAGCATGGGGATGCTGATGCATGAGATGCAGAGGCTGCTGGGGCACACTAATTAGCACACTCTAGTAGGCTCGATTAGTTGAGTCTGCTCCAATGTGCTGTAATTACAGCGTGTTGGAGCAGCCTCCCTGCATGTCTACAGGCATCGCAGGGGCTAAAGTTAATGCCTAAGAATGCTTTAACATCCCACAACTACTGTAACAATGTAGCTAGGTATTAATGTAGATACTATAGGTAGAGTCTTGTTTCTCTTATAAGTCTACCATATTATGTAAAGATTATTAATTTATTTTTTTTAATTTTAAAATAAAAACTTTTACATTTGGCCCATGATGTCCTAGGCAAACTAGCTTTTGCTTACCCCTCTGAGCTAGTGTCATCACTCTCTTTGGGCCCCATGGTGTGATGCTTGGGAGGACAGAGGCCTCCTTCCTGCTGTAACTCTGGTAGAGGGCAGCAAAAATTCATTGTATGTTTTCAGACTTCTGGGTGTCTTTGTTTTCCATCCTGGGTTCCCCCAGAAGATTTTTTCAATTTTATCTTTTTCTGCAATAGAGAATGAAGTGGCTGATTGGTCTGTTCCAGTCCTGCCATTTTTATGCCCTCCTAACTGGTGGCTGTCCCCAGAAGTGCATTTTTTGACTTCTGCAGATTAAGAGAAGCAGAGACACTTACAACTATTCTGCCTTCCAGGGCAGCCTTGGCTGAATAAGAGTCTTATGCTGTCCAGTTTGGTATTGTCTGCCTGTCAAGCTGTCCCCTGCAGACTCTGGGAATCCAGAGATGACAGAGAGGGTTTTACAGGGGTCCATCTGACATTAACTCTCCAACAGAGAGTCTCCTGCAGAACATCATTCTTGACAGGTGTGATTATGCCTAATACTATGTCAAGACTTCACAGCTTCGAGGAACTTGCTGTCAGTCTGATCCCTGTCCACTCCATGTCTCAATCAGCCAGTGTCAGAACTGGTCAGCACTTTTTTAGGCAGCATTGTCTGAGATCCAGTGTGAATTCCAACAGCTTGACTAAAGAGTCTGTTTTTATTTTCACATTGCCAAAGAAAGGCTGTTCTGATTGTCTTCAAAATCCCTCATCTTCCCTGCCCAAAATGCTGTGAAGTGTCCCATGCTGCATCAGATATTTTGTGGATACTCTCTTTATTCTTTCACCCATTGCTCCTTAGGGCATCCTGTGGCAAAATCTGGCAAAATTTGATCCAAAGGGATGGTCTGAATTTGGATGAGATGTGGTTGTCTTTTGCCTAGAAGTTCCCATTACTCAGCAGTGGAAGGTGGCATTTCAAAACAATGGCTGGGTACAGACATTCAGAAAGCCTGAGGTGGATTTGAACTAACTGATGTGGGTTTCTCTGAGTGGACTATATTATTTCAGGAGCGAACAGAACACAAGTTCACTCTTTTTTGGGAGGGGCATAAATGTTGCCTGCACTGTCCAAGGTCAGCATGCTGGAGACTGCTGAAGGCAGCCAAATGCAACTAGTGGTGGTCCACCCCTGATTGGCTGCCAGGCACATGTCCGTCCCCCCCACCCTGTCATCTGTCAGGCAGGTATCAGCTGCAGGCAGCCAGTGGTGGGAGGCATACTCATCCCTGCCTCTGGTGGCAGTCCCAATCCTACATGCAGGCAGCTCAGGAGTATGGGTCGGTCAGATGACGACCTGGAAACAACATCATCATTTGACAGCACCCTAAGCATCCGAGCAGCTTTTCCGAAGGATAGCACTGATTGCTCCTAAATAGGAGAAGGGCCTAGAAAAGGTGGCCTAAAGATATGCTTGTCTCCCTATCACCAGCTGGCTTGCTGCAGTCAATGGGCATCTTCAAAGCAGCCGAGTTACAGTGAGAAGGAAAATGAAAACTCCAACCCCCACCTCAAAAGGCAGGAAAAAAAGAGAACCTCTGCACCTTGCGTATTGGAACATCCATTCAATGTTGGACTCTGAAGGTAAGGTCTGCCCTCAGTGACGCTTAACCTTGGTTGCCCATGAGCTAGCTAGGCTAGACATCGACATAGCAGCCCTGAGTGAGGTGTGCCTCCCAGAACAAGGCAGCCTAACAGAACAGTGCTGGTTACACCCTCTACTGGTCAGGTAACTTGCAGGTGTTGGCTTCATGATAAAAAACTCTGTTGCTTTCAGGCTACAAAGCTTACCAATCAGCATTTCCGATCGCATCATGTCCCTACGCCTTCCTTTGCATGACCAGCAGCATGCCATCATTATTAGTATGTACGCTCCAGCCCTTCAGTCAGACACAGTTGACAACTTAGGTTCTACACTGACTTCCATGATCTCATGCAGAAAACACCACCCAAAGATAGGATCATAATCATGAGCAATTTTAGAGTTGGCGGTGACTGTATAGCATGGAAAGGCATGCTTGGAAGACATGGATTGGGAAATTGTAATGACAACGGATGCTTGCTTCTGGAACTCTGTGCAAAAATGCAGATGGAAATAATTAAACACCCAGTTTCAGCAGTAAAACTGCTACAAGACCACTTGGATGCATCTCTGCTCCAGACATTGGCACCTGATAGATTACATCTTGGTGCATCAGCCTGAACTTGGGGATGTCCTGCACACTGGAGTTATGCCTAGTGCTGATTGCCATGCTGACCACCGACTTGTTCGCACACAATTGTCTTTCCACTTCAAGCCTCAGCCCAAGCACAGAGGCAACCGCCCAAAGAATTTGATGTTTCCAAGCTTCAAAACCAACCTTGCCAACAAAAATAAAAAAAAAAAACACTTCAGTCAAAGCTTGAAAGCCAAGTCCATACTGCAGACACCTCACACGACGGACTCTCGGAACACATCAAGTAGTCCTGGAGACCACCAAGGAGACTGTTGGTCTCAGTACCAAGAGAAACATGGACTGGTTTGATGAAAATGACAAAGACATCCAAGCCCTGGTCACAAAAAAAAAGGATTACTCATCAAGCCCTTCTAGCACAGCCAAGTAGCCGAGAAAGAAAGGCAGTTTACTGCTAGGTATGTAACACACTTCAATGGAAATTGTGACATCCAAAAAGAATGGTGGATTATTTTTACAGAAAGAACGCAACTGTATGTTGACAATGGAAATACCAGAAGCTTCTACAAAGCACTGAAATCTGCCTGCAGCCCCACCTTCCTGATCCAAAGTTCGCTGAGGAGCTCTGATGGCCAGACTCTATACATTGACAAAGACTCTGTCATGGACTGATGGGCTGAGCTCTTTCAAACTCTCTAGTGCTGAACTCACAGTATGTGAGTTTGCCAACAACTGATTTAAGCAACTGCCTGTCAAAGAGAACTAGATGAGCGTCCTACACTGAAAGAAACCTTCACTGCTTTCAACCAGATAAAAAGCAACAAAGCCCTTGGAATTGATAGAATTCCACCCAAAGCCCTGAAATACGGCAGTCCTGCTCTACACTTCAAGCTCCATGAATTCTCCATAGCCTGCTGGGAGCAGGGGAAAATTCCACAGGATCCATATGATGCTGTAATTGTCACCCTGTATAAGAAAAAAGGTGACAAGTCGGACTGTTTCAACTACCGAGGGATCACCCTTCTGTCCATCTCTAGCTAGAATCCTCCCTCAACAGACTGGTGCCTGCAATAGCAGAAGAGGTCCCCCCGGAGAGCCAATGTGGCTTCAGAGCAAACAGAGGCATGATAGATATGGTATCTGTGCTCAGACAAATACAGGAAAAGTTCCAAAAGCAGAACAAGGGGCTGTACATCACTTTCATCGACCTCACTAAGGCATTTAACACCACAAGCTGAGACAGCCTCTGGAAGAATCTCGAGAGGCTTGGGTGCCCACCTAAGTTCCTCACCACAATTAGGCAATTTCATGACAGTCAGCATAGACAACTCAAGTACAACAACAGCCTCTTGGGCCCATTTCTGATCTTTAATGGAGTTAAGCAAGGCTGTGTACTCACCCCTACCTCATTCACCATTTTCTTGACCATGATGCTGCAGCAAGCATCAGACAATGTTGAGGAAGGTGAGGAAGCTGTCTACATTTGCTTCCAGGCAGATGGAAACCTCTTCAACCTCAGACAGCTATAGGCCTACACAAAGACCTTGCAACAACTCATCCATGAACTTCTGTTTGCAGGTGATTGGTGGCCCACACCCAGTACAATATGCAAGACATGACTACTTGCCTTGCTACTGCAGCACAACTCTTTCGACTCACCATCAGCCTGAGGAAGACTGAAGTTCTTCATCAGCCAGCTCCACGTCGAGCTTATGTGCCACTGAAGATGACTATTGAAAAAACTGGGATAAATGCTGTCAAGCAGTTCACCTACCTGGGGGGTGTCATCTTGTATGATGCCATGATGGACAAGGAGGTAGACAACAGACTTTCAAAAGCCAGTAGTTCCTTCAGCAGACTGTTCAAATGAGTCTGGAACAGTCACAGCCTATGGGCACAGATCAAAGTTAAGGTGTACAGAGCTGTTGTTATCTCCACCTTACTGTATGGTGCTGAGTCATGGGTCTTCTATCGCTGCCATGTACACCTCCTTGAGTGCTTCCATCAGTGCTGCCTCTGCACTATCCTCAAAATCTGCTGGAAGGATTATGTCACCAATGTGGTGGTGCTAAAAAGAGCCAATACCACCAGCATTGAAGTGATTCTCCTGCAGACTCAGCTGTGGTGGGCAGGCCACGTGGCCCAGATGGATGACAACTGCCTACCAAAGGCGGTGCTGTATGGGGAACTGACAACTGGGAAATGTGATAGAGGGGCTCCACATAAGCGCTTCAAGGACACCCTGAAAAGGTCCTTTTCTGTCTGCGGTATTGACCACAAACTGTGGGAAACACAAGCTGCAGATCATGATGCCTGGTGGCTCCAAATAAAAAAGGCAACAGCCCTCTTTGAATGTTAGCAGAGCCAGCGTCAAGGAGAAGAGGAGAAAGAGGAAAGATGCTGCTGCATCTAGCAGCAATCAGCTATCCATGTGTAACCATTGCAGCAGGATTTTCCTCTCTGCCATTGGACTGATTAGTCACCAGTGGGCCTGCAACCGGCATGGGCAGTTACCTTCCTAATATCTTTGTCTGCGAAGAACCACCAAGAAAGTGCACTGAGCTTCTGTTCTGTAACAAGCTTAGACCAGTTTCTAATCAGTTATACCCATTTATGTGTAATGTCTGTACTTAGCCAATGTCATACAGAAAACCTTAGAGGGACCTTAGAGGGACACAATTCTATCCTGTATCATTGGTAGATAACTACTGTTTTCTGAAAAAGCACATTGAAATACCCTTTGAGGACTTCCGAATGTAATGACTAGATGCAGACCAAGGAGAGATTTGATTGTGTAGAGATGAAGATGAAGAGATGAAGCTCAGTATGTAGTTGGCTAAAAATGGAGTGCTGCAATGCAGCCTCTTTCAGAAGCTTTGCAGAAAAAACTTCTAACACCTTGGTGGTTCTTCAGGGCAACATGTAGCACTCAAAGTTCACAGAAGAGAGTTATGAGTTCCCATTATCAATTATGGAGATTGGATCCATTGTGTTGATTCCCAGGCTGTGAAGATTTAACATTCTTCACGCTTCGTTCTGTAGATAGTGTGATGTGTCCTTTTCAAGCTGCAGCTGACTGCATTGAAATCTTGACTGACACCTCTTATCTGATAGGGGCTGACTTTCCACTGGCTGCTCTTTAGAGTGATAAATGTCAGAAGTTTGGGAGTTTGCTTGTATCTGGGCATTCCATCGGAGACTTCAGGCAGGTAATTATCTTGAGACCCAGGGGACTTTGTCATGAAATCTAGTGCTGTGCTTGTGTCTGGAAGTTGTTAGCAGACAGGTCACAGATTCTCAGTATCCAAGGAATGGAAAGAATCCAGTAGGAAAAGGATGACAGCTGGCTCTGATAAACTGAGAACAAAGTTTCCTCTGACTTAGATATTCTTAGAGTCTGAGATATTCTCAGAAGAGGTTTGTGTTGTCCAACTGGATGGGCCATCAGTGAGGGATCTCAACTATAAGCCTCTAGTAATTGAGTCATGTGACTAATGCTGCCATGCCAGCCTCATAGTAGTAATATGCTGGTAAAATTATTTTGTAGTTAAGCCAGGAGCAAGACTGACAAAGATCTACAGTGGTTGGGTTACATATGAATAGCAATCTTCCTCACCTCAGCCCTTACTGCATTTATCTCTGGGTAAAGTTACCAGCCAGAAATGCCTGGAGACTAAAGTCTTTTCTATCCTAAAGTCAGAAACAGAACAAACTTCCTCCTGTTGTTCTTCCCTGTTCTTTAAGGACCACCCTCAAGGAGAAGAAATAACATAATTTCCATGTAACCCTTCACTTCTTTCCGAGGCTGCTAGCAAGGTGGAAAACTGTGGCCATGGTAGTTTCCCACCATCTGTTTGGAAAGAAACTGAGACTTGGGAGGGTTGAAAATGTAATGCAGTCTTTCTAGGGTGGCCATTTGTCCAGTTTTACAGAGGGCAGTCCAGTTTTCTGGTCCTCTGTCCTCTATTGATATGAAACTGGAGGCCTTTATGTCCTCTATTTTTCACTGCTCGGCACCCCCTCGCCCCCAATTCTGCCGCTGCTGCCTGTGGGAGCTCCCTGCTAGCCGCCGCCGTGCCCCCACCGCCCCCACCACCTGCGGGAGCTCGCCGTGCCCCACCAGCCTCAGGAAGCACACAATGTTCATGGTGGTGGAGACAGTTGCTATTCTTGAGGTACCTCGTTGGCCACCCTAAGTCTTTCTATCAGCATATTTTTATTAAAAAATCTCTCATTTCTTAGATATCTTTAATTCAGGCCATCCACTTCCTTTGAGCCACTGAATTCTCAGAAGGTGAAAATCCCATTTTGGCATCACTGTGTCACACTCACACTGGCATCCTAGAAGAGGATGATTTCATAGGTCCTAAAGAGTTTTCACCTACGATTGCCAATTCTCCTGGAAGAGTGTTTTTGACAGGTGTGACTAGGCCCCATCCTATGGCAAAACTTCGTGGCTATAATGAGCCTGTGCCTGTCAAGTTGATTTCAGTCCACCCACATCTCACTCAGAGAGCGTCAGCACCCATTCAGCATTGCCAATGATGCCATGAAGATGCCCATGTCCTGATTGAATATTCAGGCTTGTGTGCTGTCAAAGAAGTGCTGTATCAACCATTGCTGTTGAGGCTGAACCCAGCTAGACTGGGGACCAGCCTGTGAGGTTGCTGGTCTCTGCAGGTGTGAGTTATTCATTCAGCTGGTTTTTACAAGCTCAGAAAAGTCAGAAATGAAGGAGTTGGTCATCTTGTTCAGTCTTCTGGTTCTCCTCTGTTCTGCTCATGAAGTGTAGGAATAGTTTCCAGGGCTGCATCCAGCCAGGTGTACAACTGCAATAATGAAGTCCTCTGACTGAAATAATATCAGTTGCTTTTCATGAAAAGAAGCAGCAATCCTGGAGATGTCAGGGAGCTTGCTGCCTACCTGCACTTGCTGCTTCTTACCTGACTTTGGGGGTGCCTGCTTGCCATTGGGTCTAATGGGGCAAAAGTGGGTGTAGTCAGAAGTACGGCACCAGTCTGTGTTATAATAACTGATGCTGAAGGGTCCCTTTCCAGCAGCACTGATTCAAACAAGATCACGTCTGAATCCAGGGTATGAAGACTGGGCATTATACTGCCTTAGCTGCCCCAGTGCATTATGGGAATGGTTTGTGAAAGAGGACATTGCTCTTTTGGCAGAAACCCTCGCATGCCCCTAACCAGGTGAAACTGGCACCGTTTGACCCACCCAACCCT
>NW_005841885.1:2058248-2090596 GCF_000455745.1 Alligator sinensis
CCCTTGATTGATGCACCAGCTGCTGGCAGCTAGGCACCCTGCAATTCCCCCTTTATGGCCCAAACGTTCAGCTTCAGACACAGCTGCTGATTTGGATGCAGGGGGAATGCACTCTTTACCATTTAATAACATATTATGCAGTCAGGCTGGGTAATAACTGGGGGAGACTGTGGAGATGAGGAGGGGCAAGCCTCCCTCTTTAAAGCCCAAATGCAAGGGCAGTGCTTCTGTCAGTGGCATAAGCCGGCTGTATCGCTCTCCGCTTTGTGCCCCCCCTGTGCCGGTCCAACAGCAGCCTCTTACTACAGCAAGGCAGGAGATGCTTCAAAGTGCAGGATGAAGAACACTGGCTCCATGTTCAAACTCCCGAGTCAGATCATCCAGGAGCTGTAGGGTAACAATTGCTTCATCTGCTTTTTCTTTTTTCCCCCCCTCTCCCTAACATACCCTTTGAGCTGTTCTTTAATTGAAGTGAACAGAGCAGCTGCTACGTTGTGTGTTGCTTTTCCCATTTTCCCCTGTGAGTCACACATTTCCTTCCTTAATGTCTCTATCTTCCGTCGGGTTGTACTAATGAAGCCCCACATTTCAGCTGCTTGCTTTCTCGAGTCGCCTGACTGGAATATTCGATAACAATGACATTTATTTCCCTTTCCCCTGTTTTACCCCATGGTGCCTCTCTCCCATTTTCTTACACCTCCACCCCCTCTCTTTTTCTTTATCTCCTCATTTTTTTCTCTCTTTCCCTTCCCTTCCCTTCCCTTCCTCTTCTATATTTCTCCCCTCTCTCTTCCTGTCACCTTGTCATTGCTCCTTTCTTTCTTTCTTCCCCTCAGCCTTACCCTTTCTGCCTCACCCTTCTCACTTCACCAACTTTCTGCCTCTCTTCTCCGCTCTCTTGTCACCCATTTTCAGTCTGGCTCACAGGGAAAAAAATAAGAGGTGCATTTTTAAAACAACCCTCAACCCTTCACCAAAGTTCATGCAGTGTTGTTGTCCTAGGGCCAGTTAGGCCAGATAGCTACCACTTATCTTGCTACCACATTTCCAACCGATGGGCAGCTCCGCAGGCTAGATTTGGGGCCTCGAGCCATGTCCTCTGGCCTGTGGGACTGCCTGCAGGTTGGAAATTTGGTGGTGTGATAAAGAGTGGCTCCCATGGCAATTAACACTGACACCCATTGGCCCATCACCAACTTTTCAGATCTGTGGGCAGCACTTTGGGCCAGATGAAACCACCCCATCCTCCAGATCTGGCCTGTGCACCAGGCCTGCACTGCTCCTCTGGCTTCAGGTACCATATAAGTTTTGCACCCCTGGCCTAGATGTTTCAGAGGAAGCTGGCCATGGCCTTTAATTGTGCCTACATTTGGATCGTGACACATACCCTATGTGGTAAATTGACTTTCCTCTGTAGGATGAAAGCCTCCTTCTACTCATTTTCTTTATGAAGCTCATTTCATTTGCAGGCTGCGCAAGAGGAATGCTAATGTGAGGTGCTGCTGCATGAGAAATCATTGGCTAGTAAGGCCTACATGACCAGGAGGGCCAAGTCACACAGGAGTCGCCTCTGTCAGTCAGGCACGTGCCATTGTGTATGCCTGAGCTGCTTATCCAAATGTGCAGGTGCACACACACCTATGCACACACACGTACAAAGCAAGTCTATCAGGGACGGTTTTGGGCTTGCTGGTAGTGATTGTTCTTGTTCATTTGCCAGGGGAGCCGTTTCCAAATCTATCTAGGATGCTTATATGGTCCCCACTCCTATGGCAGTTGAATGCCTCACCATCTTTGATATAGCTCTCCTCCCTCCCCCTCATCCTCATTCACTTCCCATTCCCCAAGCTTTTGTCCAGCTTGGCACACTGTGAAATGAGGTCCAGTCACATCCTGGTGAAGCTCTGGTCTGTCACTGATACTTTGGGAATGAGGCAGGTCCAGACTTTACCCAAGAGCAGCCCGAGGGCTGCTCCAGCCACCTCTCAACACTCCCCTCTATTGCACATAGTTTGAAGGGGCTTTGGATCTTTCTTGCAGGAGATAGTGGGGCTGGCTTGTGCAATGCTTCTCATAGGAGGGAACAGATGAGGCTTGGCTGTAAGGAACACAGATAAGGCCCTTGCTAGGGCTGTTGGACATGGACAGACCCTGTGGTCCCTCCAATTCTATTTCCTTAACTTATCAGCTTGCATTGTCTACTGTCACCAAGCAAGCTTTCCTGGAGGGCAGGTCTGGATCAAGCAGCCATGGATGGGATTGCTGCATTGTGAAGGTGAGGGCTGTGTAGAAGGCAGTGTGAGGGGCCAGGAGCAGCTGTGGCTTCAGCTCTGCATGTTTCTGAGTAAGTCTCTCTCATGGCTCATTCTGTTCCTACTGCCTGGCTCACTTGCTGACAGCCTGGCTACTTACAATAAGTCCTTTTAACATGGAGAGATAGGACTTCTTCTTAATAATGATATTATTATTATTAAATATTCCAATTATTATTAACAATATTAATAAAAATGTGGCTCAAAACATACCTCTTACACTACAGTCGGCTTGCTGCCCCAGACAGCCAGGCGCAGCCCAGGACATGGGGTGATGTTGCAGTGACACAAGGCAGCATAGATTGACAGCTGGAGAGCCAGACAGCATATCCACACTGTGTCCTTGTAGCTCTCAGGGACAGACCTGTTAAAACATGCCCTGTCCCTTGGCTTCCACACTCATGCACCAAGGCCAGAAATGTAGCAATGCAGGGTGTTCCCTCCCAACCCGTGACTGTTTTCAAGGACAGAGGTCTTGAGGTCAGCAATGGGTTGTATCCCTGAAGCAGATTCACTGCCACACTTCCAGGTTTGATGTGTGCAAGCAGGCCAGATGGGCAGAGTATATTTGCACACACCCCAAAGCACCAGAGAGGCCATGCACAGAAAGAACTGCAGGGCTGTGTCTGTGATTATCAGCCTTGGTAGAGGCTGTATTACAATTGAACCAAATCGCTTCTGTCCTCTGAGGAACCTTTCAGCTGTGTGTGTGTCTTGCTCTTCTCATTGTAGTATGATGCTGAACCAAACCCCCATATCCAGGCCTTGGGGGCAGGATTTGAAATCACGACATATTTTTTGCAGATTAATCCTGCCTCTAGTGTTAATGAACTGGTCAAAGACATGTGGGGGTTAGTCACATTGTTATGACCAGGGACAAAAAGTCACCTTGACAAAAGAGGTAGAACAATGACTCTTGATATTTTTACTGGCCACCAGTAAAACAAGCCTGAGCTATGAGAAAAGGGCAGGTTGTTTCTAGAGGAATTTTGCTTTGGCTTTTTATTTTTTTCAGAACCTTTCAACTGCAAATAAACAGAAGTTTCAAAGGGGAAAAAAAACCCAAACAGACTGAACAAGCCAGCGCTTTCCTTTTTGGTTTGGGGCTTCCTGTAGAGGATTCTTCATCACCATAGAGATTGTGCTGCTTGCTAGGATGAAGACAAGCAGTTGGAAATTCAACTGGACAAAAAAAGCCAAACAAACCTATTATAAATCCCCAATTACTTTCAACCTGTCGGCTCTGATTAAAAAATGTAAATACCTTGTTCATGCTGGCAGCACATCTATAAAAATGCATAAGGCTAAAACCCAGAAGCTGGAGAGAGTCCATTTCAGAAACAACTTCTCTAGGAAAGGGCTGGGAATTGCTTCAGGATCTCAGAGCGATGGGATGATGCCCCTGCATAGGAAGAACTGGTTGTCCTACCTCTTTCACCCATTTCTGGGCTGATTCCAGAGCAGCCCAGTCCTCTAGTCAGGAGCTGGACTTCAAATCTCCCTTTGTCATGTCAGCAAGCCTGAGTTGTTGCCCACAGTGATACTTGGTATAGCCTATTTGATGAGTGGGTCTCTGCTTTGCTTTCAATATACTGGTGTCTACTTCACAAGCAGTATAACAGGCCCCCTTTTTGAAAGACTCAGCTCAGAGGCTACCCAAAGAAGCTGTTTATCTTGGCCTCACTTCTGAAGTTGGCCTATTCAGGATCAGTTTGATGGGGCTACATTGGGGAAACCTGTCCTGTACTTGGCCTGAATTCTCCTTCCTCCTGCAGATAGAGAGATAGGACTCCAGTCCCCAAGGCCATTCGTCTGGCACCTTTCTCCAGCTCTACCTTAACTTGGATAAAAGAAACTCATTGACAACCATTGCAAAAGCCTTGGCATCCAGGGTGAGCCATTTAATGGGTGTGTGAAGAAATCCCAAAAGCCTCTATCTTGGTCTTCAAATAAGCCACAGAAGCAAGTCCAACAGTGGGCTCCTTGCCTTGCTAAAACCAGTGCTTGTCAGGTTCACCGACTCATCCTTCAAGCAGCAGAGCCATCGTTCGCTTATCTTTGGGAGATTCTTCTCAGGGGCCCGCCCCTTCCTTCCCTTGCAGCTGGCTCATTGCCTGTGGTGCCATGCACTAATAGGTCACTTTTTTAATATACATTTTCAGGCTGAGCACCAATTGTTTTCAAGAGACAGGAATTTATTCCCTGTTCCACCTGCGAGTCTAACTAGCAGCCAGCACGGAGAGGCAGCTTCCAATTCCAGGCAGCTGAACGCACCCTGCGCTTTTCAATATTTACTGTTCATCTCAACGGAACCGTTTTTCTATTAATGTTTTTCTTCTGCTATCTCCCCTCCCCTCTCCTCCGCTCTCAAATTTTCATCTTGCTCCTCTCTGCACAGATGTTTGACTGCTGAGTCTCCCTTTGGCATGGGATGAAGAAAGCCAATAGTGGGCCCTTTCCTTCCTTACCTGGCACAGTCTCCTCTCCCAGGATAAGGACAGTAATGTTGTAATAACGCTGTTGTAAACCTTCAGGGTTGTTGGCATTGTTTCTGCTGTCTCTCTTAAAGCTGCCTCACATAAATGTAGCTGAGCTTTTCCCTATTGCTAATCGTTTTGCAGCCATAAAATGCTGTTGTCTAGTAAATGTGTCTTTGTCTTCCATGGGGTGCTGTCCTGCAGGCTAGCATCACAGCCACATTATTACTGTATTTACTTGCATATACCACATGACCTCTTGCTCCCAAAAAATTAATTTTCCCACATTTGAATGCATGTTTTAAGTGAGGAAGCTGATTCTCATGCCAGAATGGACTCATGGGGATGTTGGAATAGCCTGTGAGCTGGCTTTGCACTGAGCATACAGGAAGCGTAGAGCCCATTTCTCAGTGTCATTCTCTCCAAAAGCTGATGCCAATTTGTGAGAGGGTTAAAGCTTTAGCTGCAAGGTGAGAGTAAGCGATGCTGATGAGTAGACTCATTTTGTTCATAGATTTCATAGATTCATGGACATTAGGGCTGGAAGGGACCTTGGGAGATCATCAAGTCCAGCCCCCTGCCCCAGGGGCAGAAAGTCAGCAGGGGTCAAAGGATCCTAGCAAGATAAACATCCAAGTGTGTCTGGAAGGTGTTCAAAGTAGGTGCTTGAACCCCCTCCGGTGGCAGTCTATTCCAAACCTCAGGGGCTCAGACACTGAAGAAGTTCTTCCTTATGTCCAGCCTGAAATGGTCATGGAGGAGTTTGTGACCATTCGATCTTGTCATCCCTTGGGGCGCTCTGGTGAACAGATGTTCCCCCTCCTCTGCATTCTCTCAAGCTTCTCCGCATCCTTTTTGAATTGTGGAGCCCAGAATTGGACGCAGTACTCCAGCTGCGGCTTCACCAAGGCTGAGTACAACGGGAGAATGACATCCTGGGATTTGCTTGAGAAGCATCTATGGATGCAAGCCAGTGTTTTGCTCGCTTTACCAGCTGCAGCATCACACTGAAGGCTCATGTGCATCCTGTGGTCAGTCATGACCCCCAAGTCCCTTTCATCCATGGCTAGCCAGCGTAGCACTGTCGAGCCTATAGGGATGCTGCAGGTTTTTCTTCCCAAGGTGGAGAACCTTGCATTTTTCAGTGTTAAACACCATCAGGTTCTCATCTGCCCATTTCCTGAGCCTGTCCAGGTCAGCCTGGATCACCCTCCTGTCCTCACGTGTGGACGCTTTACCCCAAAGTTTGGTGTCATCGGCAAACTTGGCCAGTCTGCTTTTGATACCAATGCCCACATCATTAACGAAGATGTTGAATAGTGTGGGCCCAAGGACAGAGTCTTGAGGGACCCCACTGGTCACAGCACACCACGACAATTGACTTCCATCAACCACCACCCTCTGGGTCCGACCACAGAACCAATTCCCCAGCCAGCAGATCATGGTGAGGCTGAAGCCGCAGTTAGCCAGTTTTGTGAAGAGGTGATCATGGGATACCAGATTGAAGACTTTTTTAAAGTCAAGATATATGACATCAATCTCTTCTTCCTTGTCCAGATGATAGGTCCCCTGGTCGTAAAAGGAAATAAGATTGGTCAAGCAAGACCTACCCGCAACAAACCCATGATGGCTATCCCTCAGGATATTGCCATCAGCTAGTCTGTTAAGGATGGTCTCTTTGGTAATCTTTTCTAAGACCTTCTCCGGAATAGAGGTCAGGCTGATGGGCCTGTGGTTTGCTGGATCCACTTTCCTCCCTTTCTTGAAGATAGGCACGACATTGGCCTTCTTCCAGTCTTCAGGCACTTCACCAGAGCGCCAGGAGCTCTCAAAGATCCGTGCCAGGGGCTGGGCTATGATGCTCGCCAGCTCCTTGAGTACCCTTGGGGTGTAAACTGTCAGGGAGGGCTGGCTGACTAGAAGGTATCCAGACTCTCAAGGTGTTCCTTCACAAGGTCAGCATTGATAGAGGGTAAGGAATCTGCCTCACCCAGACCTCCCTGTCCCATAATGGTAATGGACGTCCCATGGGACTGGTGAAAAAACGACCCAAAGTACCACAATGTGCTCCATGAAACTTGCATTCAACCATTTTCCTGGAAATTCTTTTTTGGTCATACTGCCTTCCAAAAACAAGGTGCAGGTCTTATCTGGGGTCATGTGGTATGTGGGAAAATATGGTATTTTTGTGTTAGTCATAGTCAGAATACCAGAAAGGGACCATTTCCACTTCAGAAAGTGTAGACTGTCTGTGTTCTAAGAAAATATGATGTACCCCAGTGTAAATACATTGGTTTTGTATTCCCATGTAAATCCTAGAGGGGTATGTAAGAGACAGACATGCAGCTAGTCTGGGGTAGTTTAAACTACCCAAAACTAGACAAAAACTGTGAACTGTTTTTGCTGCAGCTTGACAGTAGGTGGTGAGGGAACAGCAAATACTTCCTTTGCCTTGAGCAAAGAGCTACTTCTGGATAGGTTGTGGACAAATACCACCTGCAGAAGTGTAACTTACATCTGTGGAGTATCCTTGATTCTTTCAGGGGATAGGGGTTTGCATCCTCTGTCTCATCATTTTGACAGTGTGAAATGCTAGTTACCTGGGTGTAACCACATCATAAGTCCAGGACAGTGTTTCCCAACTGGTAGGTTGCAGCCCCTATAGAGGAGTCATGATATGTGATCAGGACTGTCACGAGGCACAGGAAATTAATACCAGAATCTGAAATAAAGACAACATCACTCCCCTACTCTATATAGTCCCTTCACATTCAAGTTCAAATATTCATGAATTCATAGAGTATAGGCTCAGAAATGACCAGTAGATCTAGCCTGACTTCACGTTATAACAAGGCATTACATTTCATCTACCCTACTGAGTCGAATAACTCATATTTTCATTATTACAAACATCTATGAACCATAGCCACAGACCAAGGGCCCTCACAAGATGCTGTATAAACAAGAAGATATTCCCTACCCCAGAAGAGTTTATAATCCAAGACATAAAACAACAGATGTAGAAAGACAGATGGGGAGTACAAGGAAAAAATGAGGATAGCAGCCACTATGACAAGCAGTGGTCTCAGCATCCCAGCAGCCCACCTGTTGTTAAGTGCTTTTGTAGGCAACAGAGCAAAGGAGAATTTTGTGGAGGCATTTGAAGGTGGACAACAAAGTAATTTTCCAGACATTTTCTGGGAGCTCTTCCCAAGCATGAAGAGGCAGCATCAATGAGCAGGTTTGAACCATAACAATGGGCAATGGAGGCCAGCATGGGCCTGCTGGAGGCAGGAAGACAGCCTATTCCATGAGAGATGAGAGGTGGGCTGGGAAGGGTTGCTTCAGGCCTTCACAGTGAAAACGAGGAGCTTATGTGCTTAGCTGAAGCATATCCTCTGCCAGGCTCTCGAAACATGCATGCCAATAAATTATGCAGGCTTAGCCTTGTTATCAGATACATTTTTTATTCTTACTTTCATAGGAAATATAAGAGTGTGAGAAAATGTTTGATTTTGAATGAGATCACTAACTCAAAAACCTGGAGACACATTGATCTAAGAATACCAGAGATGTATGATGGATGAGAGAGAGGGATGCAATCCAAACAGGTACAGTTGAGATTGCCACCCCTCCCTGCCCCCCAGCAGCATAGTTGCTACATCTTCAGTGGGTTTTATTCTCATCAGCTGCGATATCACTAGTCTAAGAGATCATTACTATCTTAACAAGGATACCAGTGAACTAAGAGGTACGTATGCCCAAGAGGACTATATCAAAGCAGTCCCAGGTGGAATGGCTTTGGGAGCAGTTTAGACTTTCTCTTCTTAATGCTGAGCATCTGAGCACTTGAGTCATCCTCCAGAAGCTTTGCCATCAGCTTCCTCACATGGGACTTCCACTCAAAATGTGGATCTGTCAGCAAAATGCTGGCAGGACATTTAGTCACTTCATCAGTGCTGCTTGACCTGACCTGGATCTTTGGTAAATTTGTTCCCAGATTCAGAGCAATGTATAATATCCTGGTGATTGCCTTCTCAACCCATCAATCCAACAGGGGCTTGGTATAAGCTCCAGCCTCTCTGAGAAACTCAGCTTTTGCTGCCTTGTGAACTTAGGCACTGCATTCCTAGAGTGAAAGGACAACAAGAGTTGACTTCGTGTTAATGCCGAACTTTAAATGTTTTGACTATAAAACTAAAACACCATTACCTATTCCCCGCAGAGCTCCACTCTCACTCTCTCCTCCCTTTCTCCCCTCCACACTGTAGCCTTTTGTATGTCTCAGGCATTAATCCCTCGCTGCCGGGGTGTGTAAATTAAAGAATAATAGAGCTGCAGAGGCATAAGCTCGCAATGATGGGGAATGTGTTTGTCTGCTAAGAAGCAATTTCAGCGAAAATTAACTCAATTTCATCTGAAATAGTGAAGACCGGCATAAGCTGGCAGATCCCCGAGGACAGTAAAATTACTTCGTCAAAGCTCTGCTTGCTTAAATTAACCAAGCAAGCACTCCAGGTTATTGGCGAGATGCAGCTAGTAACTAGGTTTTAATGAACAAAAATAGCTTTCTGAATAAATAAGGAAAGTGCAAAGCATCTTATGCATTCTGCTGATGTTTGCATCTGTGTGTCCTCAAAGCCAAGACCTTCACCTTCCCATTGCATTCTCTTCTGGGCCCCCATATTCCAGTGGTCTTGTTCAAGGACTTCAAAATGCAGCAGAGTCAAGAAAGTGGATCTGCAGATGACATCATGCAATTCTGCATTTATCTCCACCTAGTGACTAACGGATTGAATTTGCTCAGTTTGCATTACCTAGATACAATAACAAAGGTGCCTTTTGAAATGTGGATAGAAGGATATTAGTCACACAGACACTTTTTTCCCCCTAACATCATCCCTTCAACTGTGATGTGGAATCAGAACACCAAGCCGTGCACTATACCATCATTGAAAGAGCAGACAGATTCTCCAGCTGGGATTTAGCAGAGAATATTGCTCATGACATATGAGTCAGGATACAATCCAACTTCCTTTTCTGTCACACAATACTTTCTGTGTAAACCCATCTGGGATGCAACTTGATCATGCCACCTCATTTGACCCAAAGGCTCATTAAGGTGATGGTATATTTGCTGAGACCTATGTTTTTTGACTGGTAACAGTATTTCAAGAGGTTATTGTTTCAACTGGATCTTTGATGTTGGAGACCAGTGGTCACTGGGAAGGTTCTGCTGGAAAGTGCTGATTGGTTTTTTTGGTTTTGTGTTGTTATGAACACAGGTCATTGACTTAGGATCTGACTTTACCTCCTAGTCAACAATGACCTGGGTGTATTTGTTTTTGCAAATGATTGACAGTAGAAACGCTAACGTGTTTGATACAAGTATAAAAAGCACAAGGACTGCCACATTTGATCCATTTTTTGGAAGTGGGAAGGGAAAGGAAACTCAGTAACTCTGGTACTTCACTGCAAAAAGTCACCATTGTATCGTTTCTAACTTATTACTCATCTTAAGTGAACTTTGATTAGAGAATCATCAGAAGGCAAAAGCTTGGAACAAGCGGCCCTTACATTAACAGTGTGCACAATGCCTTCCTCTTCTGAGTGTGTAGGCACACAAGTGTGCACTGATGAATAGGTGCTAAGTACATGTGGGGCAGAGGACCCTGGCCCCCTTGGGAACAGGGCTGCCACTTGAAAATGCATAAAACTTCCCATATGTCCATCATCTGAGGTAAAAATAAAAGTTGGCACTTATGCACTGATGTACATTTACATTGATGTGTGCTGGTATAACTATTGCTGATATCCAGAGTGGATGGATGACTTTCCTCCAAAAGTTGCTTACTACAGTAAGTGCTATTACAGAGCCTGGCCTCTAGGCTAGGGACAGAAGTTACACATAAACCAGTTTAAATGATCAGAAACTGGTTTAAACCTGTAACAGAACATAAATTCAGTGCACATAAACCAGTTTCAAAATGGCTGAATCTGGCTTAAGATAAACCTGGTTGAATGGAGTTTCAGACTTAACTGATTTGGGTCAAAACAGTTTATGAAACTTCTGTCCCAGATCCCTTCCCGGTTCAGGTTAAATCACAGTTCCCCAGGATCCCAGCATGCTTTCCAGCCTTGGGCTAGGCTGTGCTATCTGCTCCAGAGAGCAGGGCTGGCCCTGTCCCTCTGCTCCATAGCTGGAACAGGGAGGACTGGCTGAAAAAGGAGTGAGGGCAGGGGAACAAACCCAGCTGGGGATGCAGCCCAGTCTACAGTGGGGGGACTGCCCCCACAGGCAAACCCTGGCTGGGGTTTGGGACCAGGGAGCGGGGTTAAAACTCCCCTTGCCCTGCTTAAACTTACTGCTGGCTGCAGCTGTGACTACAAATCTCAGAGGCAATTGGAAGCAGGAAGAGGAAGTAACGAGCAACCCTGCAGAGTCCTGCTGTTGTAAGTCTGGACTGCAAATCCAGACTGCAAACCTCGGGGGCAACAGGAAGAGGAAGTGAACGCACAGCCAAAGTGTCCTGCTCTAGTGCCCCCTGTCTGCTTCTGGCCTGAGTCAATGCAGGCATGTGGCTGCATTTCCTGAGTCAAAGGTTCACTTCTGTTCACTTCTGGTGCAATTTAATCTGTGCAACTTAGACTAACCTGCAAAGACTGAATCAATTCAGCCTTAGGCTTTTTGACTGTCTGTACCTAGCCTGAGTGTCTGGGCATCTAATATTAACATTTGCATGGAACAAGGCTACACTAGGAGGGAATTGACTGGCACTACTGGCAGGTGGTCTGTACATGCACACCTTTTTGAGGGGTAACTTTATTCAGGGGTAAAATGACACATCAGCACAGGGCTGCACTGTGCATCCTCCCTACATCTTTACCAGTGTAAAGGAAGATGACATCACTGTTAAACTGCTGTGTGTCTGTACCCTGAGTTGACCTACTTTCCACTCATGGGTGGGGGGAGAGCTGGATCTATTCAGCACCCCAGGCTGTCCAGCTAGTGGAACAATGAATGGGCACCCTCCAAAAAACAGAACTGCAAAGTGTCATGCTAGCCAAATGTCAAAGAAGGGGTAGGATCTATACACCAATTATTTATTCCCCCCTCACCTGCTCCTTACCACCTCCACTCCAATCTTGCCAATTCCTGCCATGAATTTCAATATTTGCAGAGAGGGGAAAAGCAGCTGTGTAAACGTCTTGCTGAGCCATCCACTCATTAAAGTGTTTCACTGGCAAAGAAATACTTTCTCTTCCTGTTGCATATTTATTATTTAGAGATTGCTTGTTAGGACAGTCGGAGGTTATATTTTTTTAGCTGTGCTGGATTCAAATGTCAGGAGGAGATACTTGGTTAATAACCCACTTTCTGGTGCTGCAAACTCAAGTGGTCTCACTAGGGAGACAGGTGGCAGCCCCACTACTCACAGGCAAAAATATGGGAGAGTAAATACGAGGCCAACACCATGTAAAATCATCTCTGTTTGATGGGATTAATTGCAGAAATGCCACCAACTTGTCATCAAATCTAGCAAATGTATTCACCAGCCAGAATAAATTGTAGATGAGACATTGAGACTAACATGCTCCACCAAGCCCTTTCATCACCACATTCCTCCATTTTGTTGTCCATTGTATGTACTCGTCCTCCCCATTTATGCAGTGGCTGTTGTCAGGAAGATGTTTCTGTTTACCACAAGAAAAGAACCCCTCCACAACCAACCAAACTAGCCCCTTCTGCTCCTATCTGTTCCCTGCATGTGTCTTCTCAGTTGTATCTGCTCAATTCACTGATAAGATTGAGATTGCTCTATTGTCAGCATTGCTGAGCTAAATCTGTCTGCCGCAGAGCAAGTGGGATTTTGTTCTGCTTCACATATCGATGACAGAACAGGTAGTTGTGCCCTTGCTTTAGAATTTTGTCAGTGAGGATGTCCAGAACAGAAAAAAAACATGGTGAGACAGATCTCCGTGCTCAGAGGGAATTAAGAAAAGCTTTAGAATATGTTCCAGAACTAAAGCAGATGTGCTATGGGGGCCACTGTGGGAAACAATAAATACAGGGCACCAGGATATTTTACAGTGAAGCTGGCCACATACGTTCTACTTTGGGCCTGAAGACTTAGTTATTCAATGCAATGTAGTAGCTGGTTTACTCTAAAAAGAGAGAAAGGGTGGTTTATGACTAAACGCCCTTGTGTTCCCATCTTTGTCTGCCATGGGTTTCTTGAAAGAAGTAATCTCAGCTCACATTTTTACGAGGAAACTAATCACACTTTTTTCTCCCAATACTTAGGGCAAGATTTGTTGAAAGCACCTAAGGAATCTCAGGACTTGTGTCCTACTGAAGCCAACAGGGCTCCTGCTCCTAAATATTTTAGATGCTTTTGAAAAGCTCCTCTTGAGACTATTAGCTTTTGCTAGGTGCAGAGACAATGCTTCAAATAGTAGGACCTCCTTTCTGGGTTAGGCCTGCTTGAGTGGTGGTTCCCTGCACTGGGGAAAGGCTTGAGCATACCCTGCATACCCAAGTCATTAGTCATGCTCCTAATCCTGGAAGAGGGCAAATGAGGGTGCTTTGGACCAGTCTTCACTGGCCACCCTTGGGTAGTTTAGACAAGTCCTCAGTGTAACCACAATGCGAATGATAAATGTTGAGTGTCATTTTTACAGCTGTACATTTCAAACACAAATTATTTTGGTGCCCTTGCTGCAAGAGAGCTCACCAATCAGTGAAAAGCCAGAAAAAAGGTGAAAGGTGGGGGCTGTCACTGCTATAATTTCCTTCTCTGACAATTCTGTCATCATGGGAGGCAGAGCTGATGCTGAGATGCTACTTTCCTGATGTCACCCATAACTTTTTCTTTTTTCTTAGCCAAGAGCCCTCTTCATTACTTTCTCACTCTCCATGACTCCCAGGCTTGTCATCAGGATGTTTATGTTTCCCATACTCAAAGATCAACCATATGTTCTTGGGCTGGATGAATTATTTTAGATTAAGGGAAGTAGCAATACAAGAAAGAGCATAAATGACGTGCATGGGAAGTATGTATTTCCTCTGAGAGATGTGTATACCTCCATGCCTCTCAAAATGGCAGCTGCCCCCAGAGACAGGTGGTGGTCTTGGAAATGTAAAGCATGGTACCAAGAAACACAAAATCATAGCAGTGATGTAGCCACTTTCACACAAAAACTCCTAATGTCCATGATACAATTGAGAATCTCAACTAAGGATCTGATAATGTCAAACTATGTACAATGAGGAGCAACTATACTTCTTCCTGGGCAAAAATTCATTGAACAACTCCTTAGCATGCTGTGTTGTGCTACTCCAGTAGAGAGATGAGGCCAATGCCAACCATTTGGTTGGCTGTGATACCTCCTGCAGTCCCTAGTATACAGGTTGTAATTTGGATGTGGAAGTAGCAGTGAGGGTGAAGATGGCCTCTATCTTGGGTCCGCCTCTATCTTGGGTCCTGTTTCTATTTAAAACTGCTCCAGGTATGGGGATACCACCAAGTTGGAGAAACATTAGCTTTGATCCACTCATTATGGTCCTGTACCAAATACTTGAGAATTAGGGCTTGATGGACCTGGGCTTGTAAAGAAGTAATATGGTCATGGCAGCCAGTCCAAGGAGGAGCACAATAGGTTAGGGAAGTTACAAGAGTATAAACCAAGGTCAAACTGGGTATCAGTCTGAGCCCAGGATATCAAGCTTAAGGTTAAGAAGAGATTGTGGTCAGGAAAAACAGTCAATCGAGGTAGGGAGGAAGAGGAGCAATCAGGAATAATCATAGACTTTAAATCATAGAAATCATAGAGAAGTAGGGCTGGAATGACCTGCAGAAGTCACTAGTCCAATCATTTGCATGAGGCAGGATCAGTCCTATCCAAACCATCCTATACATATCCATAATCTCAACCTCTTAACAAAACTACTGCCGATGCTGACACGATACAAGACATATAACACCTTAAAGCCAGAGATTCAGAGTACAGAGTCAGATTTAGGAGTTCCAAGCAGGCCAGAGGTAAAGCAAGGAGGTCTGTTGCCCAGGCTGCTCTCTGCTGTCTGGTCTGAGTTTATATAGCCAGTGTAGGACAGGCCTCTCCCTGAGGGATGCCCCAGCTGAGCGTTGGCTTATTACAGGATTTCTGAACTCAAATTTGATTTTCTCCACACTTCTGAAGTCTTTTTGCCCTGAGTATTGGTTCAGGTTCATTTCTAAGTTCACCTTTTGGTGTTTCACTTCCCTCACTGTTCCTCCACAGGGATTAGCATAAAGGAGGAATCATCTAAAAATCCATGTCTCCCCTCATTTGTTTGTTCATGTCCTGCTGACGTCCTTTGTGTGAGATCATGTCATTGCCACAGGAACCATTTATTAGATTTCATAGACATTAGGGCTGGAAGGGATCTCATAAGATCATCAGGTCCAGCCCCTTGCCCAAGGGGCAGGAGGGCAGTTAGGGTCAAGGAATCACAGCAAGATAAATGTCCAACTGTTTCTTGAAAGTGTCCAGAGTAGGTGCTTGCACCACCTCTGGTGGGGGGGAGTTTGTTCCAGGCCTTGGGGGATTGGACAGTAAAGAAGGTTTTCCTTATGTCCAGCCTAAAACAGTCTTGCAGGAGTTTGTGACCGTTGGACCGTGTCATCCCCTGGGGTGCTCTGGTGAACAGGTGTGTCCCAGGGGAATGCAAGCAGTGGGCCTGAAGCCCCCTCCTGTGCAGGGACCCGAGGCAGGGCCAACCCACCTTGGAAAGAAAGAGAAAAGCCCTGAGGACAAGGCAAACTTACCTTTTTTAGAAGAAGCGGAGCCGAAGAAGCCACACCGGGTTGAACCGCCCATGCGGTTTGTCAGCTGCTTTTATTGCCGGCTCGGGAAGGCATGGGTGGATGACATCATTAAAACATGCTGGCTGATTTAGAAGCTGGTGGTGGGGAAATGGCCGGGAGAGTACCACCAGAGTCAGACAGCAAGGCTGCTCCCCAAGCCACACACAGGCTGCATCAGCAGCCCGGAGGGAACCCCGACCAGGACCTGATGGAGGGGTCCAGGATCAACTGAAGGAGGCACCAAACTGGCCCAGCAGGGCGACTGGGCCAGGGAAGATGGCATTGAGTGATCTTGGAGCCACAGATGCCAGACCCGTGAGTTGGGCGGGCTGAGGCCCCTTCACTCAAAACAAAAGTAAAATGCAAAAGGAAAGGTTGGGGTATCTCAAGGCCCCCTGAGGCAGGGAGAGGGGTCATGGGTGACAGATCAGGAGGAGCTGGGACAGCGCAGTGGGCAGCTATGCAGTGAGGGAAGACCCGATGTCCTGGACGATCTGATGATTTGTTAGGGACGATCTGATGTCTTGTAGTCATCCCATGCAGGAGGAGGCCAGGGCGAAGAGGAGACCTGTCAATCCATCATCTGGCCATCCTGAGGGCTGGTGCATGGCTGGGGTGTAGGGGAGGTGGAGCCCCAAGAACGCCCACTAAGGGTAGTGCTCAGTCCACAGAGAGTTACAAGAAGGAGCCCCACTGCTCAAGAAAAAGATCAAGTTATGGCAATAGTGTACTGGGGCCTCCTTCGGGGTGAATGTGATCCAACATCAAGGCCACAGGAACACACCCTGTGGCCGACACCGGGTATACGCTCCAAAGTGGCAAGAGAGCACCTATACAAGGCCATGTGGGTGCAAGGTGTTTCCCCAGATCCTGATGCACACCCCTTATGTACTTATAGGCTGCCACCAAGTCACCTCTGAGCCTGCGCTTCTCCAGGCTGAAGAGTCCCATAGCTCTCAGTCTCTCTTCATAAGCCCTGTTCTTTTGCCCTCTGATCATGCATGTGGCTCTCCTCTGGACTCTTTCAAGCCTCTCCACATCCTTCCTAAATTGTGGAGCCCAGAATTGGATGCAGTACTCCAGCTGTGGCCTCACCAAGGCTGACTACAGTGGGAGGATGACATCCTGGGTCTTGCTTGAGATGCATCGGTAGATGCAAACCAGAGTTTTGCTCACTTTGCCAGCTGCAATATTGTATTGGTGGCTCATATTCTTCTTGTGGTCAGTCATGACCCCCAAGTCTCTTTTGGTCATTGTGCTAGTGAGTGTAACGAGTGATGTCAGAATTCAGACACAGGCTGCACAGAATTCAGACACAGGCTTCCTTGACCACAGTGCTCACTTCAGGGAGAGAGGGCTTCTGGGAAGGGATGACATCCACCTCACGAGGAAAGGCAAGTCCCTGTTTGTGGCCTGGATGGCCAATCTTCTGGACAGGGCTTTAAACTAAGACTGCTGGGGGATGCGGATATGCAAATTCAAACATGTCCAGGGACCAACATACAAGTAAGCCCTGTAGATAGGGACACTGGGAGAGCCACTCTGGTAGGAGCTGAGGGAATAGTTCTCCAGCAGCAGGACAGGAAGATGAGGGTCACAGTAGTAGGACTCAGGTGCCTATATACTAATGCAAGGAGCATGGGGAACAAGCAGGAGGAGCTAGCCCACCTACTCTCCAGTGGGCATTATGATCTAGTAGGGATTAGGAGACCTGGTGGGACTCCTCACATGACTGGAATATAGATACAGAGGGCTTTACCCTGCGTAGAAGGGAAGAGGTGGGAAAGAAAGGTGGTGGTGTTGCTCTCTATGTGAAAGAGCAGTACAGCTCCTTGGAGGCTGACATCAGTTCCAAAAATGAACAGCTTGAAACCCTCTGGATTAAGGTTTTCTTTTTTTTTGGGGGGGGGGGGGGGGGGGGACAACAGAAAGCCACCGTAGGTGTATACTACAGACCATGAAACCAGGGGGAAGAACTCAAACTGGAGTTCACCTGAGAATTGACTGAGGCCACACATGCATGTGACATGGTTATCATAGATAATTTTAATTATCCAGACACCTCCTAGAGGAACACTCAGCCAAGCTGGATCAGTCATGATCCTTCCTGACCTGTGTCAAGGAGCTCTTCCTGACTCAGGAGTTGCAAAGGCCAACCAGAGGTGATGCTCTGCTAGACTTGGTCCTGGCCAAAGAAGACGACCTGGTGACTGACTTAAATATAGAGGGAAGTCTGGGCAACAGCAAGCATGAAACCATCATGTTCACTATCAGACAAATTGTCCGATAGCAGACAAATCTGATAGCAGGATTGAAGTCTTAGACTTCAAAAATTCAAATTTTAACAAGCTTAGGTCACTAGTAGGGGAAGTGCTGCAGGATCAGGGAATGAAGGTGAAAGGTGTGCATGAAGAGTGGTTGTTCCTTAAGGACACAATCTTCGAAGCACAAATGAAGTCCATTCCCACGTGGAGAAAAGATAACAGAAGGGCTGGGAAGCCCTCTTGGCTAAACAGGGAAATCACAGTCCTCTTAAGAAAGAAGAAAAAGGCTTATTGTGGCAGTGGGTTCTGCCCTTGGGGGCTGGAAGCACAGGGACCCTAGCAGCACAGAAAAATTATGCAGGAGGCAGACTGGGATGGGGAAGGAGCTGCACAAGCTGGCGCTGCGCCAGCTCTTCAAGCTGCTGTCAATCAAGCTGGGTGGTGGCCAGCTGATGACATCAGCTGTGACCACTGCTGTGGGAAATTTAAAAACCCTGGTGGAAGCCGGGTGCAGTGGGGAAGACAGGAGGCAGGATGGCGGGCACGCTGTGTTGTTACCTGGTTGAGCAGATGACCCCCAAAACTCTGTCCCACCACAAATGAGTGAGGGCAAGAGTAGGAAGCCAGCTGAGGCTTCACAACCCTTAGTCCTTGGGGTAAAGGCCTGTGGCCAGCTGACCCCTGCAGGGGATGTAATGGGCATAACCCACTCCACCCCTGTAGTAAGCATCTTAGACCCAGGTGTGGCATAGGGATGGAGTTGGGTCAAGGAGGAAGAGACGAGGGCAGGCTGAAATTCCAAGCCCACGCTCCCAGCAGTGGCCAAAGAGGCAGAGACTCATTGGGGCATTGAATGAGCCGAAGCCAGGAGTTGGCATGGCGGCACAATGATCCTTGCAGTTGGCGAGTGGAAGGGGTATAAGGGAGGTGGAGCCCCAGGAGCAACCACGGCAAGCCAGTGAGTATTCCTGTCTTTGGGTCAGGGGAGGAACACCACTGAACCCCTCTTTTCAGTTACAATTCCATCAAGTCATGGCAGGAAAGTCAGGGGCCCAGCCCAGGGAGTGGGAAAATACTCACAGTGCCAACTGGGGACCCCACATTTATAAACAATGGAAGCTCAGGGCAGGCCCCAAGGAAGACTATTCCACGACAGCCTTCATTTGCAGGAAACAGATAAGAAAGGCTAAAGTGGTGACCAAACTTAGATTAGCAATAGGAATCAAGGACAACAAGAAGTCTTTCTTTAGGTACATAGGGAACAGGAGGAAAACAAATGGGAGTGTGGGGCCATTGCTCAACAACTCGGGAGAGCTGGTTACTGGCACCCAGCAGAAAGCTGAACTCCTGAATGACTACTTTGTGTTGCACTTTCACCGGACCAAGGGGAAAAACATGCCAGGCAGAGTACAGGATGAGCACAGTAGGAACAATCACCTTCCTACTATTTCTGTAGAACTGGTGTATGACCAATTAAAAAAATTAGATGAATGTAACCCAGGAGGTACTCCAAGATGTATCCCCTCTCCAACTGAAGGGATCAAAGCAGGTGCACAAGCGCTGTGGGAGGTGTAGGGACCCTCCTTCCCCTATAGAGCAGAGCCAGATCACCAGTGGGGACTTAACCATATATCTTTTAATAAGAAAAACAGTAGTGGGAACATAACATGTATAAACCAGGGGGTATAGGGGACACTTCAACACCCAAGGGGGCAGGATTCAATAAAGGTTAGGCATTTATATTCGTAGGCATATTCATCCAGTTGACAAAAGACAGGTTTAACAAAATATAAAACACAAACGGCAGAACAAACAATACTGGTTGGTGAAATATAAAATGCACAAAATACAAAATGTCAGATAACAAGAAATGTAGGGCCTAGGTACCTGGAGGGGGGAAAGAGGGAAAACACAATGACCCCTTCCACTGCAACAAGAACTTTGCCTTGTCATTTCACTCACCCCAATTCAACCCATCTGGGACTTAAACTCAGATGTCCCACATGGTAAGCAGAAACTGCCACACAGCAACCAGTGCTGGTACTCCTCCAAGCTGCTAGGGGTTTTGACCTTCCAGGAGTCCCTGCCTCAGCTCGAGCTTCCTGGCTCTTGCTGGAGGAGCTGGAAGCAGAGCTGGGAACTGCTCAAGTCACTGCTCTGCTTCTTGCTGCAGCTGGTGAACCTCTCCTGCTGGCTGCAGCCTCTTGTAGGGGGATCCTGGAGCCCAGCGGGGAGCTTCTCCGGCTGGCTGCACACCGCGCTGCTGAGGACCCCAGTGCTGCCTGCAGGTCCCACTCCTTCAGGTTCTTCTGGGGCAACTGCTCCCACCCCGCTGGCCCAGCTCTTGCCAGCTCTTTGAAACTCCTTCCTCATGGTCCCTCGCTGGTCCCTCTTGAGTCAGCTGTGCTGCCCCTTTTATCCCCCTCTGGGTGACCTGAGAAGCCAATCAGGGGACATGGAAGGTGAGTTTGGGACCTGATTGGTGAGGAAAAGAAATTCCAAGACCTCCAATCATTTCTTCCCCTTTCAAAACCCCTGGGCCAAATCACCACCAGCTAGCCCGTCACACACATACGAGTCAGCGGGACTGGATGATTTTCATCCAAGAGTGCTGAAGGAGCTGGCCAAAGCCATCGTGGAACCCCTGGCAAAACTTTTCCACAACTCATGGCACTCTGGAGACGTGCCTGAGGACTGGAAGAGGGTCAATGTTGCGCCCATCCACAAGAAGGGCAAGAGGGCGGACCTGGGTAACTATAGGCCAGTTAGCCTAACTTCCATCCTAGGGAAAATCCTGGAAAAGTTCATCAAGGAGTCTATCTGCGATAAGCTTGTAGACGGGAAGATTCTGAATGACAGCCAGCATGGCTTCATCACAGGCAGGTCTTACCTTACCAACCTCGTTTCCTTCTATGAACAGGTAATTTGCCACCTGGACATGAGAAAGCAAGTTGACATTGTATACCTTAACTTCCAAAAGGCCTTTGATCTAGTATCCCACAATATCCTTACGAGAAAATTGGAGGATTGTGGGCTTCACTCCGAGACAGTCAGGTAGGTGAGAAACTGGCTGCAGGATAGGACCCAGAGAGTCATAGTGAACAGATTTGTGTCATCCTGGTGATAAGTAGGCAGTTGTGTCCTGCAGAGGTCAGTGCTTGGTCTGGAACTTTTCAACATCTTTATTAAGGATTTGAATGTGGGGGTGAAGAGCTCACTGGCCAAGTTCACAGATGTCATCAAGTTATGGGGAAATGTGGTCATGCTTGAAGATAGGCTACAGATACAGGTGGACCTAGACAGGCTAGCAAGGTGGGCAGATCGGAACCTGATGAAGTTCAATGTTGAGAAATGTAAAGTGCTCCACTTTGGGACGAGCAACCCCCAACACACCTACAGGCTTGGTGATACCAAACTGACTAGCACCATGAATGAAAGGGACCTGGGGGTAATAATAGACCACAGTATGAATATTAGAAGGCAGTGTGATGCTGTAGCCAGTATGGCAAGTAATACTCTGGCATGCATCAATCGATGCATCTGTAGCAAAATGAAGGAGGTGATTCTTCTGCTCTACTCAGCACTGGTGAGACCGCAGCTGGAGTACTGCGACCAGTTCTGGGCACTGCACTTAAACAAGGATGTGGACAAGTTTGAGAGAGTCCAGAGAAGAGCCACCCGTATGATCACACGGCAAGCCATACAAGGGAAGGCTGAGGGATCTGGGACTCTTCAGCCTGAAGAAAAGACGGCTGAGAGGGGACCTGGTAGCAGCTTACCGCTACACCAGGGGAGTACATCAAGGGCTTGGTGAGCAACTGCTCACAGGGCTGTGCAAAGCTTTGGGTGGTGATTCAACACAGAGGAGATTTGGCCCAATTTGGTGGCCAAATCTCAATCCAAATTGAATCAGGAGATCAATGAAAAGGTCCAAATTGATTCAAAGCTCTCTAAATTGATTTGGAAAAGATTTGGACAGCTTCGGTGATTTGGGCAGTCTCCGCCTGCTACAGCAGGGAGCTGAACCCAGACTCTGTGCTGTTAAGTAGGCGGTGGGGGAGGGGGGGCTGGAGGAGGGGAGAGGGGACCATGGGGGGCCCCCTGCCAGGCCCCATCCCTTGCCTGCTCCCCCTCCCCCCACCACCATGGCTGCCCTGCCCACCCCAGCTCCTGGCTCTTTAAAAAAAAGAAAAAACCAAAGCCCCTACTCACCATCTGCTGCAGTGGCCTTGGGGCTTCTGTGGACTTGTGGCAGAGTCCCCTACACAGCAGGGTGCAGTGGGGAGCAGCGGGGATCGTGCCCCCCACCTGTCTGGCAGCAGCCGGTGAGTGCCAGGCGTTTTTTTTCCAAAGAGCCAGGAGCTGGGGCGGGCTGGGGCAGCCATTAATGGGGATGGGAGACCGGGTAGGGGATGGAAGTGAATCGGAGATTCGGCCAATTTGGCAGCAGCCAAATCTCCAAATCAGATTCAGCCGAATTGATTCGGGACAGTGATTCAAATCACCAAATTGCCTCTCTCTTCCCTGAATCAGCCAAATCTGAATCCAAAGTGAATACTAGCCACTTTGCACAGGCCTACTGTTCACCAGGGTACCGGAGGAGAAAACTAGGACTAATGGCCATCAACTCCTGGAAGATTGATTCAGGCTCAACATTAGGAAAAACTTTGTCACAGTCAGGGTGTCCAGACTGTGGAATAAGCTCCCTCCAGAGGTGGTACAATCACCTACCCTGGAAATCTTCAAGAGAAGACTAGACAGTCACCTTGCTGGGGTCACCTGACCCCCCAGTTGTCTTTCCTGCTTGGTGTAGGGGGCTGGACCCAATGATCTTCCAAGTTCCCTTCTGGCTTTACAGTCTATGAATCTACGACTCCAAAAAAGGTCAGGAGAAGATGGATTATGACTGGGGAAGGAGCCTGAGCCAAGGGTGGAACTAGGCCAGATGGTGGCTAGGCCAGATGTGGACTTGTTTCCTAAAATATTTCTTCTGCCCTTTTCCAGGGTCAAACACTTATTTCTACTTGGGTTCTAAATATTTTTAAAAGAAAATCTCATTACAGCTGCCAGCCCTAGAGAACGAAAGCCTGTTTATTCACAGAACAAGCAATACACTCACTAATCTGCCCCCAGCCCTGTTCTGGAGGGTTCTGGTCTGTGGAGAAGTTATGTATGTTCAACCTCAAAGGTAAAACAGACAGAGACCCAGCAACTCAATTCGTACAAGCTGCCCTCAGACAGAAACAGCCTTCAATCAGTTCCTGCCCGGGGCCAGGTTGGAACCAGCGACCTTGAAGGGAAAGGCTCTGCAGGCCATTTTTACCAACCTTTTGAGTCAGCCAGTCCCCTTTTCTTTCTCTTTCCTTGCCTTTTTTTGCAGCTGCCTCTAATGAAGCACAAGTATCCAAAGGAGGGCATGCCAGGGGTGATGGGGGAACTTTCTTGTGATCTCTCCTCTCGAAGGAAGATTTGGAACATTTTAATAAAGTGGATTAAGGACTCGGACACAAAAGCAACCTGTTTCCTTCTGACAGGAGCTTTAATCTTCTCCCTGGGCTGCTGACAAAGGCTTTTCTTAAAGAAAACTCGTGAGCACAAAAGGGAAAATAAAAGAAAGAGAGAATAGACCCAGAGAGGTGCGAGATGTTGAAAGACACCCATGAATTGAAGCCGCTTGGGTGTTAATTGTGTTCTCTTTTCCAAGAGCCTGTTTTCTCCTCTTTCCTTTCCGATTTTGGATCAATGGCAGAGGCCGGAGAACCAGAGCAAGGAAGGAAAAGCCTTTGATTAGACAATCTTAGTGATAAAAAAAGATATTGAACAAAAAAGCTTGGTCGATGAGCCACTCGATACAACAATTAAAAGGTGAAAGTTTTTCTTTTTCTTTCGAAGTGAGACACCTCAGCTTTGCTGGAGGAGGGAGGGAAGACATTTCTTCCTGTATCTGTATCCAAGCCTTTCCTGAATCTATTCAACTTAAAATGCTGCCGTGACCTATAAAACTGACCCACTTTCATATTGCCAAGTACATGGCCTATTATTGAAAGAGACACTTAAGCCATTTAGGCTATGAAAAGGGTTTTACAGAACATCACATTTATACAAATTAAGACAATACTGAAATCTTTCAGTGCTGTGATGGAAACCTAACTATTTATACAACACTTAGTGCAACAGGATCTTGAGTTCAGGACTATGGTTCTTAGGAGTTAATGCAATACAGAGAGAGACTATTAAGGTGAATGGGGTAGTGTGAAAAGTAAGTACACAGCATGTAAATAATTTTATCTCCAGTTTTTATAGTTATAAATATTGTTGTTCATACAGGAAACATTTGACAATGCTTATGATTCTCTCTCTTCAGCTTCAACATATTGTTTTGTTTTTTTCCGCCCTGACTTGTTGAAATAACAGCCGTCCTGGATGTTCTGTATAGTTCTAAATTTGGCCATGAACTTGCAATACTTTTTGTAGCTACATAACCTTATTTGCCCAAATGATCCCATGGAAACCAACTGCACTGCTCACCAGGTTAACATTATAACAACTGCGTGAGTCTTTGTAGACTTGGGGCTTTGGCGAACCATATGGGATCCAGAAAGGTGTGAATCGCATATGTTGTATTTTAGTCTGAGTTTGTGTCAAAGTCATGGAAGTCTCCTCAAAAGTGACTTGCCTATCCTGATCTGAACCAGACACAGCCCTGCCTTTTCCTGTTGCTGGAAGATGCACATTGTGCATAATCACATATTCATTTTCAGAGGTACATCAGCATCAAGTAACCTACTTGGCCACCATACACCCATAGAAATAATAGCAACGTGAGCTGCAGAACATCCTTGTGGATTTGTGATGCTTGCATTTAAGCAGATACACGCTAACCAGATCTCATGGTAATGAAAGCCCTTGTAAAGATCCTGCTTGGCCTTCCTTCAGTTTGGGATGCACCTAAACTAGAACCATTTTGTACCATCCCCAACCCAAAAGTATGAAGGTTCAGTCCAAAAGGACCCAACAGCTAAACTGACCCTGGGCTTGCAAAATTAAATCTTCATGCTTAGGTTTCTCCCCTTAGCTATAAAGATAAAATACTGATGCTCATACTAACACCAGGGGCTGGGGTGGTATGGGTGATAAGGCACACAGTCGACTGCCCAGAGGTCATAAGTTTGAGGCACTCACTGGTGTGGCCTGTCAGGTTCCAATACATCTGTTATTTCTGCTAAATACCTTGTCACAAGGACACAGGAAAGGAATACCAAATACTCCATTTAGCAGGCAGGACAGGAAATACCAGACTTTTGAGGGTTAAAAAGCATTCCCTGGTTCCCTTTGCTTTGTTTCCCCAAAGTGTTACATTTAAACACCTCTCACAAAAGAGCAAGGATCAGCCATGATTCTGCTTCCCTGGTTTCTGTGTCTAAAGAAAAAGAGATAAAAACTCTGCAGGTTTAATAGACCCGTTATAAAAGAAGAAGTAGGAACACAGAGCGGAGCGCTGGGAACACAACAGACATCAGCCAGCCGGACACAGGCTCCCTGCTCACATTCACTTCTCTTCAATGACCACTGGTGGACCCTACTGTCTCCTCTCTTGCCTATCAACGTAGGGTAGGTGATGTCAAGCTTACTTTTTTTGTATGTACACTGTGCAATGGAGCTGCCTGTTTGGCATAAAAATATGGCCAGGCTGTATCTTTTCATATGGACTGTAAGCCTGCGAAGATGACAGGATTTTAGGAGGTGGGGTTCCAGCTTGAACTGAACAGCGTGGCTGAAGCCAATTCAAACAGAGCATGGTGCTTGTCATCCTACAATGTAAGCTCCTTGCAGCTTGGGCCTGTGACTTTGCATGTCTCGGCACAGCATCCAGCACATCAGGATGCCTGCTCTGCATCCCTGCATACAACAAACAAGACCAGTAATTTTACTTCGGTCTCCACAGGCTGCCCCTATAGCCAAAAGGCAGAAATACAGTAGGTCTAACAAGGCCATTTTGGGAAAGCAATGGGTTACCCCCCTTATGACAGCTTGTCCTCCTAAAAGTCCCACTACAATTTACCTTCTGCCTTGCAGTGAGCCAAAACTATCAGGAGGGATCTATCTTTGCTGCACAGCCCATATATTTCCTTATGTCCTGGTGACATCTTTATAAGGTGACCAGAATTCTGTTTCAACAAACATCATGTCCCCGCACCAGAGAAATTCTGTGTCCTATTTCCAGCTACAGACTTTCTGGCCAGCAGTGATCCTTGCCTGCAGCCCCCTGAGATGCCCATTCCCATCTCCTTCTTTCTTTCCCGCCCCAGTCCTCCCCAGTTCCGGTTTGTGTGGGTTCTTATTTTTGGCCGCTTTGTGAAAAGAGCAAGTCCAAGAGCTTGGAGATTTTTTTTTTCAAGCACACATTTTGTTTTGATAAACTGCATTGTTTTGTCTATAGAAAAGTATTAACTCCTTACATCTATTTTCTCAAAGACCGGGCATGAATATTAAAAGGGATTTATTCCTACAATGGCTTCGGGCAGTTGAGTAATCCATTATATGCTGTCATATCACACTGTGGTAATGTGAAAAGCCAGGAGTCCCTCCAATAATATTTATTAGCAATACAGGCACATTTTCAGTTTAAATACAAATTTTTTCTCCCTTCACTGACTTCACATTTAAAAATTCTATTGGTTTTTTTAATCCGTTGCTCTGCTTTAATTATTACTATTATTATTTTTTAAAAAAATGAGTGGATCTCATGCATGTGAAAGATGCCTGGTTAACTGCAACCATTTTGACATAGGTTATGTTCTCTCCCAGGCACATGTCCTTTGGAATCATATAAATATATAGGTAAAACACTCACTTGGCCCACATGTCAGCTTCAATAGCACTCACTGACAGTCAAGAGTGGAAGCTCAATACCTGTAGTTCTCAATCTCCTCTCCTCCATTGTAGGTGGAAATCAAAGTTGCCTTTCCTTCCCCGGAACAGGTTTGATGCCAGCCAGAGGGGCACAGATATAATAAATGACTCAGATCCTCCCAAATCTGAGCCTGTGTGAATACAAAAATAGACTTCTTTCTCTTCTGAAACATGAGCTCTGAAGTTCTGAGTTCAGGTGCTGAACAAACTGGCTTTTTCATATGTTTGGGGGTTTAATGGTTTTAAACTCTTTGCAGTATAACTGCTTTGCTGTGATGCCAGATATTGGATCATTGTCCATCCCAGTTCTTATTCCTTCCTACTCCAGCAGTGGAGGCTGCCCTTACTCTGTTTCACTAGCATAGCCTGGGATGGTGATGGTCTGCTGGGTTTAGGTTCATCAGCTGCATCCTTGAGCCCCAGCTGAGGTTGCTAGCAAAGGGGTCACTTGGGAGAGTGACACCAGTGATCAGGGCAAGAATCCTCTGGGATTCAGCCTCTCATTTCAGGTCACTCATGAACAATCACCAAAGGGTAAGAACCAGCTATCAATACAGACCTGGCCTCTATTTGCACTACTGACCCCAAAGGCACATGCCTCAGTAGTGAGCTCCAGTACCCCTCTGCTTCCCTACATTCTCTGCAATAATGTCTGAACAGAGGCAACTACTTTAGTGATGTTGTTACTGGACAGACTTGGAAGCCCAGAAGAAACACCTGCCATTTGCTTACTGCTACTTGCCACAGGACACAACCAAGCTCTGAGCCGTCAGATCAACAACACAGTGCTGACAATGCCTTGCAAGGACATAGTCTATGAAAAGGTTCCATCACCGTGTGACAAAATCCTGCTGTACTCTGTTTGACATGTGTCATGCCCTTGAGAGCAACCCACAGGACCAGATGTTGCCTCTAGAAGAGCAGATGTGGCAAGCAGAAACCCCTGCTTGGCCTGTTCCTGGTTTGGGTGGCTGGATAAGCAAGCAATGCATGTTCATTAGCGCAGTTGCAATGAAGGAGCTTCCTCATGGTAATGATAAAAACCTCCTTGGTGCATGCAAAAAAGGAGAACAGTAAAGCCCGAGTGCTTCCAATGCCCTTGGGAGCCCTGCAGCAGTGGCAGGTCATTGATAACCTGTTCTAACCACACAAAGGATATGTGTACTGTGACCAAGCATGGCTGTGCATGAGCACAGGTTTGTATGCATGCGCAAGCATGTGAGCAAATACACATGTGCAGTTGTGCACATGCACATATGCACTATGTAGAGGCTACGTAGGGAAGAATGTGCCCCTAAGCAGCAGGGCTCACCCTGGCCACCCTGTGCCACTCGCTCTTCATTCAGAACTCCCAGTCCTGCACTTGTGACATTATGATCATCTCCATAGCAACCGATTATGATGATACAAATAAACCCTTACGACATCATTATAGTGCATAGAGGAGAAAAGGAGAGAGAGAAAGAGATATGAACCACAAGGGAAACAGCAATTGTTAAAATATAGCCGATTGCAGATAATTCTAACTCTCCACAAAGGAGGTAATGACCCTAAATTATATGCAAACAAACAGGGCTTTGTTTAAGATTCCTTATTTCATAATAATAATAATTAATAGGAAGAGTTCACAGCAAGTCTGATGAGATTCCCCTGGAATGAACTCTTTGCAGTCCTTGCCTTACAAGGTTCATCCCTGCAAAACTAAACCCATTAGAAACTTTTATTTCCAGGCAACCAGTGTTAAGACAGTCAGAGATACCTTAATGCCGAGGGGAACACATTGATTGGGATTTTTTTTGTCTGTTTGGCAGAGTTTGTATTCATTAAAATACTCTGGGTAGGAATTAATTCCCCTTGATATCAGCATTGATGTCACTGGCCTTCAAAGGGTGCTGCCAGTGTGTCATAGATGAGTCAGAAGGCTTGTTTTGTTTCTTCACAGCTTCTGCAAGGGGCCTTCAACTATCCGCTGGTGCTGCTTTGTGACAGGCCTTGTGGTGGCCACGCACGGATAATATCTCTATGCACCCTTCCTGGAAGATGCCTTTGGGACGTTATGTCCCCTTTACCTTCATTCTTGTGCTGGAAACACATCCAGGTCACTGAAAGCTGCTATACCCTCTCCAACTCCCCATTCATTTTGAACAGCCTCCAGCCTCTGAGACCTGACACCTCTGCTTCATCAGCTGTGTATTTGGGGGTGCGGAGTGGGATGGTGGGTTATGAATAACCAAAATTAGCTGCTCCTCCCTTTTCCCACCTGTCCCTTCCAGACTGCACTAGCTGTGGAGTGCCAGGCTGGCCTCATACCCTGTACCTCATGGCTTTATTAAACACATCAATGCCCCTGGATGGTTGCATAGGACCCAAGGCTAGGTTTAAATCTGGGATGGATTTTTCCAGGGCCTCACCTGGCAAAGTCCAAGACCAGAAGTTAAAGTGGATAGTCCCTAGGCATGCTACTTATGACCCAGTCTAGGACCTCTGGATCAGTGAGAAGCAAGGTTTTTTGTTTTTTTGGTTTTTTTGTGAAAAAAACCCATACGCACGCATGCACACCTTCCGGTCACTATTCATTACCTCCTTAAGCCACCAGAGGAAAACCCGTACACCCGTTACAATATATGCACAAGAAGCAAGGTTGTTTCAGCTGTCAGACTCAGCCCCGCTGGTACAATCTCAGTGGTAGGCTTTGCCACTGGATGCCTCAGTAGCAACCAGACTATCCCAGGGGCTGATTTCCACCCCCAGCATAGTTGCCCGATGGCTGATTAGCAAGGAGCTATTTAAACAGCAGCAGCAGCAGCACTGCAGCAGCTCTCAGCCGGAGAAGGCGGATTTACAGCAGTTCCCTCTCCACACTGAGAGTGCACTGATCGGGAATATAAATACTGCTAATCCCCTGTGTTAATACTGGTGGCTTTGATCGCCCTTTCCCCATTATCACCCCCTTGCTGTTAATGAAAGTGATAGCCATGGGGGAGAGGAGAGGGGGACCAGCCTAATCAGTTTGCTGTTGGAAATACTGTAACTAGACTGACAGGTCTGGAGATTACGGAGCTGAGGAAACCCCAGAGAGACAGCGTTAAATAAGCACTTTTGTTCATTCTGTGCAGAAAAAGGAGCCCAAAGCAGCCTAGGCTCAGCCCTGGCACGCTTCTGGGGGACTGGAGATCAAGGTCCCAGCACGGTCTCCTACAGTAGCTGCTCCCAGGTCTGTTCCACAAACAGTGGGTGAGACGTCCTCCTAGTTCGCCTGAGGCAGAGGCGAGGGGGATCTGTGTGCTGCACACTACAGTACGTTGGACAAGGCCACAGACACGCCAGCTCAGCCGTGGGATGGTGTGTTGGTTGCCATCCCCTTGGATAATGCAGCATGAGGTGGCAATCTAAATGCTGCAGTTTCTGGGCACTCTACATGCTCCCAGCCGCAGCAGATTTTGGGTCACACAAGGGTTGTGGGGCACTCCTGATGGCCTGCCCCAGTCAGCTGCTTTCCAGCTAATGGCTGTAGTTCCCATGTTCTGCTGCCTCCATTTATTTTCTTCTTTCCCTCCTTCTGCCTTCCTGGCTTACAAAGGAACTGAGCTGCCAGGTCTCTGCGCCTGTGGCCCAGGTACTCCTGGAGCCTGCATAGAGCCAGCACTGGAAAGTGGGTCTGTGATCGATTGATTCTTAAAGACAGAATGCCTGAAAATCCTTGCCCTGGGCCTCAAGGGGAAGAGAGAAATTTGGTCTTTTACAGGTAGCAGCTTGGACAGTGTCTGCGGGGAAGGAATGATCAGCTCTCCCTAGGGGAGAGGGCTTGGGCGGGATAAGGAGAAACAACAGAGATTCGGTAAACTTTGCAGGTCCTTTCTGTGATGGGGAAGGAGAAAAGTAATCTCCATGTTATTCTGTTGCTCTCCTTTGATTGCTCAATTATATCCTACCCAGGCCCAGGAAACTTGGGGATTTATCACATTGGTTTTTCCTTTTGGAGGCAGCCAACTTGTGTCCTGGAATCTAAACTCTCCCTTGCATAAAACAAATCAAGCTTTTTGCCTTTATATTGAAAAGATCAATGTGACTTGGGAGTAACCAGTGCACCAAGACCTGTCTAAGCAATAACTTTGTAAGAAGCTTGAATGGCTCTGATTGCATCCCTGGCTGGTTATCTCTGAAATCTAATGCTGGTGGTGGAAGTATCAAACATGATTAGTTATTTTAGTTTGGATCTAAGCAAATCAGATAAAACAGGCAGGGCCACATCACAAACATAAGAAGAATATCTTACAGGTGACATCTCATTCTGGCCATTGGGGTAGATGGAGCTTGGGTTGTGAGAATACCTACAAGGTCTTTTCTCAGGCTGGAAGAGTACCGCCATTCCTCTGCTGCTGTCTATTTGCTAAGCACTGCCATTCATTCACAAAGCCAGTGATGTAGAAGTGGTTGCAATTGTAGCCTTCTCTACTCTGTCTCAGCCCCAGGTACAAGGAACCCCGTTATGGCTCAGCAGTAAGGCTCACTGTCTATGCCCCCTTTTAATTCAGCCCGGTGCCAACAAGGGAGTCAATTGGTGGGCCTCTGCTTTTCCCTCAGTTACTTTTCCACTCTCCACCCAGAATGGGGTGGAGATCCACCAGTTCACACAGGTCTCCAAATGCCATCAGACAGTGGGAATTTTCAGGCACAGCTGATCTGGGCTGGATTCAAGCCAGACAGAGATGAGTTTCCACAATCACATGACCATGCCTCAAGTGAAACAGTCCTTTAGTCTGAGGAAACCATATTGCTGTCTGCCTCTGCTTTTCTTATATACCCATCACTGCAGGGTCGAAGTGCCAGCTGAGATTTGCTCAGTGTCTATGTTCCTGACTAGTGTGTGGCCTGAGAAGGTTCCTTCCTAGGGTTCTCCTCTGTCTTCTCTTCCTCCCATCCTACGGGTTGCCACAAACCTTCAGCCTCTGCAGGAAAAGGCTGAAGGTCTCAGGTTCCTCTTAACTGGGGAAAGGAAGTTTCAGGAGATGCACAAAGTTCTGGACAGGGCAGGAAGGTCTTTTTTTTACGCAGCAGCTGGTTGGAGAGAGCGAGAGAGCAGGGTCTGCCTGAACCTTCGATAATTAAACTCTCAATTGCTGAAGAGCTGCCTGCCTGGCTGGCAGATAAATGCTGTTTCCCTTGAATTAGTGTGGAGCCAAAGTGACATCCAATGGCTGGTTAGGCTCATCAAACTGGCTGTTCTCTTAGGCTATCCCAAGGGACACAGCCCAGGAGGCTGTTTGCCAATGGAAAGGTGAGTAAGAATTCAAGGCACGTAGCGCCCTGCTGAATTTATCACATCTGCAGTTCAGGTAGTTTTAGACTTCCTGATGTCATAATACTCCTTTATACAGAGCTTTCAGGGAAGGCTCCCAAAAATGCATTAGATGGAGATGTAATAAGACAGGTACTGTATATTAAACAGATGCTGCCAGCTCTGATTCAGCCCCAAATTTAGGGTTGATGTGAACGAGCTGTTACAAAGCCTGACACCAGCAGAAACATTCC
>NW_005841885.1:2090696-2134485 GCF_000455745.1 Alligator sinensis
CCTGCTCTTTTGCAGACAAAAAAAAATAAATTCTGGTGGAACTGCTTGTCTATAAATGAAGGGCCGCTCACCTGCAGTGTTTGCAACCCCAGCGATAGCAATGACAACCTGAGAACCAGACAGATGATAAACATAGGTTAAGCACTGACTCCCAGTGCGTGAGTGGAGAGAAATGGAACATGCAGAAATCCTAAAGAGCTGATTGCATTATCATTTCCACTCCCTCCCTACCCCTCTTTAATTGTTTCAGCTGTTATTGGACTCATATCCATGGAAATAGGTTTGTGATGTTAAAACTGACATGGTCCCCCAAATGGTTCAGTAAGCAGCATGACATTGATTTATTATTGAATGAATATTACTGCTGTATTACTATCCTGGTGTGCCAGCAGGAGGCAGGCCATTTGCGGGGTGTTTCAGGAAGGTCCTTGCTCTCTGAGGGCATGTCCACACCTGCTTCGCTTTTTCAGTGCTCCTGAGAGCTCTGCCAAGAAGTGCATCCCTCCTCCCTGCCCCAAATGTCCCAAACCTAGAAACAAATTGATGAAATTGCCCTCAGATAGCTCCCACATCCACCAGTGTTTTCAAGCTGTGCCTTGAGGGCAGCAGTGCAAGGGGAGGCCTCTGAGTGGCCTTAATACGTTCTTCTTGGATTTGTTGGATGCAGCACGGGAGTGGGAGGGTGGATGTGTAGGAGCACTACAGAAGTGGCATAGGCACAGTCTAAAGGGCTGCAGTATGCAGACAGAAAGAGCTAGGTGGAAAGAGGGGACAAGGCACCTAGCAATACTGACCTGGAAACCCTGCTAGCTACCTTCACCATACTGATAGCAACAGGTTAGATGGTACCCCTGTCTCACACAGCCACATTGGGAGATAGTAGGAGGTTCAACAAGAAGGCTTCCCTTTTGTGTCATACCATTGTGATACTGCTCAAGTACCATCTCTCCCAAAACCTGGGGCAAGAGGAGATGACCTTGGAAGTAGGTGGAGGTCAGGCTTGTCCCACCCTGCATGTTTGCCAAAGTTGGTAGGCCATGCATATGAGGGGGCTGTGCCACCATTCTTGAAAGTGGTGCCTCAAATTATTCACCACCAGTACAAATGAAGAGCCACCAAGGTTTGACCTCTCTGAATCAGAAATACCTCGTTCAGAGTTGGTTCAGGGACACATCCTCCTCAGTGCAGCATTGTGGATCAAAGCAATTGTGCAGACTACAGGGCTGACTGGGGAGTGGTGCTGTGGATGGTAGGTTTTATAGATTGATTAGAATTAACAGCTGGTGATAAATCGTGCCAATAGATGGAGTTTTAAGGAGGGTTTGGAAGAAGGTGGGGAAAACCTACATGGCACACTAGAAGAGGGAGACGTGAACACATATAGAGGGTCACAAATGGGAGGACAACATATGCTCAGACACGTCTGGAGTTGGCACTGGGGGTGGAACAGAAGGAGGTGGGAGCTGAGCTGTCCTCATGTCCAGCCTTGAAAGGAAGGAAGAAAAATTTGGCTTTGATGTGAAGCAAGGAAGGAAGCTGTTTTGGCTGCAAGGAAGATAGCTCAACTCTGTCATTGTTGAACATCAACAAACAGGTGCTGAATAATCAGCTTGTATTTAAATATTTAATATAAATAAATCAGCCCGGAGTGTACATGAGCAATGCCTGATGCATGTTTGCCAGCAACGTTGGTGTGCTCATAGCTGCGTGTGCCTGTCATAGCCCAACCCTGTGTGCACAGCACAAGCACAGATCAAGGAGGCACAAAAAGCCGGGGGAGGGAGTGGGGCGTGCTTTATAAAATACGGTCCAAGCCTTTCAGGTGAAAGGGCCAGCATCACTATCTTCCATGCTTTAAAAACAATACTTTGTTTCTGCCTTTTCATACTGAGATTGGACGAGAATGGCTGATGAAACAGATTTGCTTTATCAAGAGCTTTTTTTCCATCCTGGGTGTGCAATGTGCTGATTTGTATGGGGGCTCTAAGAGTCGAGTTGGGCATGCAGAGGTTCCCTACCCCTGGGTCATGGCCCGGTACCAGCCCACAAAGGGTTGACTGCTGGACTGGAAGTCCGGGGGTGACCTATGCATACCGTATGCTGGTCCATCCGTGGTTTGCCAGTCCGTGGTCAGTTCTGGTCTGCGGTTTGCCGGCCTGCAGTCTAAAAAAGTTGGGAACCACTGAGCTAGAGTACAGTTGCTCGTGACTGCCAGATCTTGCGAAGTACTGCATTGACGGATGTTCCCAGCATTGGCTTTTTCATTTGCTTTGATGCAGAGCAGAAGCGTACAGTGAATCTGAGTCCGGAGTTTGACTTCGGATTTCTTGTTTAGGTCTGTGGATCAAAAACTCATTTTGCAAAGCTGCTTCCTCTGGATGAGTCCTTCGCTTGGACTGTGGGGTGGGGCTTTCATTCGGGTGAGTCAAACCAAAGGTCATTTTGTTTTTATTGTCTTTGCTGTCATCAAAGGTGGATTTCCCAGTCTTTGACAGGCCGTTTAGGCCACGGGTAAATTAAATGGTGCTTCCATGAGTCATAATGTTAAGGCAGCTGTAGTCTGGCTGACCTGCATTGGTGTTAAAAAACAGAGCTGAGCCTGCTCCATCCTTGAAGAATGGAGGGAGTTTAGGTTTCTGGAGCTTTGCTTTGCTAAATGGTAGGCCTGTGTGAAATTTCACTGCCAGTTTTGTTTTGATACTGTTTTGACTTGTTTTGAGAGCGAAACAGTGAAATCGAAATGAAACAGATATCGTCAAAACAGCCTTGAAACAAAACGAGGCAAGTCAAAACATTTTGCCGTTTCAATGCTTCTTTGACTTTTCACCCATAGGCTATAATGGGGAAGGTTGAAACAGCCTATAACTTTGTCATTTCAGCCCTGATTTAGATGAAACATGTGGAAATGGTAGCCCCTTCTGAGGGCATGAAGCCTTCCAAGTTTCAAGGACATAGGTGCAGAGGGTTTGGGGAAACTGCACCCCAAAGTATTGAAAGCAAAACTCACGTCACATGTACGTGTTAAGCCACAGAGAGGTTACAACTGCAGGGGTGGTAGCCCCTGCAGAGGCCATAAAGCCTGCCAAGTTTCAGGGAGATGGGGGCAGGGGTTTTGGGGAAACTGTACCTTAAGCTGCAGACAAGCAAAACTCGTGACATGGGTGACACTGCATGTGTTAAGGCGCAGCAGGGTGACAGCTGCAGGGATGGTAGGCCCTGCTGGGACCACGAAGCCTGGCAGCTGTCAAGGAGATCGGTGCAGGGGGCTTCTGGGTTCTGGGGCAATGCACCTCTGGCTGCTGACAGGCAAAACTCGTGACATGGGTGCTTGTGGGACTGTTTCTGTCTTGGGGAACAGGGGGGTGAAAACTGCAGGCCTGCTAGGTCCTGCTGTGACCACGAAGCCTGCAATAGTACCTCACAGTTGTATAATGGCCTTATTCTAACAACACTCCTGTGAATTGGGAAGTGTAATTACTCCATTTTACAGGTGATTAGCTGAGGCTCAGGGAGGCTAAGGAACCTGACCAAGCTTGCTCTGGAAGTCTCTGGAAGAGCTGTTTCAAAGCCACATCTCCTAAGACATAGGCTTCAGCCACTCATAGATTCATCACCTGTAAGGCCGGAAGGGACCTCGGAAGATCATCGGGTCCAGCCCCCTGCACCAAGCAGGAAATACAACTGGGCATCAGGTGACCCCAGCAAGGTGATCATCCAGTCTCCTCTTGAAGATTTCCAGGGTAGGTGATTGCACCACCTCTGGAGGAAGCTTATTCCACAGTCTGAACACCCTAACTGTGAAGAAGTTTTTCCTAATGTTGAGCCTGAAATGATCTTCCAGGAGTTTGTGACCATTACTCCTAGTTTTCCCCAAGGGTGCCCTGGTGAACAGCTGTTCACCAAGCATCGTGCCCGAGATGTACAGACACTTAATTCCACAGATGTTAATGACCCTTTCTCCTTTTTAGTCATCTTTATGTTCCACTAATCAAGCTATTCTTTGTTCTGCAATTCTGCTGTCTATTAGCTGCTCCTGGTAATGAAGCTCCTATTCCACAGCCCTGCAGATTGTTTTTAACTCATTCCAGTTACGTTATACTTGTTTTTGCTTTAATCTTAAACTGAATAATGCAACCCTGGGCCCCTAGCATATTAGTAAATCTTATAATTTATTTTTACCTGGACAAAAAAATGTGTTGTTTTATATGTGATGATGATGTACCTCATCAGCTGCACTTCCCTTTTCAAAGTCCTAGATCTGCCCATGGACCTGCACAGTCAGCCCCTTACATAGCAACAGTTCCTGTACTCAACTGAGAAAACCACCTTAACCCTTCTCCCCACCCCCATGACCTTTTCCCAAGTGGGAAAAATCCTGAAAGCTTTGAGCATTATGCCAAATGGTATTCAGACTTGGAACCAACCTATCACAACACCGTGGGTACATGGGACCGAGGAGGAAATCTTGTGCTCTTCCAGTTGGCTGTCCCTGCTTCCATTTGGGTTTTGTAAGCAGCCAATGTAGAGACATTCAAGGAAGTGATAAAAGTAGATTTAAGCCAGAATTTGACTGATTTTTTTTTTCCAAACCACAAGAAGCTTTCAAGAGCTTGCTTGAGATTATGGACCCATATTCAAAAAAGAGGGGGGTTCTTCAGGAATTCAAGATGGATTATGGCCCAGCAAGACAGGGAAATTCAGCTCCTCTACAACAGGGGTTGACAAAATCTAACCTGCCAAGTGATATCATTCAGCCCGTGAAGCTGGGATGTTAGCAGGAATTTGGTGGCGGGGTGGAGTGGTTGATGGGCAGGGAGACTGGTGTGGGGGAGGATCAGCCAGCTTCAAAAGCAAGCTGCACCAATTTGGGCCACCACTTCTAAAAGGTTGCTGACCTCTGCTCTACTTAATACTCTTACTGGGACTCTGTCCCATCTGCAGGGGATAGGGAGACTTCCCATGGGCCAGTGTACTCAGAAACCTATAAAACTACAGTTAAAACGATTTCTATTGCTTGATCTGCTCCATGCTCAAACAGGCATATTAAATGCACACGCCTGCACAAACCTATACTCTGTCACTACAGATATACAATATGTATAAAATGCATTCCTGTATTTATTCTTAGGTACATACCCATTTATCACAGAGGCGATATCTGTTGGCATCAGTATAATAAAGGGTCTCTCACAGCCTTCCTGCGAGAAACCCTTATTCCCAGGGGTTTGTAACAGTGGCATGAACAAAACGACAAGTCATTGTGGGATGATGTTGCACTGGGGGCCAATAATTTTGCCAATGCTAACGGCTCTGTGAGTGCAGGCTGTGAGAGATGGGACAAACATGGCAAGCCTCCAAACTTCAGGACTTCCAATGGTAGCTTTGCAAAAAGTTATGAATTCAGCATCACAGCCCACCAATCACCTCTATTTTATACGTGATGAAAGGAGGACGCAGAGTGATGAAGAAACGTTGCCAGTCACTTGTTTTATGACCATGGGAGAGCTGGGAATGGAACCCACATATCTTCATCCTCAGCCCATTCCTCAAACTACACCTAGACTAAACAGGATCATGTGTTCAGTCCCTGCTCATTATTGGCTCATTTGGAAGTGTCCCTTTGTTGTATAAGTGAAATGCACTGGGCCAGGTGTATCCCTGGTGGAATTCAAGTGAAGTCTGTGAATGACACATGTGGGATTCATTTGGTCCCATAAGTTAACTTGATTCAAGAGCATGCATCCTTCATTTCAGCTGAGGAAGGGCTTAAAGGATCCCAGTTCGCTACCTTGCAGTTATTGTGAGCTAAAAGTGTCAGTGGAGGGAGTTGGTGCAGAGTAAGCATGGAGGTGGATTTACTGGGCACCAGGTAATCCACACTAACTTCTACACATAGACATATCCTCAGATGCCAGCACCTTGGCTCAGCTGTGCTGAGATTTGTTATCATTCACCAGCCTTGGAAATGATCCTGAGTGAGTTACAATTTTGTGTCAAACACATGCAAAACTCCCATGTTCCCACATCCAGGAGGATGTCTGTCTGCCATTTGTTACCTGAGTTCACAATTTGGGAATCTGTTCTGATTCCCATTGCTGGCCTGACAGTGAGATATTGGCTGTAGCCAGTGTTGCTTTGTTTTATTTATGCCTGGCCGGGAGGGTCTGACAAGTTCTTTATGACTCATGAGTGTTTGGCCAAACACTGGGTCTTTGTAAAAACATTCACTAATCCCAAAGCTTCATAAATATTAACTCAGATGGCTATTGGAGAAGGAGGAAGAGTGCTGTTCTCCAGCATTAGCTATTCTCCAGCAGTAGGAAGGACTGTGCCAGGGCTATTTTATTGGCGCAAAATCAATCATCATCTCCATGGTAACAGAGGGTATCTTTATACCACCTTCACAGCACTCTTGAGAGGGCTACCAACAAGCACAGCTGGCCCACACCTGCCTTTGCTCTGTACATGCCAAACCTGGTCCGGTGTGTATGGAGCAGGAGTGTGCAGGTTGAATGTGTTAATTGGCAATAACCTCAGCAGCACTGTTCAGGGTATAGGCACACCCAGAGTACTTTATAACTCCCCTGGTGGGGTGGTAGGGCAGTGATCTCTTGCCCCATTTTAGAGCTGGGGAACTGAAGCATTGAGGCACTAAGTATCTTGCCCAAAGTCACACTGGAAGTCAGTGGCAGAATGGGGCCTTGGATCCAGCTCTCCCAAGTCCATGACTATTGTCCCTCCTTTAAAGCCATACACCTAGGGTATCCATCTCCAGGAAGATGTGTGTCTAACAAGCTCTTTATATGGTACTGAACTGACCTAGTGGCTCCCAAGTCACCTCTCTGTTCAGTTGCCTGCATGGGGTCATGACCAAAATAGTATGGTAAACCCTTGCTGAAAGAACAGTGTCTTAGAGCCATGGCAGCTGGAAGAAGAGTCCCAAGGATGTACAGGAACTCTAAGCCATCTTTATGCCATACCCTAGCTGTGCCGAGGGACCAAAGAATCACCAGCTGGCCTTGGTGATTAAACATACCCTATAAGGAGCAAAGAGCAAGCAGTCACAAAGCATGGTCAACCAGCAGCTGCAAATGGTTTGTCCAGATGGCTCTGAGAACTCTTATGCAGGGCAGAGATGGCTGGAACGCAGGGCTGGGGTGAGAGCGACTCACAGAAGGGGAAAAAAGAAGGGGAATCATCTCTAAGGTTTAAGTACAAAGGGTAATTCCATCAGCTCTATTTGGGAACATGAGGGAGGTGTTTTTAAAGACTCAGGTTAAACAGGGCTCGGCTACCCCCCAACTTGTATGCCCAAGAAGTTGCCCTGGTGGCAAAATAATAATAAAAGCATCCCCAAAAGGCAGCAAGCGAGAGAGGGAGAAACAGCAAACTAATCCCGCTCTCCACTCCTTCCCTAGTGCCGGTGTCTGAGATGTCATCTGTATCCGAAAGCTTAGCCCGCTTCTCGTGGAAGGAGAATGGCAGTCAGTGTATCTTTATCACGCTCTCTTTCATGCTCTGCTGAGCTCTCTACCCTCTGCAGCAGCAGCAATAGTCAGAGATGCCAACCTGTCTCAGAGCGAGTGGTTAGGTTTGGGCTGGTGCCTCAGTTGATTCATTGAAGACCCCTTGGGTATTTTTCGAGAGTTGCCTGCTGGTTATTTTCCTCCCCACCCCAGTCTGGAGCAGAGACATCTGACAGCCAGTGCCTTTTGTGCGCTGAAAGGTCATGTTTTGGGGAGGGTGTGTGTGTGTGTGTGTGTTTGTGTGTGTTGGGAAGGGGGTGCGGGGAGGGAGAGATTTATTTTATTCAGTCATTTTATCTAGTTTATAAAAGGCACTTGAGGCTTTTATCTATTTCCTGCAGTCTCAGCCCCTGGGTCCTGAGCCTGGAGGAACAGACAGGAAACCACAGAGTGCTGTCAAAGGGGAAGGACCAGTCCCATATCACAGTGAGAATACCTAGAGGGGGGAATGGAACAGCGAGACATTCATTTTGTGAATCACATATATAGACTCTGGCACACCTGACAGTGCTAATATTGCACAGCGCCCAAGACAGTCTGAAAAGGATCTCACAGCACCCCAGGGTGCTGCTACAACCCAGTTGAAAATCACTGGTCTAAATGTTCTAGAACAGGATGTTCTTGAATACTGATCCTCGACTCAGATAACCTGTTCCCTTTAGGATTCAACACTGCTTGTGGCCACAGGAAATTAAAAAGTTAAAGCTGAGGGCAACAGGGATGATGTCCCCTTATTGCATGTTGCTTGCCTATTGCTACCCAGGGGCCAGTGAAGGTTGGGGACCTCGGTCTAGAACACTTATAGACTGTGGACCTATGGACACAGTAACACAGGAGAGAATAGAAAGGCAGGGAGTCAACACCAGGACAGAGGGATATTACTCCCAGGTTTGTTCCCTATTAGCGAGCTTACAGCTGAAGATGACAATCTACAACATCAAAAAACAGGGTTCAGGGGGGTAGCTATATATCCTATATATAATTTATAGTTGTGTGTGTATATGTGTATGTGTCTGTGTGTGTATAAAACTACCTGGAGCCTGTTTTGCCTTTATTATGGTGCATGTCTCCAAAACTATTTTACGGGATCAAGTTCTTGGAAGGGATGAGCACTGAGCACCAATCTCAGCCAGCTCCTATTCAGCCCCCTGTCCTGGCCCAAGACAAAAGATGACACAACAGCAAAACCAGACTTATCTCTTATTGACCCTTCACTTGGACGAATACTTAAGGAGAGTAGCACATAAGACTGTACAGACACTAAAGTAGTTTATCCTCACAATGTCTACGTGAAGCACTTGGCATTGATCCCATTTTGCAGATGGTGGCAGAAAAAAAAATGTTGAGACCATTTGCAAAGAATTTTGGTTCAGGAGCCATTTTCAGGCTCCTAAGTAAGGGCTGAATTGTGACCTAGCACTACAAGACCATAAAGCTGAGCAGGAGGGGAGTAAACTGGGAAGCCCCACACTTGAAAAAGCTTTGTTTCTTTGAGCAGGAGGAGCAGCTGGTAGGCAGAGAGTGGAAGGGGAGGGCAGGGAGTGGGTGGGCTTGTATCTCCCCTAGAGCTCTGACCAGGAGAGCTGAACTAGTCTGAGTGAAGAAATAAACTGTATCCAAGCAAAAACTGCACTAAGTTCTTCCTCCCTGGCAGTGAGAAGGGAGCTGTGAATGAATAAGAGGGAGTCTTTGACCAGCGCTTCCTTCCCAGGGATTTTCCTATGGCAGAGCATATCCATGCCCTCTGCACAGATATGAATCGAGATGCTCCACTTACCTACAGGTCAGATCCTCACCTTCTAGATCCATCCTGGCTGCCATTGTTTCTACAGAGACTGAAGTCACCTGTTTCCATTTGGCATGCCCCTGGAAACCCTACCATTTGTTTAAGCATTTAGATATGGTTTTTGGGCCTAACTTTAAGCATCTTTTAAACTTTGGCACCTGTCTGGGATCACACACTGAGGTAGTGCCACAATCAGGTCCAGTGCATGAGAGTTTCTGGCTTTGAATCTTTTGTTCAGATCACTAGTGCTTGCTTCTCTTTTTGCCTTTCCATGTGGATGAGTCCTTGACAACTGAAAGGGGATTAATTAGAAACTTTTTTTTAAAGTGTGCTTCTTTTTCCAACTTTGATCTCCCCCCGTTTCTGCCTTAGACCCCTCCCTGGAGTCCCAGCATTGCATGCTTCCAGCACGAGCCAAACATTTAACAGAAAACCAACGAGCTGAGTTCATTTATGTGCAAAACAAAATGCACCGAGAAAATAAGGCAATGGAAAGGTAACACTGACAGAGACGTAGTTGACAAGAGATGCATGCCGAAGACCATGAGAGCACTCGGGAGTTTGTCTGAAAAGTAGTTCATCCCTTCTCAGCCCATTAATAAGTTAATAACTTATCAGAGATTAACTTAACACCTTGAGGCACATAAGACATTGCCTTGTTCTTACATTAGCTTGGCTTTATTGTAATTCCTTTATCTTACCTTTTCTTTCCCCCCTCAGCTATTGCATTCCCACCTGGGGCCATACTAATAGAATAGCATAAGATTCAATTACAAAAGACTACAATAGAGTGCAAAAGTCTCTTTCTGACATGCTGAATCAGTGCTCATAAGTATTAATTATTGAATGGTTATCAGAAATTAAATTTTTAAGTTGCAGGGGGAAAAAAACCCATATTGTACATAGTTTTGTATGCGCTCTTAATTAGGATGTCCTGGTGACTGGAAGGGGCTGAGGAGAAGGAGAACAAAAGAAAAGAATAAGAGTGAGCGTAAAGAAAAAGAAGAGAACTAACTAGAGAGAATGGGGGCATGTGTATGGAAGAGGGGTGTAGCGACAGTATAATGATGGGCTGATGGATGGATGGCTGGAAACAGGGATTGAAGTCAAGGCCTCTGGTTCCTGAACCTGTATAGCCCTAATTTAAGGGGAAGAGGTTGAATAGGGAATGCAGTAGCAAGCTACAACCATGGTTATATTTCACACAGTTGCCATTAGCAGAAGACAAAGTGCTGTACAGAGTAGATGTGGGTTCATCTCCAGATGACAGCTCCTCAACACAGGACCTTCTGCAAATGGAGGATAAACCTCAGAAGGAAACTAATGGGGCAAGCCAGGCTCTAGCAAGCCTCCCAAATCCCACCTTACTTCAGAGGCAGAAGCAAGGTGCAGTATCATCCAAGCCGGTGACTATCTTCTCCCCTCTGATCACCAAAGTTGCCCTCTGCCTCCTGTTTTCCTGAGTGGTTCTCATTTTCAGAGCCCTGACCCAGGATGCAAAATGCACAAATGAAATCCAGTCTGGAGGACCTCTCCCCCATACTCTTCCTCATGTAATGGGGCTGGGGGATGACTGATCCCATGCCAGAAATACTAAGGTGACACTGTCCTCTATTGCAGGGGTTGGCAACATGTGGCCAACAGAGGGGGCTCTGTGGATCTGGCTACTCTGTGGATCTTGAGGAATGGCTACTGAGGCATCAAAGTTTTTACCACTAGGTCCCAAGCACAGACCAGAGAGATAGCATTACCATCCGAGACATGTTTGACATTTTATTGTGGATCTCAGCTCCCAGCACTCAAACAATGCTCTCTCACAGGTGCAATTATTACTATGATGATATCTCATTATTACAAGAGCTCCCATCATGGGGGCATCATCTGCATGTTTTCCATGACATCAACAGGGGGTGACAATTAACTGGCTTCCATATTGGCAGCACCAGCAGAGAGACCAGAGGTGGAATGGGCCATAGAAGATGCATTTTCACTCTTTTGCCTAGAGGTGGTCAAAACAGCAGGGTGTGGAGGCAGACTGGCAAGGGTTGCTTAACTTCCTGTGATCCCCTTTTCATCTATTCCATGGAACAAGAGAAGACTTCAGTTTCTACAGCTGTTATTTCACCAATCTCCTTTCTCCGACACTAGCTTGCTTAGGGTTAAATCCTTGGGTCCTTGCCCTCTCCCCAGCCCCCTTGAAGGATTAATGAAAAACTTGGCCAAGACCTTCAAGATTTGACCCTTAAAGAAAAGACAAACATTTTAATGCTCTTGTTTTCCTAATTATTGGATGCCTGAGTCACTTTAAAAAATATCCATTTATGGAAACCATGCTTACTTTTTTTTTGTTTAGGCTAAATCAGTACTCTGTATTTACACTCCCATTAAGTTATCTGTGCCCTAGAGATTAAATAAGAATTCCTGGATTTCAGAGTGCTTTCAATTATGCCAGACTTTATTTTCACTATTAGTGGCTGATCTGAGACCATTTAAGTCAATGAGAAATAGGTTATAGACTCAGGTAGAAGCAGGACTAGGCCCTTAATTTTCTCCTGATACCAGGCATCACATGCAGAGCTGAATTACTTGGAGCTTCCACTCCTTCATCACCATGGCCTTTTTCTGAGTGGCACCCATAATGAGGCACTTTCTGGCTGCTCATTTAAAAAGAGCACAGCCCCTGCTGTGAGCAGTTCAGTCCATTTGCATCCTTTTCACCACCTGTGTGTTTGCACCATGCTGGAAAGCTAGGTCTGAGGCCAGGCAAAATGAGGTCAGGAACAGCTAGCACCTGGTGGCCATTTGGAAACCGAGCCGCAATAGTTAGCTGCCAAATAGAGTGATTTGAGTACTACGAAGCATCCGCTTCTCAGACTCTTGGAAGCCCCAAAGGTGTGGCAATTATTAAGACAAATCAAATAAGCCTCCAAGAGGCCAGTCACTGAACAAAAGCTCACCTCTCTTCCTCAACCATTTCTTCCTCGGTTTCCCTTCTTGGTCTCTCTCCCATAACTCATATTACAAGGCTTTGTGTTTAATTAAGACACATTGTCTGACCAATTGGGAAGCAAGAAATAGCAGGAGCTTGTTTTACAAATAGAAACAATCCTTGTTCATTATCCCTTAATTGAGGCAACAAAAAGGTGCTGGAAAACATCCATCAGATGCACATTCATGTACACCAGCAGACAGGATTGGATTTAGGAACTCACAAAAGGAACATCGAATGTTCCAATCAAGAGTTATACAGACAACAGTGAAACAAAGAATTGGAGACACAAATACATCAGAATTAGCCCAATTACAGATTATATGTTTCTGGAAAACACATTCTCTGGCTCTTTTCCAGGGCTTTTTTTTACTCCATGCTCTCTCCTTCTCCCTTTTTTTATAGTTATGGCACAAAAAGTTGATGTCATTCGTTTCTCCTTCATTAGCTCTTCAGACTCCCACATTGGGTGAAGATGTCAACATCTGAGCTGACTGAAGATGGGATAAAGTGGTTGGGAGGATACAAACGCTGACCTAGAGTTTTAATCGAAATTTGGACCAAGATTATTTGGAGGAACAAAAAAAAAGTTATTTAATGTTTCCTGCCTGCTATTTTTCATGTTCAGGTATGTCTGGGATTCTAGGCTTTGGTCTGAAGCAAAAGAGGTGAAACAGTACAACAGAGATTGTTCAAGGGAGGATTTCTAGCTTGGAAGCAGTGGATATTTCAGAGCCCCTCAAGCTATGCTTTCCAAAGCTTACTGGGCCCCATTCTGGTCTTATTTGTGCTGTAGCTCCATCAGCTTTCATAGAGTTACTCTGTGCTCCTAATGGTATATGGAAGACTAGACTCATCTCTTCAGCTTGTTGCTTGTTAAGTATGTCCTGATTCTTGAACTGCTGACCGGACATGTCACTCACCATCAAGACCTAACACACTTCAGAACCACATGCTTGTGCTTTTGGATGCAAAAGTAACCACCTTCAGAAGAAATGACATCCCTATATAAGAAAGTGCAGTAGGTCATGAACTGTAATGATTTGTACCACTGCTGTAGAAATTATTATTCCCGCTATTTTATCATCTATACTTCTATGCTTCCCTGTACTTGTTGAATGCCTTGTACTTTTTAATTTATTATGACCTCTGTATGATAGAGAAGTGCTGTTATCCCCACTGAGATGAGAGGTGAAGTGATTTGCCCAGTCGCAAAGGCAAGCCTGTCGCAGAGCAGAGATAAGGTCTCACTTCTCCTGAACTTCATGCTGTCACTGTAATCAGTGGACCATCTTCACACCTGCCTCAACAAAGGCAAGGGCTCGGAGTCTGATCCAAAGCCCATGGAAGTCAAGGGAAAGACTCTCTATAAACGTAATGAGTTCTGTATTAGGCCTTTGGTGAGGAAGTTTGTAAGGGGGCTTGACTTCTCACCAATGTCTAAAGGGATCCCTTCATTTTCCATTGCTTGCATTCCTTCTTGAGCAGACCTACCAAGGACATGCTCAGGAGTCAGGGTGCTACTGCAGTATGAACACAGAATAGCAGCTCTAGGTAGCAGTGATGCATCTGGCTAATAGACCAGAAAGCTGATTAATTCTCTGCCATATAGCAGAGGTTAGCTCTCAGGAGTCTGTCCTTCTTTGTCCTAACATTAAAAACCCCTCTGGGTTTGCTCTACCCCTTCCTACTGCCATTGTGATCTTTGGCCTAACATTAAAAAACCCTCTGGGTTTGTTCTACCCCTTCCTACTGCCATTGTGATCTTTGCCTTTTTTTCTTGCACCTCTCCTTGTTTTGAAATCCCCAAATGCCTCCTACAGAAAGTGTTTGCATTGTAACTGGAGTTTGTTGATTTTCTTTAGGTGGCTCAGGGCTGCAGGCATTTCTCATTATTTTTTTATTAGCCAATTTGAATACTCATTTAGCCTCACTAAGCGTGTGATGGTTTTTAATTCTTCCTTCAGAAGTGTTTGCACACAGTCTGTCCTCTCCATTCAACAATACAGGGTGTTGCACAACGCAGTTGAGGCTGAAGACAACATCTCACAAACACACCGATCAGTCAGGGCTCGTTTCATTTATTCAACATGACTAAGGTCTCCCATGGTTTTGTTCCTAACTTATCTGTGCAGCCGGCCAGCCAGAAATTGTTGCAATACAACACACTACAAGACTATTGTATACATTATGTCAGACAAATGGCTTCCCAAAATACTTTACAAAATTAAATAATAAAAGGCAGCAAGACAATATGCAGCATAAATTACTGAAACGGTGGTGTAAAGACATTAAATGAGAAATAAATTAAAGCATCCAGCCATAAGGATAATAAAGGAAAAAAAAAAGAAGTAATGATTACAATGGTTATGTGCAGAAGAACAAGTGACCAACAGGGAAATGTGCTCTTGTCAGGAGACTACATATTTTCATGACCTGATATAACACATTTCCCCTTTAAGTCAGGGATTCCCTGACAGCTCATATTGGTAGTGACTATTGGCGTGATCCGCCTTCCATTGAAAGCAAATGGTCTTTAGTATCCCGTTATAATGGACTGGCTTTGGCCTGTTTTTGAGAAACACCGAGTGCCTAGATTTATAACAGGGGAAATGAAGATTTTATCAGTTCAGTAGTTGAACAAAATAAATACAAACTGACTCATGTCAAATTGAAACTGATTTTGCTCCCCACCCCCCTTTGGTGCTCTTATCAAAACAAAACATTTTGAAACACTTTAGTTTGATCCAAAAATTCAGTGTTTTGGGTTGTTTTCACATAATCTGATGGGTTTAAAAATGCATCCCTTTTTTTTTAAAAAATAGGTCAAATTTTAAATAAAAAAAATGCTGTTTCAAGAATTTAAACAAACCAAATTGTCAAAGTGTTGTGCTCTAATGTGATGTCTATATTGCACCTACTCTGTGGATAAATAGAAGCCTTCAGTCTCCAAGGCTATCAGTCCCGCGCTCTCCCACGCACTAAATCCACACACACACGGAAAGGGACATTCTGCTCCTTCTTCAAGTGTCTTGGATGTCATTATGTACCAATTTACAAATGAACTGCCCAAGTGTTGACTAATGCTGCAGCCAGCAGTCACGGTAAGAGTCCATTTATTTATAGGGCTCTTCAAGGATGAGAAGATGCTGTATTTGTACAATCTTCTGGCACTCGCACAGGCCATGGCCTATCAAACAGTTACCAATCTCATGATTTTTCAGGACAATATATGATATGCATCCAGTCTAGTGAAGCTCACAGGGCAGGAAGGTGAGACTTTGTTGCCAGTTTTTTTGCAAACCAGCTCTAAATGCTCAGGGGACTTCTCCCCCCCCAATTGTAGGAACAGCTTGGCCTCTATATGGCCCTAAAAGTTAACAGTCACATGAGTCTGTTTAGGCTCTCAGCCATGGGGATTGGATTTTCCTATTCATTCTACCCCTGAACCTTTCAGGAACTTAAACAAGGTTTGATGTGGGTGTGTAACTAGTGGGATAATTGGCTGCAGAAGTGGGAGAGGAGAGCTCTCTCTCCCCATTTCATGCTGGTATTTACCTCAAGGTCATGCCCACTCAAGTCCTTGTGATACCAAGAATAAAAATAGATTGCCAAGAGCTTCTTATCTAGAGCTATCAAGTAGTTTAAAAAGGTCGACACCATCTTCTTCATTACAGGTGCCAGAAAGAGGTGAAGTGACTTGTTGCAGCACACATGGTGAATCACTGGCAGCACTGAGAATCCATTGTGCTAGCTGCCTCCAAATCCTCCACTGTAACAATCCCCAAAAGATTAGTCCCTTGAGCCTGAAACCTCCTCATGTGTCTCCATGCAGCAGTTGGCCAGGACTATAGTGGCCAACGTGCAGGGGCTTGGCAACTCAGAGCCTGGAAGGGAAATAGGTGAATGAGGGTACTCACAGGGATCAGCAGAGCTTCAGGTCTAAGGGAGAAGGGAGAATATGGGCAGCTCCATGCATTCAGGTCCCCAATCTGGTGAAAACAGCATCTTATTTAAAATTATTCCGCAAGTTTAGGAGCAGTGGAACTAGTTGCTTCTCCCCACACAAGGCTCATAAACCCCCAGATGGACAATAACATGCCAGAAGGTGGATCAGATACCTCCATGATGGCAGTCTTACAAGTGCCTAAAAGAAGAGCACTGCTAGTGTCACACTGGGATGTAGTAGCAATCTCTGCATGGTCCAGAGCACTTTAATTTCATAGACTATTTCATAGAGAAGTAAGGCCGGAAGGGACCTCAAGAGCTCATCTAGTCCCCAGCAGGGATTGAACCTGTGACCTTGGTGTTATTAGCACCATACTCTACCCTGCTGTGCATAATGCAGACTATCAAAGTACTATTAAGAAGATCTGTGGAAGAATGTGCTTTTAGTGAGAACAGGAGACACTGGGGTACTCAGATTAAGAGAAAACTGTTTGGGGTTTGTTTTTTTTTTTCCAGAGGTGCTTAGAGTCTTCAAGTGGATCTGAGCTAACAGCCTTTTCTGTTTTGTCTTAGGATTTATCTGCATTCACAAAGCATAGTGGCACCATCGTTAAGGCCACAGGAAAACAGCAAATTCAGGGCATGTACTGAGGACAGAGATCGCTGGCTGCATGTACCGAAAGGAGCAAAGGGCCTATAACTGAGCCCAGTGGGACCTCTTCCATCCACTCTCCCAGAATACACATCAGCCTCCAATGAGCACCTGCTCTTTAGGCAGCTTTGAAAGTTGGTTTGGGGTTATCCCCAGACAGCCTACATGCTGAAGTTAGTTAATTAATACTTAGAAGCTGACTGTGGCAAAAGCCTTATTGTGATCAAGCAAGATGGCTGTGTGCATTTTCCCCTTTGATCATGAGGAATAGTGTGGATTTTGGAGATGCAGAGAATTCAGAGAACACAGCTGGGGATTGGCGAGGAGAGGAATGGCCTGAAGCTTGGCTGCCTGGCGTCATCTGGTGCTCTCATCTGCTGTAAACAGACACGGATCAGAGAGTGAAGCATGCTGCACAGGTCCCTTATGGCAGAACTGGTTTTCCACCTTGACAGGTAAAACTTGGAGGCACTTCTCTGGGATTCAGAGTAGGCATGGCTGGGAATAACCTCCCTTTCCTCCTCTGCTCACAACTTGACCCTGCCACAGCCTTTCTTTCCATAGTTTCTTTTTGTCATGTTCCTTTTCTTCCCTCCCTGAAGGGGACAGTAACCTGGGGAGTCAGGAGTTGAAAGAGCTGGGAACCAGGGAGAGAATGGAGCATGGAGGAGTTGGCATGAGAGTGGTAGACTTCATTTGAAGGTACCATGATACTAGGAGTGTGGGAGGGAGCAAAGTGGGAAGAGACCACATATACTTATCTAATGACTGCTCTGCCTCTGGCCAGGCACTGCAGTGCCTTCTTCTCCCTGTGTGTTACATGTACCATGTTGTAGGGTATTTTGGCTTTGCCTTCACACATTTGCATTGTGGCTGTGGTGCATGGGAGGTGCTGGGAGGAATGGATGATGTTTAAGACGACTCCCTCTAGAAGGGTTGCCTGCAAATTGAGGAGAATTGACTCAATGGCCCAGAGTTGTCCTTTCCATCTTGTGTTCCTGTGCACCAACATAGGGAGAACTGGTGCCAAATTCTTCCTGGGATACTTCACTGGGATGATTTTAAAGCTAAGTGAACCCCAGCCTTGCTGAGAAATGTCAGCTGCTCCCTGACATGCCATGAAGGAAACCCACAATAATCTACCCCTTCAGGTGAAACCTGTGTTTCGAGTGCCAACTCTCGTGGGCCCCTTTGCTATTTAGGGGTTGGTGTGATTTGATCTATTCTTCAGCCATGCAGGACCACCCCAGCATCTATTTACAGTGCAAAGTCATCCCTGACATGCACAGCTCCAAGCACTCCAAGCCCGTCACACCGTGGAGCTAATCAAGATGATGCTTGACTGGGAATTAGCACTTCTGGCCCCTGGGAATGGGGTCTTCCCAAGTACATCTGGGAGCAGTGAGGTGGTCATGAAGGGAACTTTGAACTGTTTCTCTGCTTGCTGGGTAGCTGTTGCTCCTCTCCCTTGAAACACTGCTCCGTTGAACAGTATTTGTTGAAACAAAAGGAATATTGGAACAAACCTAGAGTTTTCAGCCTCCCACCAGAACTACACTGATTGGGCTGCACCTGGGCAGAAGAGCAGGTGTGTTCTACCTCTGAAACGCTTGGCATGTGCAGTGTCACAGCAGGTGTGTTTCTCTGGCATGTTCGGCAATACTGCAAGTGCCTTTGACCGAGATGCATCTGGTACATCAGCAGAGTTGCAGGTGTGCGCTATGTGGGCACGCACATTTAGCAGCTGTCAAATATTTAATGATGGAGGTGGAGATATTGCTCAGCCCAAGAGATGCTTGACTTCAATAAAGAAGCTGTAGAAAGCATTGCAATATCCCTGTGGGCTTTGTGAAGGAAAATCCCGCTGATTGAGGCAATTGAATCTGGAGGGGCAGGAAAGCAATTGAGCCTCAGGTTAGCAGAGGCAGACGTGTCTGTGTCTGGGCATTATCCAGTAGATCAGTATAACTGAGCTTCCTGGCAGTTCAAATTGGTGCCGTGAGCTGATTGCTAAATGTCTTGTATGTAGCCCTGAGCTCCTTCTCTGCATCCCATATATTTCATTCATAGGGATGAGGATGGCAATGAATTTGCCATTCATTAACAACAAATAATATCTATCTATCTATCTGGGGTAAGTGTTGGTCGTGGAATTGCTGTTTCACTTTCATTTTATATGGTTCCCTGTGATAAATTTAGCTCGTAAGGGATGATTAAGACACTTCATTATGCTTTAATGTGTCTTTGGGCCTGTGTCTAACCATAACAATCATCCTGGATCCCTGCTGAAATAGGCTGCCACTGCGTTCCAGAGAGAGCTCTATCGTAGGGAGCCCAGCCTGGGTGTATCAGCCTCCAGGCACTCGCAGATGGTGTCTGTGGAAACCTACCTGAGAATGCAGCTTGACAGCAAGTTCAAAGTGGGGTTAGTACTCTCACCCCACGGCTCCTGGAAATATCTGAGGTCAAAGCTGAGCTCGCGGGCATAAGAGGAAATGAGGTTAGTAGTTCCTTCTCCTGCTCACCCGATTTATCAGTGTCAGAGGCAGATGGAGCTCCATGTGTGGCGAGGAGCAGAGGCAGAGAGTAACAGAGATAGGAATTAAACTCACCTCCCTCTCAGATTGCAGACACAGCCTCTTTTTTCTAAGAACCCCTTGGGTTGGGACCAATCTGAGACTATCCGTGTCTCTCTAGTCATTAACAAGCATTTCCTTAAGGCTGTGGAGAAAAAGCAGGTGAGTGAGACTCCAAAGAAAGTGGTGGGGGAAGAGAGTGCCTATATCATTGACTGTGCTGTGAGGACAGACTGGATGTTATCCTTAGGAGGGCCAAAGAGAAAAAAGGCCTGTAGTTGTGTTTGCCCTGGATATAAAATGGAAGTCATTAGCTTGAGTGAGAGGCTGCCAAAGAGGCTGTTTTAGGACATCCCTGTTACAATCAATGGCCGTTTAGTAATAATAATACCCAATTTCTTTATTACTTTTTCACCTTTAGATCTCAAGCCATTTACAAAGGAGATCAATGTCACTGTCCCTAGGAAGAAACTGAGGCAGGGGACAAGAATTCAATGGCACCCATTGAACCAATAGTAAAACCAGGACCTGAAACCAGACTCTTGTGCCCTTAGACCCATAGCGGACATCTGACAGCGTAGGAGAATGTGAAGATCTGAGGAGGATGAAAGTGAGTGGTCAGTAGCCCACAAGGGAGGAGGACTGCAGTTAGACTCAAAGCAAGAGGAGCACAAACGTGAAGAGAGGAAATGACACCTCTGTCAATGCTGCTGTCCCCTATAGATATTGTATATCTTTCTATATGCACAGGAGGAGAAAGTATGCCCAGTAAAAAGCACTGGGGTGTTTAAAGAAAACTCCGTGATCCAGGTCAAGTCATAAAAAGGACAACTTCGATAAGATACATAAATGACCTGACTGGCGTCCGCTAGTCATCTCTTGGTGCAGAAAAATGAATATGTTGGCAATTCTGTAGTGTCTTTGCCAGCACTACAAGATCTGGGACCAAAGCCAATGGCAACAGCACAGATGGGTGTGAAGCACGAGGAGAGACTTCTGATGGTACCTCTGTAACCAGGCCACTGAGGGTTGTGAGCCATTTAAAATTCCACAGGATAACCTGGTCTGAGTCCTGGTTAGCATTTAGAGGAAAACACCCCTGTGCTGAAAAGAAGTATGGTATGAACATTGGTATGAAGCCAGGAACTGAGACAGTACTGTCCCAAAGTGAGTGTTTTCTATGCTTGTGAGCCTGTTTTTAGATAAGTAAAGCAGAAGCCCTCATCATGACAAGTTTCTTAAGAGAAGGGGCCCCTGTGCTTTGCTCACAGGCTGATTTTGGACAACCACATTCTAGTCAGCTAACTTTCCCTAGTAGTAGGGGACAGAAGTAGTTGCTTTCCTGTCTTCCTGTATTAAGTTTTTGTATAGCATTGCCTCATTCTATTAATTGGGAGGTGGGGGTACTAGTTCCAATACACTGATGGATACATTTTAGAAATGGGCGAGTTTCAAAACTGTGCAAAACTCTTTAGCTTCTTTCAGGAGGACGAGGTGGTTACTGGCCTACAAACCATCTTTAGAACTGGCACTCCTATCCAAAGCTGTCTGCAGTGTTGTAGAGAGAGCCCTTCCAACTGAGTTCAAATCAGCAAGCATCAAATACTCTCATCCATTTATCATAGGGTGATAAGCAGGCTGCAAAATGCCTGCTCCAGTCAGGTCACAGTCTTGTTCTTTTATGAATCTGACATCTTTAAAAGCATATCTGTTAATGTCATGTGCGACCCAGAGGAATTCCCAGCGCGGTCAGCTCAGCGTTAGATTTCCTGTAGACCTGTGGGGTGCAAAGGCCACTCGCATCATCTTTTCAAAGTCATTTCTCTGGCAAATGAGTGATTACCAAATCAAAGAACTAATCAGGGACAAATCTCTGCTTGCTTTGACAGAGCAATGACGGATGAGTGATTCCTTTGGCCTTGCGTTCGTGACCTGCGCCGTGGCCAGACAATGTACCACAGCAACGATCACATTATCATTCAGCCCCGGGACAGGACTGACACAGATACTGATGGGAAATTATTGGGTAAATGCCAGAAAGAGCCCAAGAACTGAATGAGCCATAGAGATTAGACCCTCAGCCCTCCGAAAGCTGGTCCCTCCAGGACAAGATGAGGCACATTGATGGGGAGAAGTGTGGGAAGAACTTGCCCTGCCCTCATTTCATACCCACCCCCTGGATGCACAGATGCCCTGAGGTCCTAACTTTTTACTGTTAGTTGTACCTCATACGATTACTGTCATTTATATGGTGCCCAGGGGCATTCAGGGCCTTGCGTGGACACATCACAGAATAGGTCGCCAGACCAGAGGGCTTATAAACTAAATAGGAAGCAAATGGACAGAGGAAGGTAGGGGAAGGAAGTATACACAGGATCTTGTTTAACCCATTCTTATCTTCCTTTACACCCCTCTCCTTCTGGCATGGGACTCTATACTCTTTTCCCCTGCTTCTCTGCCACTGTCATTGAATTGTTTTAAACCTTGTTCATTTGTGTATTAACATTTATACTCAGTGTTTTAACCCGTTGGCAATTTTTGATTGTTGTTCAACTACCCATTAGGCTTTTCCTGGTCAGAATTAATGAAGAGGTGGAAGGGAAGAAGACTGTGAGCTCCCTCTTGGCACCAGCTCCTTTTAGGCCCTCTTGGAAATCCCAGCCTTAACCTTCAGCATCACATTTAATCTAAAAGACCCTGTAATCAGAAGACCCCTCTGAGATTGAAATTGGAGGTAAACTCACACTCTAGTGGTTAGCGCACTGCTCTGGCTCCCAGGAGATCTGCATTGAATTCTTGCTCTTCTACAGACTTCCTTAGCTTCTCCATGCCCCGGTCCCCCATCTTTAAAATGGGGATAACAACACTTCCCTCTCACAGGGGTCTTGTCAGAATAAATACATTAAAGAGGGTGAATCAGTCACATGCTACAAGAATGGGGGGATATACGTGGATTTCAGCTACATTCCCATTTTTCCAGGGGTACAAACTGCCAGGAATTTGTAGACAGTCCCTGGAAAGAGCAGATGAACCCCCTCTCCCCCCCATGCTCCAGTAGACCATTCGGGCAAACAGCAGCTTACACACTCGACATTTTTGGTTCTTCACAGCTGTTCTGACATTGCCTTGCAGAGCAGGCATTTTGTGTGTGTATGTGCCATCATAGACTGACAAACTACAAGCTCTCATATACCACCTGGGTGGGCACACTCTCACATTTGTACGGTGACCTTGAGTAGGGATGGTTTCTAAATTCCCATGCAGCTGTTATTTTGCATTGCCAGCCATATGGCTGCCCCATAAACATACTCCCTAATTGTAGCTCTCAACCTGCCAAGGTCCAAAACAGGGAGGTGTGTGTATACAGGGGGCAGAGGGGAAAAATCAGACACTAACGGGTGACAAAGCCCCCGGACGGAGAAAAGGCAAGAAAAATGGCCCTGCTGGAAGCTTCAAACACAATGGGATTCATTACTTCAGTGTAAATAACCTTCTCCATGACCTCTGTCTCTTGAGTCAGCAGTTTCTGCATCAATATTTTACAATAATAAAAGCACGAGAACACCAGGTGTGTGGGAAATGAGGGCAAATTTGTGTCTAAAGAGGCAGGGACGTCCCTGCTAATGAGGGACTGTTGAGAATATGTTCCTAATCAAACTGCTAATAATAACCTTGTTTCTATAATCTGTCTCTGCTGCAGCAAAGCAGGGATGTGTTAGGGAGACATAGGTATCAGTGTTTTTGGAAAGGGGAGATAGGCAGCTGTTTTGAACTACTTCATTCTATTAGCAGGGCTTGAAGGAAACATTGGACTTGTTTCTTCCCCACTTCAACCATCATTGATGCAAAACCAATGCCAAATACTGCCAGGTCAACATGGTAAGGTAACAAACTGCAGTTGTCAACAGCCACACAAGGCTCAAGTTATGGGAAAATTAAGTCTCCTATATGGGATGGTAGATTATGTGCTCTCTCCTATCCAAAAAAAAAGAAACATGCAGCAGCTCCTAGGAGCAAGGAAGTGGGTAGATTTGGTGGATTTGAATTGGGGACAAAATCCATACTTATCCCTCCATTTCTATCACTTGGTTTCACTCCTTGTGGTCTGCACTTCCTCTCTGCATCTCCTCCCTATGGGACTTTGCTTGCCATAGAGTCCTCTCATGCCATGTGGCAAGGCCTCCACCTGAGGAGCTGGGGAATGTTACCTTGGAGGATGCCTGAGAAATGGGCTGCACACTCCCAGTGCAATAGGTGATGATGAGTGGCTGATCTTTGAGCTTCCTGCTTCTGGGGCCTGAAGACTTGTGGGGAGGGAGAGTTCCTTGTTTCATTAATGTCAAAGCAGATGGGCATGTCAGTGGAGGGAAAGTAACTCCCCAAATCAAGTGACAGGTGTGCATGATTGGAAGGACCAGGAGAGATTCAGTCAAGGACTGAGGAGCTTCATGGAGAAGTTCAGGACACCACAAAAATGGACTCCTTATCTGGTAATAAGTGGTAATAAGCTGATGGAGAATAGGTTTAGGTTAGAGATCAGAAGGCAATATTTTACAGTTAGGGTGGCCAAAATCTGGAACCAACTTCCCAGGGAGGGGGTCAGGCTAGATGATCTGTTCAGGTCCCTCCTGACCCTAGCTACTATGAAACTATCTCAGTCTCCCCTCTCCTACAGCCCATAGTTATTCTGCTAAAAAGGGCAGAGGCCAGAAAGCTTTTTATTTTGGTAGCGTCCATGATGGTCCTCCCTAACGATTATTTTGCAACAGGCAGATGAGGGAGTTGTCCACAGGCCTTTTCAATCCCTCCTTCACTGCTGATTGGCGGGAGAAAGCAACAGAGATGCTTATTGACTTCTTCTTGGTCAATCCCTAGCATCCTGTTATGACCCAGAGCGGTCAGGCTTTATAGAGTCAAGAACTGCTTTCCACAAACCTCATTGCAGCCAACAGGGAAAGAACTCCTCCCCAAGCCATTTTGGTGTCTCCCTCAATGTGTAGTATTAATGTGCAGCCACTCCTCATTTACGTTGTGTATTTTGCTCCATATTTTGGGACAGCAACTGCCTTTTGTGCTGGTGATGCAACAGAGCCCAGAAAGAAGACCTGGAATTGAATGATAAGTAGGGGCATATTCCCACTCTTAAAAATGAGATTTTATCAGAAAAAGATGAGATAACCAGAAAACAAAGAAACATCACGAGCAAGCAAGGACTGTAGAACCCGCGTCATTCATTTATGTGGGCTTAAGGCTAGAGCAGAGATTGTCTTAAGTACCTGGGAACAATGTATTCACCCAGATTGCAACTCAGCTCGTTAGCAATATACTTTCTTTTTTTCCCCCCTTGCATTTGAAATTGATAATACATCCCTCACTCAAAACATTGTCTCCCAATCACCATGGTTACTGCCAGGTTTTCCGCAAGGGCCCAACATATTCATCTGTCAAGTATGCTAATGGAGAACGGACCCTGTCACACAAAGGAGCAGGCTATTCAAACATACACTTGGCAAATAATTGTACATGTCAAAAGAATGATGCTTGTTATTTGCCTAATATTATCCCCCAGAAGTGGGAAATAGCTCAGCTCTCAATGCAAAATGGCTTGCCCTTATCAAATAGGCAATTTGCTGATAATTTAGACTATTAGATATCTTGGGGTGGGGAGGCAAAGAGGGGGGTTGTGGGTATAAGTGGCCTTTTATAATTGTACTGAAAGCAAACTGGGGCATGGAGTGCCCTGGAGGTGTAGTAACAAGGAGCATCATGGGATACACAGCCAGCCAATCAGTGGGATTGTTAATGGAACTCCATTTCACCTCTGTCAGGTAGTTCTTGATGGGTGGTTAATTATAATTTAGAAGAAACAGTTTTCTCAACCACATTTTTTTATTGCTATTTATCTTCATGATGGGCCCATTTTCAATTTGTCTCTTTCAGTAATTAAGCCAAAGAAAAATGTTACTGCTGGATTCCTATAAGTTTCTGAGCTCCTGATGTTAGCAGCTGGAAATGCTGGATTTTCGCATGCAAGACAATGGTGCAGCCTCTCTTGCTCTGTGGGATATTTGAAGGAAATTCACAGTAAAATGTGGTGCCCGTGAAAGCAAGGTCCTGATAACACAGCTTCCAAGCAACACAGCGGAGAAAGGTACATAAGAGTTTTGCACACAGCACCCCCCACACCAGCTATTCTAAATCCTCTCCCTGAGCCAGCTCTGCCAGCACAGCTCAGTCCTGTCCTCCAACTACTTCAGCCTTTCCAATTCTTTTCCCCACCTCAGCTCTGTCAGATGTGCCTCCACCCCAACCCGCACCACTTGCTTCCATTCTAATCCTGAGTTGCTCATGTGCTGCACCTGTATCCCCATCCTTATCTGCAATATCCCCTGCTGTTCCACCTTGCCCTCCTCACTCAAGCTCTGCCAATGCACCTGTAGCAAGCCCCCCTGCTATTCCAAGTCCAGGATTTCTCCTGAATAGAGACCCCCAGCTGTGCTGAATGCAAACACAGGGGGTCTGCACTCTGTGTTCTGGTGCAGATAAACAGTCTGCAGGAGGTAGGCTGGGAACACAAAATTCATAGCACCTGTGACACAAAAAGGAAAGACTGCAGCACAGTTTTGTAGGCTCCAATGCTAAATCACTGAGCCAGTCATATGAGACTTCTACTATCCATTTTACAAGGGACAAACCTTCATACACTTCTCTCTCTTTGCATCGGACAGAAAAAACCACTCTCTTTGTAGTGCTGCAGCAGCAGAATGTTTTTCTCCATGGCTTTGTTTAAAAAAAAAGGAAAGAATGTAGAGACTGTAGTAATTTTATGTAATTTAATTCATCTAGATGTTTATTTTGATAATAGGAAGGGAATTCCATTGTAAGGCACTGGTCTGCTGGTTCTGGAGGCTGACCTACTCTGTTCATCCACAGAAAAGGTACCACGGGCATCATCTGTCCATCCCCACACTGCCTCCTGCCACATTCTAGACCAACAAAATATATAAGCAGTCTGCACACTCCTTAGCCCTGACTAATAGTGCTTAGGACCAGGCCTACTGTGATGTGAACAAGTGTCCAACAAAAAAGAACAAACCAAGTGGACATTTTCACAGATGCCACTGGACGGCAGTGACTTTCAGCTTGGCCTTGACCTAGATTTCAAACCCATGATCTAGACACTAAAGGCATTTGTGCATCTCCAGGCAGCCCTGTCAGACTTCTTTAGGCCCAAGAAGAGTAGCATTACTTATAGGAGGCTGGGTTAATGCGGCACAATCATGCACTCAGTATGTGACATTATTTACCGGCGGTTTTTGAATTACCATTTTGCTCGATTCTGAATTCCAGTTGTTAGCCCCCCTTATGCTTTCCAGAAGAGTAAAATGTGTTGGATTTGCATTGAGGCTTAGAAAGGGGCTCCAGGGTAGCTATGAAATCCATTCCTGTTTGGATGGTAACGTCCAATCCTTGAAATGTGTGGGTGCTGGGAGGGGTTAAGGGGCTGTTTTTTCCTTCCCTGGTGTTTTGTATAATGCACACCATGATTACATAATGAGCAGGAAGGAAAACACACACACACACACACACACACACACACAGTCTAATCAGCTATTAAAATATTTCCAAGCAGTGAAATTAATACAATTCCCTGCTCATCACTAAGTTGCCTCTGTACCAAATTAACACAGATAAATAAATTAAAAAAAACCAAAAATGTTTTATAATAAAATATGATCATGGCCATAATAAGATGCTTCAGTACATGAATTTGGTTGCATTAATTCACCCCTGTGTAAGTGACAGCACTCAGCCTTCAGCTTTCTGCTGAACAACGCACTAGCTCTGAATGATTATACTTGGCACTTCAGGCCTTTCCATATCTTATTGCTTAATTGTGTTCGCTTCTAGTAGGTAAGTGTTAAACTCAGACATTAAAGGATCTCTGCCAATTACCTGAAGCTCAACATTTGATCTGTCTGAAAATCTTACAGGTCCAATGGGAGAATATTTCCCCTTTCAAAGGGTTTCTTTCTCTTCTTGAAGAGATGGGTGTAAATCAGGATTAACTCTACTCAGGTTTCAGCCACAAAAAGGCAGTGGTGAGTAGCAGAAATTCAGGCCCTAAGTATCCAGTGTTTTCCTTGCACCTATTCAGAAAGTGAAAATATTAATTTAACAGCAGCTACTGTTTACATAGAGCTTATACAAATGTTTCTGCTCTTTGGCCTCTGTCATCTGATGGTAAAGCAATATTTAAGCCAGTGCCTAATGCAGTCCCTTTGCTGGAACACCCTCTGAGAGAGCTCTTGAATTGCCTTCCTGTCTTCCAGATCCCCCTTCTGTAATTCACCCAGGGGTTTCAAATCTGTGGGTCACCATATGGATCAGAAGTGCTCTGGGGAAACCCTGTTTGTGAATCCAGGCAGTTAAAAGAAAGCGCCGTGCCATCCGTGTAGTGTGATGACACCTTCAATTCAACGGGTGCACAAGTGAGGAAATAAACAAACAATAAAAGTGTCACAGCGCTTTCCACTTCCCTTAGACAAACACGAAGTTTATGTGGTGTTTGCCAACTGAAAATATAAGCACGTTGTCAAGGGAGGCACCTCCCCGCCCCACACCCAGCCTTCTAAGAGAGGATTAGAAGGAGAAAGAGCCAAAACCCACTGTATTGCTATGAACAATGGCTCCCAGGTGCCCTTTATTAGAGATTAGCAGCAATTATTCTACTGTTGCATGGACTAAATGTACACAGGCCAAGCCAAAGAAAATTCAGGATACCTTTTGCCATGAGCTGCCTATGACATAAAATGCCTGCCATCCCCTTGTGCAGTGTGCAGGTTAGAAATACCGAAATTCCCAAAGCATACAGCTCACTTTTCCTTGGCGTGGCATTTTGACAGCTGCTATATGGAAACAGGCTCGTGGATGATTCAGCCCTTTCTTTGCCACACTTGGTCAGACTAGTGGCCCGTCTAGTCCAGTAACATGCCTCTTGCCATATTCCAAGGCAGCGGTTCATTTCTTCTAGGATTCTGATCCCCAGCAGTGGCCATTTCTGGATGCTTCATAGAGAGCTGTAATGCCGGACTCGGTCAGACAGTGCTGCCAGTTCTGTAGCTGCAGTGGGTTTTCAAGCCCTTAGGAGCTCTCCTGGCAACAGGGCTGGGTGGAAATGCTAATGTGATGCTTAGCACTCAAAGCCTAATTGCTATGTAGTAATGAAGGAATAATCTCCCTTGTGCTGCCCAAGAGGTCTGCAAGGTTAAGCAGGGAACCCAGTTATCTCTCTGTCTACAGAAGCTCTGGCTGGAGCATCTCTTAAGATTGCCCAACAACTCTTGTTCTCTTCAATTCCTGCCTGTATACATTGCAGTTCTTCACCTATGGCACAACCCCCCAGATTGGGAGGTGGAAAGGAGAGGAGATTGTCGAGGGAGCCCCACACTGCTAGAATGATAGTGCAGGGCACCTCAGCTGTGTTCGAGCCACTCCTACAAGCCCCCTACACATCACCTATAATACACCTCATTGTGCACATCTATTAAACTGGAAGGACAACTTCGCATATCCTGAGGCATGAAGATGAAGAATAACCCTTAAAACATTACCACAGCTAGACTCAGAGCAAACCCATGAGCCAATGACAGGATGGCCATTACGTGTAGCTGATATTTTTAAAGCTGTAACGTGTCCTCTCAGCAAGTGGGGATGCTCAGAGGATGGACAGATGGCAGCAGCCCTAAGATTGGAACATCTCATACACAGGGGGGCCCACATGGGCCACCAGAATAACTATTACAATATGTCTGTGGCTTTCCCTTGTGCCTTCCAGGTAAGAAACCTAGATGCAATAGTGATGGGGAAGCTGTAAATGTAGTAGAGCCTGGAAGCATACTACAGGCCAATGCTCATGGACCCCTTGCTCACCCTCTTGCCTCAAGATGGGCAATTATCAGAATATAATTTGATAGACTGAAAAACCAGAGGTTGAGAAGGCTGATATATGTTTCTGAAGGTTACACAAGTCAGTGTCACAGCCGGGAATGGGACCTGGTCTGCAGTTCTGATCACTCCCCTTGTTATCGGCAGGCTCTTGAATGTCTCCCCATGACCTACCTTTCACTCTGGCTCAGCTGCAAAGGTCCCTGAAGCCTCTGTCACATGAGCTGGCTCACTCTCATCATCTTCTTATGCTGTTCAAAGAGAGAGAAAGGGAAGAAGCGGGATTTTGGCACCGGCTGGGAGATAAGTGATCTCATTTCCAGCCGTGTCACAACAATGCAGGAGGAGTGAGAGATACAGCATTCAGCTGCCATCATATGATCACTCCTGACACGGCAGGACATGACTAAGAAGTGACTGGGGCCGCTCTGCTTAGAGACACGCTTTGACCTTCCCTTGATGTAAAGGGCTGCAAAACTGATATTCACATCTGCCTCGTAATACAGTAACAAAATGCCTTTGCTTCCTCCACCCCTGCTTCCTCCCTCCTCCTTCTCCTCCTCCACAATCTCGCTCTGCTTCGCTTCGCAGGAATGATGATGATGATGATGATGATATACCAGTGCACATGAACAGCATAACCTGCATCTGAAACAAGGCAAGAGGAGGCCTGCACTGACAGGAACGAAGGAGGAGATGCACAACAGAAGTTACTGTTGGCACATGCGCTCCAGTCAAGAACTCTTCGACCCCTCGTGCTGTAGGCAAAGGGACATCACGCTCTATGCAAGGTGATCACTGCCCCTGACTGAGGCAAAGCCAGGAAGGAAAGGAGACTTCATTGATAGGTTTCCTTGAAAACATTCATCTTTAATGCACTGGTGTTTTCTGATACTGCACTGGAAATTGTCTGACCCTCTCTCCTTACCATTTCATGCTCTCGGTTTATGGTACCATCCATAAACCACATTTGTTGGCAGTAGAGAGAAAAATGAATGGCCCATGGAGAAAGATATCTCCTTGCTATCTTAGAAGATGTCACAGACCCCAGCATTCTTTCCTGCCATGGCAGGGGGCCGACTTGATGATCTGCTCAGTCAGGTCCCTTCCGACCCTACCTACTATGAAACTACGAGACCCTCAGCAGCAGAAACATGCACATTAGAAAACAAATGGAATGTGCAGCAGCCCTTACTTAGAATATCTGCACCACAAATTAGTCCATATAGTGCACCAAGAGGCTTGTTACTGGCAGGTCATAAAGGAACGTGTATAATAAGCAGAGATGATTGCACTATTAAGATTGCCTGACAATCGTCATTGTAGGACCCTGTGTTCAGTTGCTTAAAATGTTTCTAAAACTTGAACCATTTTGGGCTGAAATCTTCCACAGCAGGTGTTTGCCTCAGGCTGAATTATATATAAAATGTATAAGTACATATACCAGTTTATACACACATACACGCCCCCCCTATATATGCATACATTTATATATATAATATTATAATATGTTTATATGTTTACACACACACATATATATACACACACACTTATAAGGTCTGATTGTATATGTGTGTGTATGTGTATATGTATGAATGTATAATACAATACACACACACACATATATATATATATACACACACATTTATAAGGTCTGATTGTATAGTTGTGTGTATGTGTATATGTATGAATGTATAATACAACACACACACACACACACACATATATACAATCCGTCCTCAAACAGCTAGCAGACACAACTAATGCAAACAGGACTATGTAAATTAAACTCTGAGATGTAACTAGCTCAAAGCCAGAAGGGTCTTGCAGAGGTCTTTTAGCTTTTCCCAGTATGCTTTTTGTTCATGAGGCCTGGAACACTCATGCTTCCTTGTCTGGTCATGTCTGGTTTCATTTTCCTAGACGTAAATTACAATACAGCATGTCTGACCTAGGTGTCATCATCTGCTGCAAATTGCAGCTGGTTCTCACACTGTTATTATGGAGCACATTGTAAGAGAGGAGAGTCATTCTTCTGCTGCCTTCCATTTCCCAGGGTCCCCGGTGCTGTTGAAATGATAGAACGCCTGCATTATTATGCAACTGGAAAAACACTAGGGGTTAGAACAGCAAAGCACCTTCCTCATAAGGGAAAGGAACAGACTTGGGGTCTTGTCCAGGTTCCAGGGGCATTGATGAAATGGTTCAGGAACAGCAGCTGTGCAGGAGAGATTGGAAAATGAGGGGTTTGGGGCTTTATGTTTGTCATTTGGCACTGGTGGTCAGACCTTCCTCAGATGAGGGCAGGAGGATATTTCACATTTCAAGACTTTAGAGGGGAGTTTTTTGCTCATCCATCTCCTAGCTATCAAATCTGTGGCTGAGGCTAAGGCTTGTGCCAGGGTATATGGGGATTTCTGCTTCCATCTATCAGTGAACAGGGGGAAGAAAGACTGCAGAGCAACTTTATTGGCATAAGCAGCTTCCCCAGAACTATGGAGGACCAGAAGCTCTACAGGGGAATGAGCACTTCACTATTGACCACTGGTCAATAGGAAGAAGTAATAAAATAGAGTCATTTGAGTAAGTAGATTTCCTCTAGTGACACTTCTTTTGGAGCCAGAATAGTACACAAACCTGGAACTGGTTGGATACCAAAACTAAATGAGAGGAAGGGAAAGGATCTGCATCTTGTAGCAAGGACTCTAGGCAAGGTTCTTTATATTCTTAAGCCTTCACCTGGGTCAGCAAGTGAATGATTTGCTGAAGCTACAGAGGATGGCAGCAGAGGAGAGTGGAGGCTGGGGAGGTCTTTCTTTGTAGTCACTGTAAACCGGTGATGTTACTAAAGCTGGGTGAGGTGGTGGACCTTCAGGACAGAACCAGACCATACTTTCCAAAAGACTGAAAAACAGATCTACTTAAGTGGGATTATGCCATCCACTGACACCAAACCATGAGCTGGGTTTTGTGGCTGGGGAAGGGGAAGTGACATGACACTGCTCCCCATATAGATACGCCCTACCTACCTACAGTACTTGTATCACCCCATGGCCACTTTATCTGAGCTCCACATGGTCTTTACCTTTTTCCTGCTCACAATCCTTTGTGAGGTGGCTTCTTCCAGAACCTATTTTTTCCTTTGAGTGTGTGCACAGCTCTGGGGAATCACAGACTTTTAAACAAGACAGATCAGAAATACAACGCTAAATGAATGTATTAATGAATAAATGGCTAATTATGCCTGCAGAGCCTTCATAGCCTGGCTTCTCTGTTCCTTACATGTGGCAGAGATGGTTTATGCCTCCCATCCCCGTCACCTCCCTCCCCTAACCAGATGAGAAACAAGGCCATTATCCAAAGGATGTTTGTCTAAATCTCCCTTTTTGTGCCTTAACTATCTGGGGTCTGCAGCTGTCACTTCCCATTCTTCCTGTAATTGCTCCCACTCCAGCTAATAATGCTTGTATAAAATAGGAATTTTCATTGTTATTTAGATATGATTTTTTAAAATAACTGTAGCCTTCTAAATATGAAACAGCCAAGCCAAGTGTAATAGTCTGGTCTAAACCAAAGGGAACAGTCTTATTAATACACTGAGCCCCTGGGAGCCACCTCTGGAATGTTTCTTCTTTCTTTTTCTTTTCTTTTTCTTTTTTTACGTGACTATGTCACCCCTTCCCATGAGAATCCTTAAAGCGAGACTCTTACAATGGGACAAAAAGCAATCCGAAAAGCAATTTACTTTGCCAACAATTTCTCCTCTCCCCAGAGGTGCTGTTGAAGATATTTGTGCATTTGAAGGAGAGAAAAAAAAATCCATCCTCCCCCACACTGGTCATCTTTTCCTACAAAAATCACAAATGAGGGGTTTTGACATTGTGTGAGGGTGTCACAAGGATGTTGGTTTAGCATTAGGTTCTCATGGTGGGTTTAAGCAGTATAAACAGTGAGGAAGGTATGTCTGGATAGTGGGCAGGACCTTGAGAGACCTGGATTTTCTCTTTGGTTCTGATAGAGACCTGCTGGGTGATATGTGTAAGCTGCTTTATCTGCCTGTATTCTAGTTTCCCCCTTTCCAGCATTCGCCCATATCCTCTGTTTAGCTCATAAGCTTGGAAACTATCTTCTCTTATGTGCTTTTGCAACACATGCCAATTAACATCACCACTTTGGTAGATGACTTTATGATGTAGGCACTTGCCCCGTTAAGAATGGGAAGCACTAATTCATATCACATAGGCCACTGAACAGCTATTGGAAGGTAACAACCACTTGATAGACTTGAACCAGTAACCTACAGGTGAACGACTTCACCTACCTTAATTAATCCCCCGTGCCAGCCCATGTGTGCCCCACAGAGAAACATCCATAAGAGTGATAGATTCTAAATATTCTCCCCTCCCTTCACCCACGCACTATCTCTCTCAAACACAGAATGCCGCAGTATTGCATTAAGCCAGCCACAAGCATCCAGGGTTGTGTAAAAGGGCAAATGAAGCTGTGTTGAGTTGATTTGCTGTTCATCGCTGGATAAACAGCTCCGAAGGTTGGAATGAGGAAAATAACTCAAACAGAGGAGAAAACTGAGTGGAACTAACAGCAACATTTGGTTTTTGTGAATGAAGAGGATTAGTAGGAGGGAAAAGGCCCCCTTCATGGAGACTTCATGGAGATTTAAAGTGATGGGTGATGGAGAGAGATCTTCTAAAAGGTTTCTGACTATTGCTGAGTCTTTGAGAAGATCTTTGAGATTGGCTTGATTCTGTAACCTTAGAAGACTGCAAGATAAGGTACACAATACGAACAGGGTAACGGGTAATGCTAATGGGGCTTGAAATTAAACTTAGAAGGGTTGGCTATTTCTTCCCAAAGTGACAGATCCTCCTTTCTGTGCATGGAAATGCCATGAGCATTGTACTAGGAGCTTTTGCCACTCTCTAACCACTTTCATGCTGGCCGTAACTCAGAGAGAACCCCAGTAATCACTTCTTTTGTCACACTCAGCAGAAAATGCTCCGACAATACTCCTTGCCAAAAGGTTGGTCAAATAGAGATGTATTTAATCCTGAAACCATCTACTACCAACACAGCTGAGGTCAAGCTATGCTAAGAATAGGAATAAGTTTTCCAAGGGAAGCTGGATGGCTTTGCTCTGCTTGGAGTCCATTTCTACGCCACAATACAGGTGAAAGGTTGAGCAGCTAATGCCATATATAAAAGGCTATGAATTTTGGTTGCGAAACATTGTTAAAAAATGTGGTCCACATTTTTCATTATTAACCAGAGGTTTGTGGATGCTCATGCTGGGATATCATTAAAGGGTCTGATTTTCATTGAACGCTGAGCATTTTGTGGGCTGCCCCTTTAAGGCTGTCTCAATTTGAGCAGTCAAAAAGGGGGGTTGCTTCTGAAAGTTCAGGCCAAACTTGCAGTTTCCTTCTATCTCATGTCACTGGCTCCTTCTCCTCCCTTCTCCTGGTCCCTCCATTTTGCTTTTCCCAAGGTTTTTATATCAACACATGCAATAGATGTGGAGGACAAATGTGCAACTTTGGGACAAAGACGGTCTCTGCCTGAATGTTATTTGAATTTAATATTTCAAATGTGTTGATGCTCAAAGCCACCCTACATTATCAATAACAACATGCACATATTTCTGGTCAATGTTTGCCATTGTTGAGTAAAATTCCCAAAACACATTTCAGCAGTTGTTTTGCATGGTGAATTTAGAGCCATAGAAAGGCAGATTCTAGTTCAGTGATTCACATAGCCTTAGAAGAGTCCACAGGACACCTGTCAGCTTGATCCTGTGGACTGCTGTATTCTTATTCGTTTTGGTTGAGGCATTATAAAAACTCTGAGGCATCTTTTATCTGAAGTTTTCAAAGCATTTTATAAGCTTCAGTAAACATTGTGCTAAAAAACAAGCCAGGTGCATACAATATCCCCATTTTACAGAAAGGGAAACCAACACAGATAGGTAAGTCATTTAACTGAGGTCATGCAGTCAGCTTAAAATTCGGAACAGAAGTGGATCTTTTCACTCCCATACAGGAAAATTAACCTCATGTCCATCTTTCCCTTTGTCACATTTGGCCTCTTGATGTGCTCCGTTGTCTCCTGTGCATGTCTGTACATACTGAACAGCATCTTGTACCATTCACTGATCCCAATCCCTGCACCATCAGTGGAACACAACATACGTTTGGCTCATGCTTGGGTCTTGCACCAGTCCCTGTGTTGCCATTCTTCTTGTGCTTATTCTGGCTTGGTCTGTTATAAAACCTCGATGTATTTGCAAATGCAGCTTTCAAGCCTATTCAAGAATGGTTTATTGTTAAGTTAATTAACAAAAAAAGGAATATTGGGAAGGGAGAAGGAATGTGAGAGGAGTAATTGTTTTAGTGGCACTGGAATGAAGGTCATGCCAGATGGCTCCATTATGTAGCAGGCTCCTCTGATGACTCCAAGGACTAAGCAATGATTGTGTGACTCCAGAGTGCCTCATCCTTGAGTCACTGAGGAGGTCTTTCATTTGCTCTCTTAAAGAGCAGCTTCTGATTTTTTCACTTGTCTAAATTAATGGCATGAAATGTCTTCAGTGAATCATTCAAATCAGGGTTGCCCGAGTATCATGGACAGCAGAATTTTGCTTGTTGTAGCCAGGTGCTCAGAACCATGAAAGCCCACTACCAGCTCAGAAGCACCCGCCAGCTTCAGCTCCTGGTTGTGTTGCATTAGCCCACGAGGTGTTAAATAATGGACCAGATCCTGAACACTAATCCATTTCATTCAAAGGATGTAATTAAAGACTGAATAAATATGTTTGGGTCATTAATAATAGATTCATTATGTATTAGTCACTCTAAGATGGTGAACATTTCCCTTTCAAGTAAAGGAGACTCCTATCTTTCTTTCCTGTGAAATGCCCCTTCTTAGTCCAGTCAGTTTTGCCTTTCTTTTGGCTTACCACACGGTCAACATTTTACCAGGCAGTGCTCTGCTGCCCAGTTCCCTCAGCTCGGGTAATATAAATTTGCATGGAGGCCAGAAGGTTTTTCCAGTGGACTAGAGGAACCCTTTAATTGCACGGGAGAGGAGAAAGTTGAAGCCGTGAAGTTGCCTTTCCTCTCAGCATCGTTTACCATCACCAGACTTTGCAAACCAAGTCAAGGGAACTTAGCTCAATAATTGCTTTTGACAAACGTGTTTATACAGTGTTTATTTCCTGGCTGACCAAGGCATTTAAATCTGATGCTGTGGACACAGCTCCTGGGATGGAATCCCCCATGCTGCCAGTTTAATGACAAGAGTTCTCCAGAGCTCTGTGCAGCCAGGAGAGGCAGTCAGCTCGTTATCTTCCCCCTGTGGCAATCTTTTCTGTATACGGATTTTGGATGTGGTGGCATGTGCACAAAATCCATCATTTATAATGAAATGCTAAAGCCAACAAAAGCTCCCATCCACTCCTGCTCTCTCCCACAGCTACAACGTGTTGCTCATTCCTTCTTGTTTGTAGTTATGCACATAGCCTTACAAGACTGACCCACAAGGTTCACTTGCATCCCTGTTTACCTAGATTTACACCGTGCATCATTTTGTCTGTCATGGTTTAGAGCTGTAGGTTTTTCTTCTGTAATGATAGGCATACCATATTATATATATACACATGTGCGCGCACACACACATGCACACACACACACACACACACACAAATATAAAAGTCCATAGAACAAACTTGCTCCTTGTGTTAAAGAGAGCAATGTAGATTGTTAAAAATAAAAGAACATTAAAAACAGACTCCCCAATCCATAGGTCTTTTGTTTACATCTCTTATTTCCCTTGAGCTTAGACAATACAACCAGGATGGTTAGTTTTGATTTTGTTTCTGATATAATTTCATTTTCTGATTCTTACACTCTCTCTTGTGGTGAAAGAAAATAAAAATAAGAGCATGCATTCACTTCAATCGCGTCCGCTTTTCCCCCATGAAGTTCTCTCTTTGACCATTAATAAATAAAATAAAATAAACCCTAAATCGGTTCATGTTAGGTTTTTATAAGATCCCAGTTTTAAACTAACTGTGAAGCCTAGCCCAGATGGAAAGGAAAGATGAATGAATTGTGTTGGCCAATATTTCACTGAGAATAGGACATTTGCATTGAGTAAATCACTTTGCAAAATATGTGTCAGTGATTTGTTTAGGTTTAAAAAATGGAAAGAGTTAAAAACAAAGCCCATCCCCTTCACCCAAACTCAACAAACCATTTTGATACATGGTGGGCATTTCTACACAAGATGCAACATCTCTGTAGCAACACGCTACGGTGACGTAGCATTGGTGGGCACAAATTGTGACACCGCAGTTATGTCACTGTAGTAATATGCTTTCTCACTATAGTATGTCACTACAGCTACAGTACCACTGTTACTGTGCTGTCATTTAGTACTTCCTTTAGTTCATGTAGATGCACCCAGTGATATTTCATGTGGAAATTTAATATCTTTTTTAAAAAAGAACCTTTAAAATGAAAACTGCAAAACAAATCAAATCAACTTGTTTCATTGCAGGTCAAATGAAATGCAAATCAAAATGTTCTTTTCTTTTAGGAGTTTGCAACAAACCAGAAGCTGAGCTATATGTATTGCTATGATTGACAATATTCCTTTGCACATAACCCTCAGCTTGGCAAAGCATGTCTTTAACCAGGTGACATTGGGACTAGTCACTTGCTTAATATGAAACATGTAGTTAACAGCTTTGTTAGATTGGCATCCTATTTCTGTGCCCTGAGAAACTTCATAGTATATAGGGCTTATGTATTTACTAATGTATTTTGTTGGACCTTTTCAAATAATCTAATCTAGAAAATTCTTCATTTAAAACTTGTTTTTGTGAGTCAGGAGATATCAGGAGAAACTTAGATGCGCATAGATTTGGAAGATAACCTTGGTATTCCAAAGCCTTCCCAACATTCATCATATCAGCAAAAGCATCGGGTTGCTTGACAGATTTTGGTTCCACTTTCAGTCTTTACCCCAGAGATTCAGGACTAGAATAGCTAGGGAGACCACAGGTCAGAACTAAAGAGCACTAGCAGTGTTTTATGAGTCCCAGAGCTGTGATGCTAGGGTGGGAATGGGTGGGGGAACGTAGGTCAGAGCTGAAATATATTCATAGAGTTGAGTGTGATGCCCAGGGCTGGAACAGCAGGAGATACTGAAGGACAAAACTAAGGTGTAATAGCAGAGCCATGCAGTGCTGTAATTTTTCCCATTGCCTGCTTCTGAATGCCTTGATCTATTCCCTTTTACGCCCTTGTTCTCATGATCTCTCAAGATAATATCAGTGGGTCCTTCCGTCCTGAGCTGTATTTTGGTGCTAAAGATGAGAGTGATTTTTAGAGATAATACAGAATAGACATCTCCATAATTGCTTGAGTTCCATTTGAGCAGTCTCTGATGTGCTACTAAACTGCCTTACTCAATCATGGTGTGGGTCCCCCTCCTTTTCTTCTTATATATCTGAAAAGAAAATAATCTCTCACTTGCCTTCGCTTTTGCCTGAGCCTGAACTGTGTCTCTTTCACACACTGGGTGAAGTGTGATCACAGCTGAGCAATGCCCATTAGCCTCTATAAAATTAGGATTAGCCGGGATGACTTCCTGCATTAGATCAATTTAAGTCATTGCCTGGTGGAAGAGAGTGCGATTTTTTCTATGTTAAGTGGGATGTTTTGGGGGGTTTTTGCGGGGGGGGAGGGTTGGTGACAGCATGTGGTGTGATTATTTTTTTTCCTCCTTAAAGTAATTGATTCTACTTTCTACCTGCTTTTTCCAGTGTACATTCTGCCTTTCAAAACCCAGCATGTTTTCAAAATTGGGATCTTCTTGCTGCTATTGATATCGGCAAGGCGTGAAGGTGGTATATGGTATAATGCCAGCAGTTCTACAGCAGAAACAGATTCATACAGTAACTACTGGCAAAATATTGCTGTGAAATATCAGGACTGGAGGAAGGCAGGATCCAGGACTTCGAGCTATAGCTGTGGAGGGGACCCGTGGTCCAGCAGCGGTCGGGAGCAGAACACTTGCTGTGTTCTAAAGTAGGCCTTGAGTTTCGTGGAAGAAGACACACTCGTAGGATAAGTTGTTAGGGCCATCACACACCTATTTTGCCAGAAACCACCACAGAACTCAAATGCTAATTCTGTTATAACCCTGAATTTGGATGCCCAGCCCCAGGCTGAAATTATAACATTCGAACATATAAGTGGAGGGATCGGCTGGGGGTCATAACTCATTGTTCACCATTAGACTGGTAGTGCAACCTGTCACATGTGTAGCAGGCTTACCTTTCAGAGCTTGGGTTGAGATCCTGCTGTTTTGTTTGGTGGAGCCCATCCACCAATCAGGAGGCAGAAGAGAAATAACATCATGCCCCTTTCCTGAGGGGAGGGGGAGAAGAGCTCCCCCGGACCTGATTGAAGACTGCAAACTGTCCGGTCTGGAAGACTTCAGCGGCGGAGCCCTGGAGCGTATAAAAGGAGCTGCGTGCTCAGCACAAGGGGTAGATGCATCGGGGACAGAGAAGAGAGAAGAGCGGGGCTTAGAAGAGCTAAGGAGAGCTGCTCAGCAGGGCGAAGCAGTAGCCCTGAAATGCCCCTGAAGACTTCCATCAGCAGGCAGTGGGGAACGGCTCTAGTGGCTAGGTTCTCGGTGCACAGCATGGCTCATGGCGTCCAGACCTTGGGAGCTGCATAAAGCAGCTCAGGTCTGCAACCTCTGGTGTGCGGCCAGAGACGGTGTACAGGCCGGTGCATGGAGCAGGATCTTTGGGCCCCCTGGGGTGGCTCAGGTCCTCAACCCCCAGAACAAGGCTGTGAGCTCAGTGCAGGAGGTGCTGCATAGAGGGTGAGAGACCCTGGGAGCCACTTGAGGTGGCTCAGGTCTACAGCTGCTGACGCGGGGCAGCAGCTCAGAGCAGACGACACAGCCCAGAGGGTCCGGGAACAGACTGAGGCCTGGTGCTGCACAAGGCTGTGCAGGCCTCCAAACCCTAGCACAAGGCGAAGCGCCCACTACACACAGTGGTGCATGTGGCTCTAAGCCAGGACGGTGGCAGCAGGAAAACATGGCGGGGACAGAGCTTGTCCAAGAGAACAAGAGGCAGCCCTCCGGGCCTGCAGAGTAGTAGTAAGTTATCCTGGAGAGAGCGTCCCCACAGGGGAGGCCCCCCCCACCCCCAATATATATCTGTATAGTATAGGGTTTATTGTTTTGTAAACTTGTACATAGATTATATATATATATATTTTTACCCTTTAATGGTTTTGTTGTGATAATAAATCTGCATATAGTTAAGTTATTGATTGACTGGACCTGACTCTATAGGGGACGGAGGCAGCCTCTGGGCTGTTGTGTCCCTCCACAGCACACTGCCCTGCCAATAATTCCCTCAATTGGAGAGGGAAGTACAAACCCGTGTACACCCAGGTACACATGTACAGTGATAGCCTATGGGAAACAATGTTCTATACTCTAGAAGGAGTGAAGGGTGATGATCTTTCTATCAAAGCAAACATCTTAGCCATCCCTAATGATAACTATTTTAGGGGGTGGAAGTGGCCTAGCTCTGCTGAAGAATATGTAGAGCTCTGAAAGCTGTAGTCTCTATTTAATTCAGATTTACTGGACTAATAATTGTTTATTGAATAAATACCAATATACCATTAAGAAGATACTCACTGAGCTTTGCTAGCCAGGCCACAGCTTCTTCACACCTATCACAGGGCTGGTAAACCTCACTAAGTGTATTTGCAATAACCATTTGCTATTTCATTATTAAGTAATAACTCTCTTTATTGAGTCTAAATTAAACCCTTATTTGAGACACTTCTTTTAAAGCATTATTGGGAAACCAAACTCAGAAGATGTAGAACCAACCTTTGCTTTATGAATTGCAAGATTATATTATATGGGGATATATATAAATGTATAATTTCAGGGAATTTAGCCTCAAGTCTCAGTGACTGCTGCCCAAGCACACACTCTATTACCCTGCAGTCCCCAGGGTCCCTGTAACAGCACAGCCCTGAATTCTCTCTTACACTGAAATCACCAGAGTAGCTGCCTGTATCCAGTGTTACTTTTTCTCTTATTTACATGCACCTCTGCATCTTATTTTCTTTCTTACTGTTGCTGCACCCTGGACACATCTTTTTTTAGCTGCTGTCTGTGACTCCAGGGACCTTTTCTCTTGCAAGATCATGGCTCTTTTCTCAGCATTGATCTGAATGTTTCCACAAGACTCCTAAATCACAGAGCATAGCTTGGGTCTCTTACAGGTGCAAATCAACATGGTAGAACTCCTCAGAGCTAATAGTTGTACTGAAATCTCTCTTGATGGGATGAAGAGGTCTCTACAAGACCAAAACACAACTCCTCTGCTGGACAGGTACTGGGGTCTGTGTAAAACTTTGATGGGATAGTTTGCAAATTGGAATATTAGTAAAATCCTTCCAGGACCTTGCAATAGTGTGCACCGTTAATCGCAGAAGCACTGTTCCCAGAGGTGATAGCTCTATATTGCACCATCCAGGCAGCAGTGGCAGGGACAGACAGAATCTTTGCTATAATCTAACTCTCCATCTTGATCTTGTCCAAGAAGAATCACAATGAATCATGAAGAGTCATGCTTAGCACTTATTAGAGAATATGATCTAACATCTATGAATCTATAATCTGCAGACCTCAACGGGCTTTGCAAAAGGAAAGTAAGCATAACAAACACATTTTGCAAAGGCAAGGAGAAACTGAAGAGAAATTGTTTGATGTTCCTAAGAGGAAGGAGAGTGAGTGGTGGAGGTAGGAGAAGAACCTAGTTCTGTTAATCTTATCCCATCGGTTCATTTGTGTGATATGAGGATTAAATGACTTTGAAGCCATGTCTGGCACTGTAACTTTGCACAGCCTTGCAAACACAGGTTGTCAGAACTCACTGTATGAAATGGTTGGACTCTCAATTTCATGAAAGCCAAGATACTGTACTAACCCACCCCAAGCCAAATAGTCGCTCCTTCAAATATTACTATTAGAGGACCACACTTAGAGAATAGTGAGCATTTCCTTACCTCAGCTGCCACCATTCCTCAAAAATAAACATAGACAATACTATTCAGCATCAGATACAAATTGTCAGTGCTGCCCTTTGGACATCTCCAAAATCATGGCTTTGATGATCATGACATCAGGGTCTAAACCAAACTTCTTGTCTGTCAGGCTGTTATTATTCCTAACCTGCTGGCTGGGTGTGAAACCTTGATGGCATATCGGACACATCAGAAAGCTTTGGAACATTACCATCAATGATGTCTTTGAAAAATCCTCCATATCAATTGAAAGGAAGGAAGAACGAATGGCAGCATTTGGCTGCAGCAAACTCCACCAGCGCTGAAACCATGTTTTTACAGCATCAGGTCTGCTGGACAGGACTCATTGTAAGGTAGGCCTGTGCGAGTCGGCAGTGATCTGATCTGGCTTCAGATCCAGCCGCTTTGAATGGCCGTGATCCAATCCAGAGCTCTGAACCGGGTGTCTGCCTCGATCTGGCTGAAGCTTCAGAGCCACCTTGGAGATCCAGCCATAGGGTATAATGGGGGAATCAATGAAATAGCTATAACTTTGTTGTTTTTGGTCTGATTTGAATGAAACTTGCAGGAATGGCAGCATATGCTGAGAACGTGAAACCTGCCAAGTTTGAAGAAGATCGGTGCAGGGGTTGGGGGGAACTGTACCTCAAATTCTTGAAAGCCAAACTCATGTCAAGGCTGTGTGTTACAACACAGGGGTGTCAAAACTGCAGGGCTGGTAGCTCTTACTGGGGCCACAAAGACTGCCAAGTTTCAAGGGGTTCGGTGCAGGGCTTTGAGGGGAACTGCACCCCAAGCTGTGGACAAGCAAAACTTGCGCCCTGGGTGACCCTGCGTGTGTTAAGGCTCAGGGCGGTGACAGCTGCAGGGATGGTGGCCCCTGCTGAGGCCATGACGCCTGCCAGCTGTGGAGGAGATCAGTGCAGGGGGGCTCTGGGGCCCTGCACCCCTAGCTGCTGACGGGCAAAACTGGTGCCAAGACTGTGTCCGTCTTGGGGCAGTTGATTGTCTGAATTGAGTCTTTCCTCTCCTTAGCCTGGTTTTGTAGGTGCTAATTGATGCTCGTTAAGTCGTTATGTAGTAGCTAGGTCCTGTGTATTGAGCTGGTCCCTGGTCCCCAGTGAATCATGATTGACTGATGGGTAACTGGGAACACAGTGTCTCTCCCCCCCCCCCCCCCCACCCCAACACAGTCAGACCCACCCACACA
>NW_005841885.1:2134622-2142915 GCF_000455745.1 Alligator sinensis
GTCGTAACACATAGATGTGACAGGAGTTTTGCTTTCAAGAATTTGGGGTGCTGTTCCCCCCAAACCCCTGTACTGATCTTCTTGAAACTTGGCTGGCTTTATCCTCTCTGCAGAGTCTACCACCCATGAAAATTTCATCGGAATCAGACAAAAACAACAAAGTTATAGGTATTTTATTATTTCCCCATTATACCCTATGGCTGGATCTCCGAGGTGGCTCCGAAGCGCTTCGGGAAGCCAAACGAGGCAGTGCTTCGACCCAGATGTGCTGCTTTGGACCCCAAAGCATCCAAAGCTTCTCCAATTCTGAAGCTCTGTCTGAAGCCTCGCACAGCCCTATTGTAAGGATGCGTGACAACTGGCTCCTGAAACAGGTCCTATACTCCCAAATCACTGATGGTTACTGTGCTAGCTGGACAAAAGGAGAAATTCAAAGCCACCTTGAAGGCCAATTGGAAGAAATGCAATATTAACATCAATAATTGGGAGACTCATGCACAAAATGGCCACCAACGGCAGCGTGATGTATAACAAGGCATTGATCATTTTGAGCAAACTCACTTCACCATGAACGACGTGTGCCTCCGGTGGCTGGCAGGGCATGATGGCAGCGGGAGCATGGTGGTGGTAATCAGGGAGCTCCCACACCACCGGCACTGTCGGTGGCGGGGGGTGGTGAGTGCCAACCAGGGGTCGGTGATCACCCACAGACACCACTGGCAGCAGCAGCCAGTAGTGATTATTGACTGCCCGCAGATGCTGCCAGCGGTGTCGGGAGGTGGGAAGGTGGAGAGTGTTGGTGGTGCCTTTTTGTAGGGGGTACACTGCCATGCTCAAGGGGTGCACATGCACCCACGTGCACCCCCTATGCGTTGCCAGTGCACCTCACTATGAAAGGGGATAGTAAAGAGCTGTAACCTCACACGACCACGTCCCACTCCTTCCTCCTGGTTCTATCTGCCGTCTTTCTTGCCCACGTGCAGGGGTGCTGGATCCGATGGTTTGCAAGGTCTCTTCCAGTCCCTAACATCAAGGGAATGCTGCCACCCCTGTCACTGTTTCAGTCTGACAGGGTAGGGGCAAATTCATGCAATAATAGACAACTTCTATGGTCTCACCTCAACAGCACCAGTCCAGGCTGGTAGGGAACAGAGTCATTACCATCTGGTTTAACAGCCTGGCAACCAGCACTGCTAACGGCATGGAGAGGCCATTCAAGGACCACCCTCCAAGGACAGGCCCAGCAAAATGACAGAAGGCCAAAGGAGCCACAGAAATTGAGCTCTCTTGTTGTCCAATAGCGCACGGGTAGAGCAGTGTGGGGGCAAATCAGGCTTGGCACTGCTGATGCTCCTCTCTCTCTTTCTCTCCCCAAGGCTGTCAATGTTGTACCTTTTATCAGAAAAAAAAAATCACTTTAAAAACAAAAGACTGCATGGAGAATCCTGGTCATATCTTTTCCCTTTGCCCCTTTCTTCCTGGGGGAAAATATTGACAAAGTACAGAAAAGGGCCCAGTTAGAAAAGCCCATCCAAATCTTAGAGTTGGAGATATTCAGATGGAGATTGGAATCTAAAATAAACAATTTTGCCCAGTCCAAATATAAAGGAGTGAGGCTTTGAAAGCTCTAGCTGTATCTTGGGAGGAACAAAAACGCTACTTCTGGCAGTCCTGGGGCTGATGTGGACACACTTATGCTAGCTGGTCCTCGTCTTAAGTTCCTTTTAAATCTAGGAATCTGTGTTTGTATAGTGTTAAGTCCAACTGGGGCTTCTTCTTGGCTGGCCCTTTGGCACTACTGTAATAAATACGATTAATAACACGAGTCAGTGAGGACTTGGTACCAGTTAGAGTTTCCCATGGACTATCCAGAAGGTGCTGCTCCTATACGCATCTTGCCAGTGAATTATTTATAGGCAGCAGAAGGATAGCAGTGCATGCCAGTTTATTAGATTTATAACTAGCTGTGCTAGTTCTGTGGTGTGCGTGTGTAGACTCATGAACTTTCTAGCTCTTGTCTCTGTACTTCCCAGCTAGTCAAAGACCATTTGCACAAATCTCCAATATAAACCTATCAGTTCATGATTCACAGCTGAGAACGACAGCAATGGAAGTCTGTTACTAAGGAAGAAAGACGATCTGGATACGTTATCAACTGAAAACACCATCAAAATTTGCTTGAGGTCTGAACAAGTTTGGTTAACACCTTTGCTTCAGATCCTTTGGGATGTTGCACTTCCTGGTTTTTGTCTGGATGGAGATGGCTGTCTCGGTTTTTATGTGGTTCTCATCATTTTGGTTTCTGAGAGTCTTCAGATGGCGGCATCGATGTAGAGAGACTGTGAGGGATGTGAAACCTTACATTCATTTTCAAGCAGATAAAAATAAGCAACTTGTTTTTCAAGTCTCTCTCTGGAAGAGAAGTTGTTTCCGTAATAAAAGAACTCTGAAGGATCTTTGCTTATTAAAAGTTCATCTAACCTTGCTCTCTCTATTGAATCTTGTTGCCTATGACAGCGGTGCTCAACCTCTGGTGAGCAGGCCAGATTCAGTTCATAGAAGTATATCATCTATCTGACAGGATTCCCTACAAGTCCAGAAATTTGGTGCGAGGGGAGCAGCAGCAGCATTAATTGCTGTTCCCCTGTTTCAAACTTTCAGTCCAGCGGGGAGCTCCATATGCTGGATGTGACCTCATGCATTAGATCACTGGCTTGCAGTGGGACCAATGCATGGGGGTCACTCTGCAGCTGGATTCAGCATCACACCAGCTCTGTATGGGAGAGCTGACCCGCAGACCAGCCCTGCACCACTCCTCCAGCCCGTGTGGCCAGCATGTTAGCGCTACTGGTCTATGACATTGCCAGCTGGCTCGGTGCTGTAGTTTTAAGACACCAACCTGGGGCCACAAAGTTCTCCCGCATCCTTCCCTGTAGTGGTTTAGATCACTGTATTGCCGTCACTAAGGATTCTACTCCAAGGCAGGGAATCGGTAGAAGTCACAAGGTTTTTATTCATGCAAATGATTCCTAGCTTTAGAGTTTGAGGGACCATAAAAAGCAAAATCCCTCAACAGTAAAGCAGAATTGGCTCAAAGCAGAGTGCTTTTCAAAGTTTTCTGAGAGGCCTCGGCAGCTCTGACTGCAGCGTAAAGAACCTTGTTGAAACTGCTCAATAAATTGGATGGCTTAAATAATATATGGACTATCTTTCTGAGTTGGTACAAACAGCTGTGAGCTGCATTGACTTGCTCAGACTTTGGCATACTTCTCTTCCTTTTGTACATGAGAGTTTTTCTCATTAGGCTGGATAGCCTCTCTCACAGCTTCTGGTTTCTGCTTTGGAAGAGTGCTGGCCAAAGGGAAACAGACTGCAGTGCGTTTTGCATCTCCATCACTTTTTCCTTCTTTCTGGGTCAGTCTCACAGATGGGATCTTTGTCAATGGTTAAAAGAAATTTGAGGAAACAAACTAGCTGAGGAAAGGGATATTAACAGTGAAAGGTTTCCCCCTACCTCTCCATCAAAATGACACATCCCACCAATCTCCTGTTCCATATGTAGGTCATTATTTTCTCCTCATTGGTTTTTGCTAATTATTTGTGTAATTAACACAACTGTGTTGAGAGCTGGCATTGAGCCAGGTATTGTTCATGCACATACTAAAAAAGTTTCCCAGCCCCATAGCATCAATTGTATGCAGAAAAAGCAAAGAGAAGGTAGACGAGAGGAAATATTTGTCATCCCAGTTTTACAGAAAGGGAACTGAGGCACAGAGGTAGTGACTTGCCCAGGGTTATATTGAAATATGAAGAAAGATGTTGCAGGCCAGTGCCCTAACAATGCAAATTCTGTTTAATTTCCCACAATGCAAGTGAGGTGTAAAGCCAGAATAACAAGCAATACATGCATCGTCCAAACCCAAGGTGAATACAGTGGGTCCCTCCCCATTCCTTAGACTATGGTCCAGTCAGGAGGCACAAGGCTGATGAGAAGATGTGGCCTGATAATCCTGGCTACTCTAGTTGCCTCTTGGGGCCATTGCAGAGAATGCAAGCTGGACCCGTTCTGGGGCTCTGACCAGCACCGTCCCTAGACTTCTGGAAGCCCCAGGCAAACTTTTAGCATCGGGCCTCCCTTCACCAGAGATGATGATGATAATAATAAATAAATAATAATAATAATAATAAAAAATTACCATTTTTGGGTCACCTTTCTGCCCAGGTCCTGGGCAGCTGCCCGGTTCATCCATGCCTGTGTCCAGCCCTGACTCTGACCCACGTGTGCAAAGACTCTTGGATCAAAGGAGCCCAAGAAGTGGCTTAAAGTTACTTTATATTTCCTCTCTCCTCCCCCCCGCAACCTTGTGCTGTGTGTCCCAATGGCTAAAAATGGACAACTGGTTTGATATGGCCCTGTTTAGGCTAGGATATATGGCTTGCATCAAAACAGGTGCAGCCCAGCTATTTGCATACTAGGCTTAAATAGCAATTAAGATTGTTCCAAGGCAAAGTGTTAATTAGAATAATTCATAGTTACTTAGTGTGGGACAATGGCCTTCTCAGTCTGTAGTTTAGGGTGCTGTTACAGGTTACCTTCAAAACATTATAAATCTGTGGAAGGTTATGCCCTCATAAAGTTAGAACAGTTTCAGAATTGTTGCACATTAAAGCTTAATGCCCTCTCAGCCCTGCACAATTAAGTTTCCTCTGGAGGGCCTGGTGAGCAGGGGTGCGGACAGAAGCCAGGACTCTATCCCTCCTCTGCGGTGGAAAAGGAGGGTAGCTCAGAGGCAGAGAAACCAGCAAGGGGCCTATGGCTTCCCTCACTCCACAGCCAGTAGGAGACAGCCAGAGGGGAGGGGAAAAGTCTTGAAAAAGAAACTGTTTGAAGTGAACATGCAAGGGGGAGAAGACCAGGACAGAGCTGAGACCCAGCAGGCTCACTGCTTGTATGCCACACCAGGGCAGAGCTGAAACCCAGCTGAGAATGGTTTCCATCCTCTGGCTCATTCTCTGGCTGCTTGCCTGGAGTGTCACTGCTGTTTGCATAGGGGCGCTAAACTGGTGAACTGCACATGGATGCTCAGAGTGGTCAGTGTGCTGGGGTCGCACCTCCTGGGGGCGGGAAGGGGTGTTGGCTTGAGAGCAGCACCACCCCTCTGAGCAGTAGAGTTCATGGCCTTTGATCTAGTATCCCACAATGTCCTCACAAGAAAATTGGAGGATTGTGGGCTTAACTCTGAGACAGTCAGGTGGGTGAGAAACTGGCTGCAGGATAGGACCCAGAGAGTCATAGTGAATGGATCTGTCTCATCCTGGCGAGAAGTGGGCAGTGGTGTCCCACAGGGGTCGGTGCTCGGTCCAGTACTTTAAACATCTTTATTAACAATTTGGATGTGGGGGTGAAGAGCTCACTGGCCAAGTTCGTGGATGACACCAAGTTATGGGGAAGTGTGATCACACTTGAAGATAGGCTACAGTTACAGGTGGACCTAGACAGGCTGGCAAGTCGGGCGGATCGGAACCTGATGAGGTTCAATGTCAAGAAATGTAAAGTGCTCCACCTGGGGACGAGCAACCCCCAACACACCCACAGGCTTGGCAGCATCAAGCTGACTAGAACCATGAATGAAAGGGACCTGGGGGTAATAATAGACCACAGTATGAATATTAGAAGACAGTGCGATGCTGTAGCCAGGAGGGCATGTAATACTCTGGCATGCATCAATCGATGCATCTCCAGCAAAACCAAGGAGGTGATTCTTCCGCTCTACTCAGCACTGGTGAGACCGCAGCTGGAGTACTGCGTCCAGTTCTGGGCACCGCACTTAAACAAGTATGTGGACAGGCTTGAAAACATCCAAACAAGACCCACTCATATGATCAGAGTCTTAAAAGGGAAGCCATATGAGGGATCGGGGACTCTTCAGCCTGAGGAAAAGAAGGCTGAGAGGGGACCTGGTTGCAGCTTACTGCTACATTAGAAGAGTACATCAAGGGCTCGGTGAGCAACTGTTCACCAGGGCGCCCATGGGGAAAACCAGGAGTAATGGCCACAAACTCCTGGAAGATCAATTCAGGCTCAACATTAGGAAAAATTTCTTCACAGCTAGGGTGTCCAGACTGTGGAATAAGCTTCCTCCAGAGGTGGTACGATCACCTACCCTGGAAATCTTCAAAAGGAGACTAGACAGTCACCTCGCTGGGGTCACCTGACCCCCAGTTATCTTTCCTGCTTGGTGCAGGGGGATGGACCTGATGATCTTCCAAGGTCCCTTCTGGCTTTAGAGTCTAGGGATCTATGAATCTCATGGAGGAAAGGAGCAGGAAGGGCTGGGAATGCTGCATCCTCAGATGCCGGAGGAATGAAAAAAGAGCTTTTATCTCCCTGGAGCAGACTAACAATACCCTAGAATGACCTGGGTAAAACAGATCAAACATAACCCTTACCTGAAGTGGCATAACTTTTAAAAGTTTAGAGGCCACTTAAAATGAGAGCATTCACCTGTTAAAGGTGTTAACCCATGCTAAGCACCTTTTTGATGGTCTAAAGGTAACCTGTAACACCACCCTAAAGTCTGGAGTTTGCTATGAGACAAGATGCTCAAATATGAACCAAGCTGGTTGTCTGTTTTCAGCCGATGTCTCAGCCAAAATCATTTTGAAAGCTCTTTTCCTCTTTTTCACCCTGCTGTGGGTTTACCCCTTGTTTTTGGCTACTGGAATGAGTAGGGTGACAGAGCACCTGTAGACACCCCCCAGTTAGGTAGCTTGGGAGCAAATACCTGTGAAGCCACAGCAGTACAGACCTCAGCATGTACTAGGTAGTTGAGTAACTCCATAATGTCCCAGGCTGACTTATACAGCCCTCCCCAAAGCCTGCATTTCCACAGCCTCTTTCTACTGGTATCTTATAAACTAGTGAGATGAAGGCTAACTCTGGTAAGCCTACTCACACTATAGAATCACACTTCTGACTGCTTTGTAGACATCCCCTCAGACAGGAGATGTCATTTTACTTTTCAGGATTGCAAACAGATCAGTAAAAATTATTTAAAACAGTATCAACATAGGGTGGAGGAAGGGAGACGAGGAGGTAGTGGATTCCCTTTTACATGCTGCAGCATTTTGCATGATCCTGCAGGAAATGGGAGCCACGAGGGAACTTGGTGTCTAAAAATACCTGAGTGAAGCACGCCTTCCTGCAATCTCTTGGCAATTTGCCACAGGGGGGAAAAAAAGTCCTCCCCTCCCCAGGGTAATTTTCTTTCTTTTTTTTTGAAAGGTTTGGACAATTACTGCATTTTACCTTTCCCACTGCAGCGTGAAGGCTTTCTTCTTTTTAACAGTTTGTCTATGAGCATCTCAGCTTCAGCTTAATAAGAAAGGATTGATGTTCACACTTCGCGGTGAGGTTGTGTGGGGTGATGTTTCCACTTGTAACGGAGAGAAGATTATTGAAAAAAAAAAGTTGAATAGGATGTGTGTGTGTGTGTGTGTGTGTGTGCGCGCGCGCGCACATGAACGCTTGTGGGGGGCAGTGAAGAAGGAAGTAACAGCTTTCCAAGTAAGGGGAAACTGAGGAATGTCAATGGTATGTATATTTATATATTTTATATATAATTATTTTTTTTGTTGACACAACACAAACATCAACAAAAAACAGAACATAACCAAAGTGGTATACTCCACTTCTCATATAATTCTCCACTAGGGAGAAAAATGAGCAAAAAAAAATAAGTCTCACATGACAAATGTTGTTCAAGTCACTGAATATGCTCAGTTTACAGATACTATGATGATGGGGGCTGTGGTGGGCCAGTAGGGGGCGCTCCTCTGTTGAGCCACCCACCTCACTGCGCCCGACCACCTTCCAAGCTCCAAGTGCCTCCCTGGGGGCGCCTCACGTCTGGCCGACCCCTTCCTGGAGCACACCCACTAGCCTGGGGTTTCCACTGTCACCACCCAGGGCTGCACTTGATTCTGGCTCTGCACACCCTGGGAAACACAGGCCTAGTAGCCCTCGAGGGTACTTGATTCCCTTCAAGAACTTGGGATGCTTCCCTCAGTCAGAAGCACAAGTAGTGGTCTCCCTTAGTCAGCTGAACCAAGGGGACCCCCAGGCATAATTTAGACATGTCACAACCCAAGGGTGTGATTTTTGTTTTGTGAGTGCTTCGGCACTGCTAAATTGTTCCCGCTAAATTGCAGCTTCTTTGCATGGTGGAGTTTTTTGCTGCAGAGAAAAACCCCGGTGCAAAAGAATTCCCGCCACCAGTAGCTTTCTTTGCAG
>NW_005841885.1:2143017-2143339 GCF_000455745.1 Alligator sinensis
TCTCTGAGCGCGGCGGAGCCTATCGAACCCAGCGTGTACCTTAAGAAGGCTACAGGGGTCTGATCAATCTCTGGCCTCTTCCTGTCGCCGAATGATCCCTCGACGAACCCTTTCCCTGTGCGCACAGGTTCCACGGAGCCTAGCAAACTTCGTGTGAGTTCGAGTACTTTCTTCGGTTGGCGCGACGGGCTCGCGGTTTAGAGCCTCCAACCGGATGGGCTAGAAAAATGTTCACGGGAAGGAACTCTAGTCCGCCTTTCTTCTTTTCTATCTGTAACTGCAACTCAAGCAAGTTTTCCTGCCTGCACCGCGACCATCTTCG
>NW_005841885.1:2143686-2173512 GCF_000455745.1 Alligator sinensis
CATCATCCAGAGGCAGGGGAAGATTCCCCCTGGAGGCAGGCAGTTCCTTGATCATGAGTTTCCAGAGAGAGCAAGTTTCAGATGGTCCAGCTCTTCTCCCTCTCTGAGTCTTCCTCATGGCTGCTGCCCACTCCTCCTGGGCAGTCCTTGACCTATATAGCCCTTGTGACCTCATTTACCTGGTCCAATGGAGGCCAGCACCTGCTGGCTGTCAGCCAACCAATTTGAAATACATCACTAGTTGCTGGGCAGACTGGCAGTTCCTAGCTCCCCAGGGAGCAAGCCCCTCACCCAGGTATGTGATGCCAGTCATGTAGGCAGAGGGAGCAGGTTTCCCCCCTCCCTCAGGAATGTATCCAGCTCAGGTTATCTAAAGAGATAGGGTAAGGTGTGTATCCTCTGCTGGGCCCATCCTAACCAAATTGTCACGGAGCAAAGTTTTTGGGGAGAAACAGAGGTGGCCTTCTGCCACAAGGGCAGTGGGAGAACCTACAGAGCAGGGGTGTCAAACATACAGATCTAGATAGATCTAGCGAAACACAACTCTAGACCAAACATATGAGCTGGATCTAGACCATAGAGCAGTGTAGTCTGGTCAGAGGGACCAGGGCAAGTGGGGATGAAGCTTGCTACTGAAATCTGGGGTACAGAGCACTGCTGAAGACATGGGTTGTGGAGGGGAGAGACAGCTGTGTTAATCCCCATGCTGCTGGCACTGTTTGCCCTGTTACCTTACCACCACCACGTCAAGATTCAGCTCGTAGGGTGAGGACACTTAGAGTCCCTTGCTATAAAGGATGGAAGAGTTTAGTGAGGATTTCACACACAGCCCAATGAACTTTCTCTTCCTTCTGTCTTATTCATTAAGTACCAAGAGCATGCACAGTTCTTTGAGAAAACATGGTGGAAGATGTAGTCTCTGCTCCATGAACCTCACAGCTGAAGGGTTTGCTCCCCTTGGCTTCAGTGGGTGCTGAATCAGGCTATGGAAAGACATATTAACAGTCACAGGATGATGAGCCTGGTCAGAGAACTGTCTTGGTTCTGTAACTTCTCCCAGCCCTACCATCCTCTTGAAGTCCACTGCAGCAGCTTGCTTTTGCCATTCAAACAACTCAGGGCAGTGAAGGTTTCTCTATGGACTGTTATGCATAATGTCTATAAGCATTAACACATCACATCCAGATTAGAGTTCAAACCTGAATTAAATGCCAGTGAAGCCCCATGGTCTTGTTTTAAGCCAGCAAGATAAAAGCTTAACTTTAAGAAAATCAGAGCCAAATTGTCATGGAGACTGTGTCTCTGCGTAAAACCTCCCCATTGAGAGACTCCACAGAGTTGTAACAGTGCCATGGAAACCCTGGAAAGCCACAGCCATGTTTGTTGCATGGCCAGTTGACGTACTAGCATGGCACTGTGAGCCAGATCCTGCTCTGTTACCCCACTGTAAATCTACAGTGGCTCAATTGTTCCCACTGGTGTTACTCCACAATTGATACCAATGTTAATGCCATTGGGATAAGGCCCTCCTTCATATCATGAAATGCCAGGTGAAAGAATTTCACCACGCTTGCATTTTATGAAAATGGAGCAAAGCATAGCACGCAGACATTCAATCTCCCACTGGAGATAAAGCGCCTTCATTTAGTAGCTCAGAAAATCAATACCTGTGATTTGATATGAGCATTTATATTCACTTAAGTCCTTTCTATCACTGAGCCATTGGGGGAGAGCAGGAGAGCCTCATTTAGTTCAGCAGAAATGTGCAGAGTATGGCGCAGAGCGAATTGTCGTCCACCGTCTGCACGTATTAATGCTTCTTGCAATTATTCTCTTTACGTGCCTCTCTCTTTCCCACTGTGATCAGAAAAGGTTTAGCCTCGAGACACGGCCAAACAACAGTCCACAGACTAATAACCTGACTTGCAGATTATGCCACATCGCACTTTAAATACTCAGGTACAGCTAATGACTGCTTTTCTCCCGAGAGGCAGCACTCCAGTTCTGATTGGAGCACAAAGGCTGCTCCACTCAGGATGGAGGTCCGCATGCTAGGCCATGAATCTCTATGGGCCAGAACCCTGCATTCAATTTAAAGGATGACAGCACAGAAAATCCAGGGGTGTGTGTGTGTGTGTGTGTGTGTGTGTGTGTGTGTGTGTGTGTGAGAGAGAGAGATGGGGGGGAGGGGGGGAAGAGAGGGAGGGTCTTAATTCAAAACCTTTACTTGCCAACAAGCTAAGAGGCTGGGATCATCCATCTGTCTATCAGCTGTAACATGCTTGTCACTGTAGCATCTATTCTCTGAGTGCTACAGGAAGTGTGCTCTTGGGCTACAACAGGAGGTAGCCCTGCCCATCCCTAGCTGGAGGACTGCCAGTAAGCACTACTAAGGTGCTATGTTCATCGATTCATAGAAGTTAGGGGCTGGAAGGGACCTCAGACATCATCAAGTCCAGCCCCCCTGTTCATGTGTCGCAGGACATGTTCAGGAAACTGAGGTGTGCAGCCTGGTCCCAAAGCCATGGATGTAGCTAAATGAGGACTTGCTTCTTCCAGTGCTGGCGTGAAGGGATGTGGATAGGTGGGGAAATAAATAATAAACAGAAAAGTCAGCTTGTCAGCGTGCTAGGATGGAAATTAAGAGCACTGACCAGCGATGACCTTTTGTTTACATTTCCCTCCGAAAGGGAAAAATAATTGCAGTTTCTAAGTGAAGCTGCCTTCAAATTACACCCTCTCTCCCTGTTCTATTCAAGACCAGCCAGTGATGACATTAGAGTCCTGAATCAAACTAAGTGGTTACTATGGTGTCAGGCTGAAATTATGAATCCCGGAGACCGCCAGCTTGGAGAAGGAGCAGTGGCGGACACATAATTAAAACTGGGAGAAAGAATAGAAGCCACATTGTATCTGAATAGCAGCGAGATTGCACTTCCGAGCGCCGGTTTAGAAAAAAATAGATGTGCTTAGAAATGCAGTTAAATGCATAATCAGGGTATGGGAACAATGCACTCTGCTGGTATTTTATTGCTGGCTTCAGCTTTGCCATCTCCCCTTCTCTACCCTCCCCTCCACTGCCCATGAAAAAAGAAAAGGTTAGTTCTAGAATAATCATTTTAAAAGGTAAGGTGACAATACATTTGACGCTTGAAGCCAGACTCGAGTGCCCTCCTCCACGGTGCCTTCTCATTGAGCAGGGCCACAAGCAGAGAGATGATTGAGGAGAAACACAGGAGAAAAAAAAGCTGGGGTGTTGGGAAGCAGGACTGATTTGGTAATTTCAACAGTCATTAGCCCAGCTCATTGTAGGTTTGATAGATCTGCGCTCCTTTGTTACAGTTAAGTGGATGGATTGTGGAACACAGAAACATTTTTAGTGACATGATGGCTAATTTAGAAAAAGGGGGAGGGAAAGCAGGGGAAGAGCATGCTATTCCATAATTAAATCTCACTCAGTGCCATCCCTATAGCTAATTCCCTTGGGAACTGAAATATAGTTTTCCTGACACCCATAACAGGAAGGGGATGCCAAGGTTCTCCTTTTAGGTTATAACACAGCGAGGCCCAACCTGCTGGGGCCCTTATGCATTTATCCCTATACAACCACTCCATAGTTATAATGAGGTTATTGTAAATCCCTCAGAGCCCTGGGACCAGGTCTCCCTGAATCTCTAACAGAATTCAGTACCTACTTGGTTTGTGACCTTGCCATCTCTGAAACCACACAGCACACCCATCATTGCTCTACAAGAGAATTGAATATTGACACTGTCCCATCAGGTCTTTGTGCACATGAGCTGGGACTAGAACTCATTGGAGGAGCTGAGTTGAGCTGAGGTCTTTCAGGCTCACATCTCCCCCTCTCCTCGTCCCTGGGAACCAACATATGATTGCACTTTACATTAAATACACCTTTACAAATAGTTCATGAGAGCTCAGTACACAATTAATAGTGTACCTATTAACCTATAAACAGGTTACCAACTCCTAACGTGTGTTATTCAATATGGTCATAGGTACATTAGCAGAATTTGTTACATAGATGGTTATTAGCCGTAAGATACATCTATTGCTTGCTAATTAGTCATTTATAATCTACTTCGGAACATCTCACCATATAAGTATAGTGAGAACCTGGGCCTGAATTCAGAAAAGCACTAAAATTTAAGTTATGCATGTGCTTTAATCCCAAAGCTGATCGAACAGAATTTTTGTTAGCAATGTCATAGGTAATACAAACAGAAGGCAGGGTAGATTTGCACTGTACAGACCAACTGAATCAGAGATGTAAAGCATACGTTTTCATAAGAAGAGGGCTTATTTTATAGGTGACAAGCTGGAAAAGAATGCAGCTCCCTTCCTCAGAGCTGTGCTAATGGGAGACAGTGGTAAGAATATTTGTCAGTAGATACAACCTATCTGACCCTGAATATACCCAGATCTGTTGACTGAGCAGGTGCTGTCCATACACTGCACATTGCTGGCTACACCTACACATTAAAATATGCAGGATCATAAAACATTTTTAAAATTATAGCTCACACAATGCATTATAAAGGAATCTCTTTTGTGGCTAATATACAGCACACAAAGCACCTTTGCCTTCCATCTCTCTTCCTGGCTATCTTTGACTTTAACATTAAAATGGAAGCAGAGAAAGGAAGATCAAGATGCAAGGTGGGCTGTTGGCAGAAAAACCATGGGGTGAGACCATATTAGCCACACTGAGCAGAAGCCCTTCAAATGCAGCTGCTGCTTCGTGGAAGGAGAGGATTATTTTTAATGTGCTACAGGTGCCTTTGCCCTTTCAATAGTTGTCATTAAAAAAGTGAATATTAACTCTTGGAATTATTTTACTAGCACTGGTCATAAGAGGCAGCCCCTCCACTCTCTTTTAACACCAGCTGGGTGCTTTTGGCATTGCCTACTTATTGGTGTCCTGCTTAAGGGTGGAAGTACTGGACTTGTCCATCCTGCATAATTGCCAGAGCTGAGTGTTGGATGTGGAACTTTATGGTCTGTAGGCAGCAGCTGTGAGAATCAGAGACTGATCCAAGTGGAAGTGGAGGGAAGTTTCTTTTCAGTGGAAGCTTCTCTTTGCACATTTAATCTATTGGGTAGAAGTCTCTTACATAAGAGCTGTTGTGGTGCTGAACCCAAATGAAGGGAAGTAGTGAATACTGTCTTTATGAAGTCAGTGTGTGTCTCCAGTGAGTTGGTTCTGAAGAAATCCATGGGTTTGGAAATGTTCAGGGACATGAGAGAAAGAGCTGCCCTTCCATTGGACCCTTGCTTGAAGCTTCTGATGAGGGTGCCCTTTAGCACCCTGGATGGGTTGGATGCTTTTCTTTTAGGAACTGGCTTTATAGCTCTGAATAGTAAAGAGGCATTGGCTAGGGTGAGGTTTGATCCGAGTTTCCAGGGCAATCTTGATTTTGGTGTGTAGCCCATAAACCAGGCTTAGAAAAACCTGCTACTTGCTTGAGCTTATTGTCTCTTCACAACCATGCTGCTTCTCCCTCCTCTCTCATTACATTTGCTTCAGATCTGCAAGCCTGGAGAGAGAGAGAGGAGCCATAGCAAATAGACGTGGAAGGGACTTTGAGAGGTTTTCTAGTCCAACCCCTGTGCTCAAAGCAGGATCTTCTGTGCCCTTAATTATTTCTACGGTGTTTGGCTAACGGCTTCTGAAGCCCTCCATTAAAGGAGATTTTTAACACCCCTAAATTATCTAATCTCTTCCCAAGTTTAACCATTTTGCAGTGAGAAAAGTTTCTTCCTAATGTCTACTCTAATCTTCCTTTGTTTGGAAAATATGGACCCAGGAGATTACAAGTTTTGTTTATAGACTTTGTCAGTAGAGTGCTGGGCTCAAGAGACACGTGTGTCCCTTAGGTGTCCCAACAGAAGTTCTTTGGAGACACAGGTATCTACAGATTGAGGTTTTTGAGAGCAGCATCTTGTTGGAGGAAAGTCAATACAACAGCTCAGGAATGTTCTGCTTGGAAAACGTCAAGGCATCATGCATGGGCGACTGGTGCCTCTCGAGTCTGGAGGGGTACTCACAGAAACTGGTGTCAGTAGTGGGGACAGAGCTGGTGAGCACCTGCAGAAGCTGGTGTCGGCATCGGTGGTGGGGTGAGCCTGGTGAGCATCCGCAAAAACTGCCACCAGTGTTGGCGGTGGTGATGGCCCTGTCAACAGGGGGCACTTGCCTCCCCCATACCCTTCCCACCAGTTGCCTATGGCATCATGGATGACAACTGCATAATGAGACACAGGATAGCTACTAGGGCTGGGCGAAGGTTCAGGTGCTGATTTGATTCAGAGGAGATTTGGCCCCATTCAGTGGCCGAATCTCTGAATCCAAATTGAATCAGGGGACCAATTAAAAGGTCCAAATCAATTCAAAACTCTCTGAATTGATTCAGAAAAGATTCAGAGAGTTTTGGCAATTCGAGCAGTCCCCACTGACTGCAGCAGGGAGCTGGAGCCAGACTTGGAGCTGGTAAGTAGGGGGCAGCGGAGGGGGGCCTGGAGGAATAGGGAGGGAACCATGAGGGGACCCCTGCCAACCCCATCCTCTGCCTGCTCCCCCAGCCCCCCTGAGCACCCCCAGTCCACTTCCCCAGGCCCCCGCCCATGGCTGCCCACCTGGCCCAGCTCCCGTTGCTTTAACAAAAAGCCCCTACTCACTGGCTGCTGCTGGGGGGGGGGGGCGGGGGGGGCCCTCGCGCGCCCCCCCGGGGGGGGGGGGGCAGGGGTGATCCCTGCTGCCCCCCACTGCCCCACACTGTGGGAGCCCCCTGATCCCCACCCGCTCTCTTAGCCCTTCCATGGCTGGCTCACCCATCCCAGCTCCTGCCCTTTAAGAAAAAAAAACAAAAATCCCCCGCACTCACTTGCTGCTGCAGGGGATGGGGCCTATGTGATCTGGAGATTCGGCAGTAGCCGAATCTTCAAATCAGATTTGACTGAATCAATTCAGAACAGTGGTTCAAATCACTGAATCGAATCACCGTCCCCCAAATCAGCGGAATCTGAATCCGAAGTGAATACTAGCCACTTTGCACAGGCCGAATAGCTATGCCTGACAGCATAAAGCAGTGGCCTGCAGTCAAAGTCTAAATAGTATCAGTTTTAGAAGACAGATCTCAGGAGAATACTACTGTCAATCTTGAGTTTTAAAAGTCCAGTTGTATTATTTTCTCCTAGCAGCTGAGTTTCTGACCAGCACTGAATGTTCTGGGTGTATTGATTGGTTGACGCAACAGTTTCAAGACTGGACAAAACAATGGCTATGTGGCTGACCCTCCCAGGAAATGCAACTGAAAGCAGAAGATATAGATGGTTTACCTCACGGGCCCACTCCAAAGTTAAATTCCTCTGCCAGCAGCACTTATCTAATCACAACCCCAAGGTGATGTTTGAGAAGAGTTCACATGACTACATAAAACAGCATGACTACAGGAAAATAATGGAGAAAACTACATTGCCTTGCAAGGCCATCAAATCTGAGCTCTAGATTGTCCTTCCGTCTGAGTTCCATAGCATTTACTATTGCCATAACGAATGAGCACCTCATGGCTTCTCATGTAAACATCCTCCCAACAGTTTAGGTAGTAGGGTAGTAATATTATCTCCAGATTATACATGGCACCCTGGGTGCATTTACACAAGATGTTTAACGCGCAGTAGACTAATTCTACTACACATTAGTGCACCATGGCAAAAACTGTGCCAATGCACTAACGCACAGTAGAATTAGTCTATTGCACATTAAGTATCACAAAAAGACTGTGTGGCTTTGCTACTGCACATTAGCACTGGCTACTGTACATTTATGTAGTACCTCCCCTCCACATATTAGAGGTACTAAACTTAATTCACTTGTAGATGCGCTCCCTGAGGCATATATCAACCAAGGGCCAGATACAGGTAAGCAGTTACAGGGATTTTTGTAAGTAATTGTCACTAAAATCAATAGGAATGAAGTGTCAATTTGCATATTCAGGGGCCTATGTGCCTTTAGGTGATTTGACCTGATCGAACTAGCCATAACTGTTACAGAAAGTTTGGAAGCAGGGTTTTAAACCAGTTACTCCTCAGCTCCAGGCTAGTTCCCTAGCCTATAGAGTGTCACAACCCAAAGGTGTGATTTTGTTTTGTGTGTGCTTTGGCACCACTGAATTATTCTCCCGCCAATTTGTAGCTTTCTTTGCAGTGTGCATTTCTTCTTTGCAGCACAGAAATGCACTTTGCAAAGAGTTCCCGCCATTTGTATTATAATTTGAGCCCCATTACTGGCTTGCATGAAATTATTCACACGTGGTGGTTAGCGATTGGCTTGCTAGCTGTATAAAAAGCTTGAGTGGTTTCCGCCCAAGTTGGAGAACTCCGAGGAGAACCCCCGCAAGGGAGGACTCCATGAACACCAGGAGGAGGAGACTTCACGTCTCATGAAGATCTCTAAGCACTGAGGAGCCTATTGGACCCAGCGTGAATATCAAGAAGGCAACAGGGGTCTGATCAGCCTCTAGCCTCTCCCCGTCACCGAGCACAATCCTCGACGTATCCCTCTTCCCTGCACGCACAAGTCCCACGGAGCCTAGCAAACTTCGTGTGAGTCTATTCAGAGCTCTTTTCTTCGAGTACTTTCTTCAGTTGGCGCGACGGGCTCGCGGTTTAGAGCCTCCAACCGGATGGGCTAGAAGACTGTTCACGGGAAGGAACTCTAGTCCGCCTCTCTTCTTTTCTATCTGTAACTGCAACTCAAGCAAGTTTTCCTGCCTGCACCGCGACCATCTTCGGTGTAAGTAAATAATCTTAAATCAACCATTACGCGTCCGTGACTAATTCTAGCGTGTCACCTGTTCTCTCCGACCCAGCGTGCCCGGGCTGCTGGCCACAGCCCGCGCGGCGCGAAAAAGGGCCCGAATCGCTCCCGGCCCGCACATAGAGCAGGGGTGTCAAATGCACCCCATGTCTGATGTAGACCACAGGGCTTGTTGTGGGACAAATCCAGCTCAGGGCATGGCGGTAGGAGTGGCAGGACTGATGTAGACATCAGTGGGGACTATGTGGATGTGATGGTAAGACAAGAGGCCACAGGGTGAGTGGGGCTCTGCTGGCATGCCCTTTGTTTTGTCTCCTGCCACTCCTGGTCATGTCCTCGCCAGGGCCCAGTGATCCCAGATTTTGTGGTAGGCCACCCCCCCCAGTCATGCCCCCCAACCTGTGGCAGTCTAGCAGGCAGATGAATCAACTTCGTGGCCGTATGCTTAACGCTCCTAGTAAAGAACATCATATTTTCCTTAGAGAAGTCAGCTGAAGGCATGCTTTCCCAGCCTGGTAAGGATTATCAGTCACTACTGATCTAGTTCTACATTAGGTCTAGGGTCCTAGAGATAAAAGTTTCCATCTTCTCTCAGTCTAGTCCTGACCTAGTCTCCCCTGTTCTCATCAGATGGAGTTTTAAGAAGCCATACAAATCCTCTCTCCTTAACTTAATCCCTCGTGGATATCTATGTCTTTATAAGGGAGAAGTTCCAGGCCTCAACTGGTCCTAGAATCTCTGTCACGGCAGAATGTGAATTACATGATTAAGAAAAATACTCTGAAAATAGAAATATTCGGCCAATTCTGTTGAGCTTTAATTAAAATGAATATTATATCTTATTGGAGCCGAAAGTCTAAAGCTTCACATGTAACCGAATATATTTAACCAATTAGCCAAGTCAAACAAGGCTGTCTAAACTTAATCATGGACCTCTCTGCTCCCCTATTACGTCAAGTGTTGCTAATGCTATTATGCTTTTGACAAGTGGCCCCTGTTAAATGAGCAAATCAATAATGTATTTGAGCTATGAGGGAGGAAGGAAAAATAACTTGAACACAATTTGCATTTCTATAGAGCCTTTCATGGAGGATCTCAAAGCACTTTACAAACATCTATTAATTAAATCTCACAACAGTCCAAGGAAGCAGGGTCATTCTCATTAACTGCCTGTTACAGATATTCAAACAAACACAGAAAGACTAAGGGCTTTAAAACGACTCAGGTATTACAACAATGAGCATCACTAGTGCCTAACTTCTAGATGCTTGACTCAGAGAGTAAACCCTCTGCAACCCTAGCTCTCAATACACCTCATGGGGATTCATCAATAGCTAAGGTGCTGAGTAAAGAGCCAGGTATACTAGACAATGGGAAATACCAGGGGGAGTAGTGTGTTTTAAGCCATACCCCATCTCAGAGGCTTAGGCAATGAGGTAAATGTGTAAGATTGGGATTCACAGCCCAGAACTCTCTCTTGCCCTTAGGTACTGAAGCTGTCCCTTTAAAAAAATGAAGTCAATCCTTGACTGCTTATGCATTTGATGTTAAATAGTCACTAGATCAAATGCACAATCCTCAGAGCAGGTCTAACCCCTCCCAGGTGGGAGCCTAAATCAGTAACCCACGGCATCACATTCACTCTCTGGCCAAATGAATCGTGAATTCTTTTCTACAAAGTCCCACAGGAGTTATGAAGGGCTCTTTAACTACTGATACCAACAGTGCAATTGCAGAGAATGTCCCTAGACCCTCATAGAGTAAGAGATGGCAGAGATCCATCTGGCCCTTTTCCCTTGGCCAGGATTTCTTTGTTTTGTTCTGCAGGGCTGTGTTCAGTTCAGGTTTGAATGGCCTTTCATAAAGCAGGCTTCTGCCAGTCAGGGATGCAATGCCACAGACTGGTGGATCTCACTACCAGAACAACTTTTTTTGTATTTATCCTGCATTTACCTCTCTTCTGCATGGTCTATTTATACTCACACTTGTCTCATAAGGATAGCAAATGTATCCAAGTAGCTACAGTAAGGCATGTTCTTGTGGACTGATTTTTAACCCAAAACTGAAAAGCATTTCATGAGGATCATACAGATGATTTGGGAAGGTAGGTGAGAAGTTTTAGACGCATTTTACAGATGGGACATCAAGACCAAAAACTAGTTCATGAAAGATTTGCCTAAAAAGCAGCCCTAGATGGGATCAATGGCAAAACTTAGGACCCACTGCATTAACTCCCCAGCTTTGGTTCTCCAACCATGAGAGACAAACTCCTGTAGCATTTGAAAAATCTTGTGCATACAAGTCTCTCATCCTTTTAGCCAGATACATTGAAAATGCACACAGGTTGGGTCTACAGCATGGTGTTGTGGCACCCTGAGTGCTGCAGAAGTGGTGCCACCGCTACTACCAGATAAAAGTGCCCCACATCTGCTGCACATGGTTCTGGTAAGCCTAAAGTGGGCAGGAATGAATGCCCTCCTGGTCCATCCAGCTTCTTCATGTTCCTCCCTGAGGTGCATGGGACAGTTGTGCCTGCCCCACATGCCTCTATTTCTGGGAGATGCTTTGAAGTGACACCTGGTTGAGAATCACTGAGGTAGTGCAACAGCAGTTCTCAACTGGGGTTACCACCAAATTCAAGAAAGTTGGAGAGGGTGCCCGGACTCTGAATAGGTTGAGAGCCACTGATCGATAGTAACAAGCTATTTAACCATACTGCAGCACTGGGTAATAGGCCTTACGTTCACATAGACTAGATTCTGGACCCACTTCCTCCAGATTCCCTTTCACTGAAATTAACAGGCCAAATTTTGCCTCAGCAACACTAGGGCAAGTCAGGGAACATCATTGGCTTCAATCTGTATTTGCTCTCTCGGAAAGGAAAGAAGAATCCAACCTACTAAATAACTTCCTGAATCCTCTTGATTTTAGCCAGCCATGCCCTGAACTCTGAGAGGGCACTAGATCCATTGTCTGCAAACACAGCAGCAAAGGACTGCAAATGCACTCAAAGAGAAAAGAGACTTAGCAGCATGAATGGTGAAAAGAAAACCCAACCTCCACAAAGCAACATGGTCAAAGGAGGAACGTTACAATAATGGCAGATAAAGCCACTGCCCATGAAAGGAGCCTTTCCCAAAGACCAAAACTATGAAGCTGTGGTTAGAGGGCTCAGACAGGGGAAAAAATATTACATCCAAAGAAAAGAGAACAAGGGAAATTTTGAGAAAGGACAGAAAAGCCAAGCAGGGATGAAGAAAGACTGCTACAGAGGCAGGGTCTCTCGTGGTGCATCTCCGTCATGGTGTTAAAAATTCCAGCATCCCTTGGGTGATACCTCTCCGACTCTGTTTCCGAGGCAGGATTACATTATGAGATAATGATGTTATTTTGGCACTAACGCTTTCATTCTTGCAGTGAATTAAGAGAGAAAAAGAATAAAGGTGGGAGGGGGGGGGAGCATTATTTACTCCCCTACTGCTGACATTAAAGGCTCCCTTTAAGGGCCAGTGGGTTATTAACTTCCTGTCGCCCGCCACAATGATATGCTGTGACATATTGTCACCGCATTCCAGTGAAGCCTTAAACATTAATTGGGAAGTAAGATGAGTGAAGCGGCTTTAATGAGATACCTTGTTGTAACTTCTAACTTTACACATTATTTACAGTGATTCCACTAATGGTTCCATCCATCAGAGACGGGGAAAGGAAGTGGGGAGGGGGATGGGGAGAAAAGGAGAGGAAGGAAGAGAGAAAAGAAGCCAAACGAAAGAGCGAGGCGGGCGGGGAGGGGGGGAAGCCACATAAATGTGAAAGAGAAGGGACCTGCTATCCTTGAACGTATTTTCCAGCTTTTCTGTCTGTTGACCGCATCTCATCTTCTCCACAGAGTTACTGGGGAGACAGAAGAATGCTTCACTTCACTTTCCCAACTTATCACTTCAGCTCCGAGTCCTTCCCTAATGAACTACTTAGCTGGATAACAGCTTTCTGATTGCCACAGGGATGTAACAGCCTGATTGACTGCCACACGATAGCCTGGTTAATTTGCTCACATTGAACCCTGTGATACCCTGATACTCGGTCTCCTGGGACTTCCCAAGGTGACAATTCTCAGAAGGACTCAAGAGGAGTTTGGCTCTCTGCTTTTTTGAGGCAGGCTTATTGTGTGTACTAATTAGATCTGTCACCAGGACAGTTAAGCAGAGTACCAGGAGACAGTCATGGAAATAGAGATGACTTGTGTTCATTCTGCTAGGGTTTCTTGTCTCCACATCCCTCCCAAGCCCACTAACTTTATCCCTCACCCCACATAGCCAAGAAAAATTGCATCAAGTTCACCAAGTTTCTGCCAGAGAAGGTGAGCAGTGGGAGGAGGGAAAGGGAATAAATGTAAGTTTACAAAGCACAGGAACTTTTCCTCAAAGACCCTGGCTTAGGCCAATTTGGCTTGGTCTCATCCACTTTATGTTTTTCAATCTAGCTACATCTGATTTACACCTGTCTGAAATCAGGTCAAGGGCTTATACAGTGCAGGCTATGCAACATTGAGAAGACTTATTACACTAAAAAAGAAGAACAAAAACAATGCCCCCTCCCCCCAAAACCCAAACAAACCCCCAAACCCTCCACCAAATTTGTCTTGCTTTAATGTCTGGGACCAGGTTTGGACACCAACAGTTGACCTCTGCAATACTTCATTCAGAGCAATCCCCACTGAAATTAATGGGAGCACATTCCTAGTCCATGACACTAGTAAGCATATCAGTTCAGTCAATGGGACCTGAGGTGGCTTAGCATCTGACAGGTTTGATCCACTTTACTCTTAATTATTGCAAAAGTGTTAGCCTACTGAAATCATGAGAGGGTGGATAAAGCCCCTGAAGGCGAATAATGGCAGGGCTTGAGCACCTGTCTCTAAGACTTAGAGGGAAAGTGAACCTATGACTCCTGGAGTTACACCCATAAACCAACCAGATGAACCCTGTTCAACTAAAAGCTGTGAATGCCCAATTCCTCTGTTCAATCACAGCATGGGTGCAGTGTGGATAACAGGAATTCAGTATTCTACTATGCACTGTTCCCATTCAGCACTGATCTGAAGGGACCTTCTTGAACGGGTGACCTGACAGCCTGGACTTCATGTCCCAATCTTCTCCTGAAGCTGATAACTCCATTGGTGATTTTGGCTATGTGGACACCTGTAAATTGATGTGCGAAAGATTTGTGTCACTATGAGTCTCAGAAGTGGGATGGCATGAATTGCATGTGTTACAATGAACATATCCTGGAATGTGTGCATTCTTCACTGTGTGTCATCCTGTGACTATTAAAGTTATTCTTTGACAGTAGTAGAGTCCTTCAAAAACACAGAGTCGTATTCAATGGAATCAGGATTTATTTCCAGAAAAAGTGCCACCTTTGCAGTGTTTGGCCAGATCATTGTTGAAACCTACTACATAGAGAGCCAGTTAATTGCAGGTGCGGTTGTATAAAAACACCTGGGGATAGATCAGCAAGGGGAAATGTATATGCACATGCATGCACACACTCAAGACCCCATTTCCCATTGAAATTTGAAATTCTGAACTCAACTCCAGCTACCTGTCAAGGTTGGTGTGTCTTTAATTATAATGTCTGTGTGTTTCTTTAGGCACCATTTAATTCTCCCTGACAGCCACCCATTTAAAATTAAAGTCAAACATTCAGAACTTTGTTGTAAAGTTGAGCCACGCAAGAGATGCGCTAATTGCCAGATGTTGTTAATTTGACTCTGATCCGTTACCAAAATTAAAGAGAAAGAGAGAGAGAGAGAGAAAAAAACACCCTTACAACCAGCAAAACCAAGCATCTGTCTGTCTGAGTTGATGCTCTGTTAACTAACTGCAACGAACAGAACGCAGAGGGGTGCTTTTGCATTAATAGCCTCACAGAGCACACTGCATGCAATGGACTATGGATCATCCCTCTTGGGGTCCAGTGTTCAACGGCTTTCAGGGCTAGCAGGGAAATATTTCCCTGCAGAGCAGCCATCTGTAGCCTCTCACTGACATTTCCAGTGGCTAATCTGCTTTATTGGAGAAGAGAAATTTTAGCAGGCTGCCAGCTCAGGAGACTGAAAATGGATGGAGATCCTCAAGATATGCAGATTCTGTTTGGATACAAATTCCCATAAAAAACTATATGGTCACTAAAGCTTAATTTCAAGCTTCTCCTGTCCTCTCTAGTTTGAGGACAGGGTGGGAAATGGGAGGGGCTGATGGCAATGATAAGGAGGATGATGTGGAAGACAAGGATGGATCAGCAACTTGGTTCATGGGGACAGAGCACACTATTGGGGCTTAAGAGATGTGGGCTCTGTACTACCCTGTCTCAAATGTCCTGTGAGCCCATGGAAAACGTCTCTTCCTTGTGCCTCAATTCTCCAACAGCAAAATGGGAGCAAAATGTCTAAGGTAGTGGTGGGACTTCCAAGGAGAAAAAACCATCAATAATAACCGTAAGGGGCCATGATTCTATCATCCTGATGGACATTCAATAGCATTGATGTTACTGTGGAAAGGGTCATCCTTCGAATTTCCTCTAGAATGAGCCCTTGGGTTTCTCAGAAAACCCATGGAGTTTGTCCCCAGCTCTTACTTCTGAGCTCCTTTCCAGCATGCGGTAAAGACCTGACTCAAATCCTGCTCAAAATTCCAGTTTCTGCCCATGCAGGTCTTTCAGAAGGAATGGGCATGTCCTCTGTTCATGTAGCAGAGCCTCAATCAAGTACTCCATTTTCAAAGGCTGACTTAGTGTTTTGCTTTTACCCAAGAGAGAGATTCCTTTGCCTTTTCAAACTGGACAGTCACCCACTGGGGTAGGCAAATGCAAGTTTCTCCTGATGTATTGTAAGCACATGCATCTGATAATTGGACCCCAGGTATTCAGAGTCAGAAGACAGGCTGAAGTCACTACAAATATTGCTTGGAATGAATGATTCTTTTGCTTGTAATTAATACATATTATATGGAAAGGTATGGAGGAGGATTAGCAGCTAAAACCCTGGGTTTGAGCCTCCTCAGACAAGTGGACTTTCCAATCCAAAAGGAGCTCAAAACCTTGAGGCTTGGGCCCTCTCCCTAGATAAGGCAAACAGTGGGAATTCATTAAACAAACAACCTTGGTGTGCCTAAGTCCTATTTCTGTCACAGGGATTTGTTTCAGAAAGCTCTGCTTTCTCATGAGATATATTTGGATTTGGGGCACTGAGAGTATTTTCATTTAATAGATCTCCACTCTTATCAGGTCAGTCTTCTCCTCCAATGTCCTTTTTAGTTCCCCGAGAGCTTATTCTCTTAACAGGCTTATCTATCCTTTTGTCAGATACTCTTTTAAAATGGCTTCTGTGCAATAGATTTGGCTGAGTGAAGGGAAAATTCCTTCCTTCTACTGGTCATTTTGGACAAGTGGACTCAACAGCATTTTAAATGTATCACAATACATGGCATTTTGTAATGAGAAAATTCCCAGCATCTTACTCATGGTAGGAATGGTTCACTTCCAACACTATTTTAATTAAAAGCTATCTGGTATCTAACTTCCTGCACTATGCAAACAGAATGGCCATCCTGTCTGTCTCCATTTGGCCAGTGCCAAATTGCCTGCTACAAGTCTTTTTTTGAGCATTATCCATTCACTAGCAAGCCATTCCTATCTTCCAGCAACCCCCTTCCTACAAACACGATGCTCTATGCTGGATTTTGATTTACAAGTGGAGATGGCTTAAGGGCTTTGGGGCACATATCATTTTGCAAGCAAGGTGCAGCACTCTGTTAACTGTTCTCAACACAAGATCTGGATGCAACAAGAGGGTGGGAGGAGGGGGAACAGCAAGCTACATTTTCTTCCAAGCCTAATAAGGAGAAATGCAGGCAGAGAATACAGTACACAGCTCACTTAACTAATTTTCTAACCAGCAGTCATTGCAATGTTCTCTCTAGGATTAGAATGGACAAGAAGAGAGGCAGAATAATAAATCCAGACTGGCATTTTGCAGGTTACGATCATATCATTATAGGAAGGGGTTTAAGGACATCTACTCTCAGGAGAAAAAAATTAAAAATGAGGCCATTTCAGCTCACCACTTGCAGCACAATTAAAATTAAATTCAACAAAACAGAAGTTTCAGACACTGCCTGAATAAAATTGCCCATCGCCAAGAGAAGCTTGTGAACTCCTCACTGGAGAGGTGTTTAAAATGGCACAATGTGAAATCCAGGGTTGTAACGTATGCTCAGCCTGGTGCCTCCACTCATGGGAAGCTGGCTTTGTTCTTACATGTTCCCAGAAATGGGTGCCCTGCTGGGTTTGGAGTGTAGCCATGGACAAACTGGGTATGGGAGAGCTGGAGGAGAAGATGAATGGCGAGCCTCAGCATGAACACTAGCATGGCTGCCCTCATTCTGATGCTTATGAAACCATCCAGCCTTTGTCAGACCTAGCCCATGTTAAGCGACGCCACCTTCTAGGGCAGCAAAAAGGCCAAGATTTAGCTAAAGGGCAAGGGATCACAGTTCTGTGTCATTGCAGTGTCACATGGGCCAGGTAATCCCAAGGCCATTAGATTTTCACCACAGTGCAGCACCATTGCACCACCATTCCCAGTTTGACAAAGAGCTCGCGTATTTGCCCATCCTCATTCAGCAAAATGCTTAAAGCACTAATGTTTCCTTGCATCAAGTCATAATGTGGTTTAGCTCCATCACGCAGTAGCATTATCTCTTCTCAGTATAGTACAGTCCTGTTGTAACACAGTGTCAATCTGATGTTCAGTTGGTCCATCGCCGTCACCTCAACCCATTGCCCAACACAACAAATATCTTCTCATGTCACCACCAGGAGCAAAGCAGTGACTTCTCATTGTGACCCAGCTTCATGTCATCATATTGCAGTCTAATCCTACCAGAACATGGCCCCTCAACCTCCCTGACAACAGCAGCAGTATCACTATAATATGAAATCTTTCCATTGCCATAAAACACGACTATAATCTGGGTGACCTAACATTCATCCTGGTCCTGCAGGAGAGTACAGTGCTTGACTTCCTATCCCATGCTAGGGCCGTCCTGGCCCTACTGCCCAAAAAGGGGGACCCCCATGACCTGAGGAACAGGTGCCCAGTTTTGCTCCTCTATATGGACTACAAAGTCATAGCGAAAGCCATCTTGCTGCGCCTGAGGTCCGTGCAGGCGGACACGATTCACCCCAACCAGACATACATGGTTCCATCTTCAGTAACCTGTACCTGGTCTGGGACCACCTTGAGCTTGCTCACAAGGATAGCTTATCATTTGCTCTCCTGCCCCTTGACCAGGAGAAAGTGTTTGACAGGTTGGATCATGGGTACCTTGCAGGCACACTAAGGGCATTTGGCTTTAGTCCCTGCTTCGTGCAGTTTCTCCAGGTGCTGTATGCCTCCACGAAGTGTATGATCAAGCTCAACTGAATGCTGATGGAGACCATCCCATTCAGCCAGGGGGTGCATCAAGGCTGTCTGCTGTCAGGCCAGCTCTACACCTTTACCCTCAAGCCTTTCCCTTGCCTCCTGCACAAGCAGCTGGCAAGGCTGAGTGTGGTCCTGTTGGTGTACGCTGACAACATACTCCTCATTGTCCAGGACCTGGGTGAACTAGCTCAGGGGAAGGCCTGCCAGTCCATGTACTTGGCAGCTTCCTCTGCTTGGGTCAACTGGGTCAAGAGCTCTAGCCCAAAGTGGGGTGATAGATAGCAGGTAAGCTCGCTCCCACCTGTGCTTCAGCACATCCAATGGTGCGTGGGCTTGCTGCTCTATCTGGGGGTCTACTTGCCTCTCAATCACCCCTCCCCATGGAGAGCTGGCACCAGCTGGAGATCAGGGTGTCTGAGTGGCTGCAGACATGGGCAAGCCTGCTGCAGTGTCTCTCCCTTTGTGGGAGGGCATTGGTCATCAACCAGCTGGTCCTGTCCACGCTCTGGCACCATTTCAACACCCTGGCCATGCCCCCAGAGCTCCTGGGCAGTCCCAAGAGATGGGCGCTGGGGTTCTTCTGGCTGGGACGGCACTGAGTCTCTGTGGGTGTCCTGAGCCGCCCCTTGTAGGAAGGTGGGCAAGGATGGGTCTGCCTCTGCATCCAGGTCCACACCTTCGGCCTTCAGAGACTCTTCTACAGTGCCAGTAGCCAGGTGACGTGGTGCCTGATTGGCTGTGCCATTCTCCCCCACCTCCAAGGGTTATGACACGACAGCAGCTCTTCTACCTGTACAGTCTCCCCAAGCAGGACCTGTAGGAGCTGCCAAATTTCTACCAGGACCTCCTCAGGGCCTGGAGGTTGGTCTGTACCTCCAGGTCCCCCAGGGATGGACACCCAGGCCACTGACCTCCTCACGGAGCCCCTACTGAAAAACCCACAGCTAGTCGTGCTGGTGATGGAGGTGCCCTGGGTGCACCAGAGGATGCTCTTGGCCCATATCACTCGTGTCAGAGACCTCCTGGACTATGCTAGGCAGGGGCAGGCAGATCCCTCTGCACTGGCTCAGCACGTGGAGCTGCCCAGACTGCATGCTGCTGATGCATACTCCGGGAGGTAAGGCTGCCCTACTGCCCGCTGCCCTTACCTACATTGACCAGGTCCTGCACCAGGGCAGTCCCCACCCCCTTGGTGTCCCCCACTCCTCTGGAGCTTGTCATGGGGCCCCTGCCTCAGCAGGCCCCATGGCACTCCCTGCCCCACCAGGTCAGCAGGCTGGGGAACATTAAGCTGGCCTGCTTCCAAACAGCCCACTGCCTCCAGCTCTACATGCTCATGCTCTGTACAGTCCATCATCCCGTCCTTGCGTCCTGCCCTGAAAACAAATGGTGGGACACCCTAGGTGAGGGCAGGGGTGAGGGTCCTTGGCCGACTAGCCTGTATTTCACCTTGATCCACAGCTGGAGTACTGCATCCAATTCTGGACTCCAAAATTTAAAAAGGATGTGGAGAAGCTTGAGAGAGTCCAGAGGAGAGCCACGCGCATGATCAGAGGGCAGGAGAACAGGCCTTATGATGAGAGGCTGAGAGCTATGGGACTCTTCAGCCTGGAAAAGCACAGGCTCAGGGGGGACCTGGTGGCTGCCTATAAGTACATCGGGGTGTGCATCAGGATCTGGGGGAACATCTGTTCATCAGAGCACCCCAAGGGATGATAAGGTCAAACGGTCACAAACTCCTTCAAGACCAGTTCAGGCTGGACATAAGGAAGAACTCCTTTAGTGTCCGAGCCTCCAAGGCCTGGAACAGACTGCCTCCAGTGGTGGTGCAAGCACCTAATCTGGACTCCTTTAAGATAAATTTGGATGTTTATCTTGCTGGGATCCTATGACCCCAGCTGACTTCCTGCCCCTGGGGCAAGTGGCTGTCCTCGATGATCTTCTGAGGTCCCTTCCAGCCCTAATGTCTATGAAATCTATGAAATCCCATGAGCCACTGAGGATAGCAACTGACTGCTCCTCCATGGAGCCATCTCCACAGTGGTGTGTCTGGTGTGCTTTACGGACACGCCCAACTCCTGCCCCTTCTGCCTGCAGAGGGAGACCCTGGTGCATGCCTACCTCCAGTGCGCCAGGCTGCAGCCCCTCTTTTGCCTCCTCCAGAACCTCCTGCTGAGATTCTGGCTGCACTTCTCTCACATCTTTTTTTTTATGGACTTCCAGTCTATCACCCCACCAAGTCCCAGGACCTCCTGGTCAACCGCCTGGCTTTGGCTACGCTAACCATCTATAAGAGCAGGAAGGAGACTCTGCGTGGGAGGAGCCTGGGCAAGTGTGGGGCTGCTTTCCTGGCACTTCTCTGCTCACGTTTCCAGACAGTTTCACTGGTCAGAGTCCACATGCTTCCTTGACTCCTTCAGGGGGAAGTGGGTACTGGTGGCCAGTGTGCTCTGTTCAATGTCCCCTCCTGATGCTCTAGCTATCAACCTATGACCATACTCCCATTCCTGTTTTTTTGTTGTTGCTGTCCCAAGCACCCTGTTTTCTCTTTAGTTGTAATCAGTTGCTGTTTTTATGGCACCCAGTCGTCCAAACATATGTGGCGGCCCCGGAAGATCCACCTGCGGGAAGGCTGAAACACCTGTCTGGACCCGCGCAGCAAGACCAGACGCCTTAGAAGACCACCGGCCACCCACGCATTGGTGGCGCCAAGGTCAGATGCGGCAGTCCGCAGCATGAGGACAGCAAATAGTCTCAAGCAATTAGTTGATGCATCCCCAGCGGTCTCCCTTATTCAGGGAGGCTTATAGTTCCTGTGATGGGCTTAGACCCGTGCTTATTTATGACAGATCAAATAGGCCTATCCCATGCTTGACCAGTAGTCTAATTACACTAAATAATGTAGAAATCAAGTGAGTGATTATTGTGTTAATCTTGATGTGGTTTTGCTCAATCTTTAATCAGACGAGACTCCCACAGATATTTACCTGCTTGTGTAAGTACTGAGTAGGGACCCTAGGATTTGGTCTGTTAGGCACTGTGGAGGGGATCAATGCATGATACAAGGGGGAGGAGGTCTCCCCTGTCACATGCTGCCTATCCCTGAACCCCCTCCCACCACAGACTGACCCAGTCTCTTTGTGGGCTAGATTCAGCCCACAGGCCATAGGTTTCCAGCTGTACTGAAATCAAAAAAAGATTGCACTGCCCCTAGTTGCTTACAGTCTAATAGACTGGTTCATCCCTATGTTACTTTAGGCTTTGCAGCTGAAATGAGTGGAGGGTGAGTGGTCAGTCAGTCCTAAATGCAAAAAATTTCATTTATGTGGCTTGATTTTGATTTTGCTCACACTGCATGTACATCAATGGAATTCTTCTTCTTTTTACATCGGGGTCATAGAGGCAGAATCCAGTTGGTCTGTGTTCAGGGGTGGATCTAGGATTTCCAAGGGGGGTGGTGCGGGAGCAGCAACCTACACTGTAGGGGTAGCTACACCAACTGCTCCCAGACTCCTCTGCCTCCACCAGTGCAGGCAGACTTTTAAAATGTCCCTAAAGTAGGTGAAAATCCCACCCTTCCTTCCCTTTCCTGCTTGGGGATGGGAACGCTGCAGACCCAGTTGGGCTGAGCAGGGACTGGGCTTACCTGGGGAGGGGACAGCAGCAACAGCATGGTGGAAGAGTAGTTTCCCACCCCCTGCCCCCAGGAACAGGTACAAGGGGGAACTTTGTCCACCCCTGCTGCATTCTTCTCATCCCCAGCTGAGCCCAGCTCCTGTGCAGTGGGCAGGAAGGGCTCTTGTGCTTCCTGCCCCCCAGGACAGCAATGAAAATCAGGCAGGGGAGGAAGGGAAGGGGCAGAGAGGAGGCATCCCTTTGAGCAGGAAGGGGAAGGGAGGGAGGACTTTTGCATGCTTTTGGAGACTTTAAAAGTTGCCCAGGGTGCAGTGAAATCCAAAAGGGTGGGGGGCAGCTGCGCTACTGCACCCCCTCTGGATCCGCCCCTGCCTGTGGTCTGTACTGTGCTGCAGCTGGGTCCCTTTCCTTCATGGGATTGACTTGAGTAGCCATTTTGTCTTGGGAAGTGGAATCAAGGATCAGGCATAGGCATCAAGCTGCCGAAGCTACATTGAACTCTTAAAGACTCTGGGCTTGTGCAACATCCCTAGGAAAATTAGGCCAAAATACTGAAAGCAGTGAAACCAAGGGATTTTTCTACCTCTTAAGCATTAACTATAAAATATCTAGGGCTCTGTGTGTTGCTGCGTGCTTAATACTGTGCTGACAGTACATGTTACTGAGGCCAGCCCATATAGGATATGCTTTTGCTGCTGGCTTGAGACCATGATTCTTCACCTCAGGCTCTAAAAACTCATGCTTCTAGTGGTCCCCAGTTCTGTCCATGCCGTATCAGCCAAAATGGTGACTGCCGCACATAGAAAGGCTGATGCTGAGGGGCGTAAATCATTATCCAGCATATATGTGCTTCAGATGTCACTGTATCACTGTCCAATGAGATTGCATTTGGAGGATTGTTTTGCTGCATTTGGAGGGGCAAATACTCTCCTGCTCCATGCTTAGATTTTTCTATTGAAGTCAATGGGAGCTTTGTAGCAATGGCTACAGTCTGCTGAGCTCTGCTGGCCCAGAGCTGAGCCATGAGTGGGGTTAATTTTATTTTAATCACCAGAATAGAGATTCATGGTTTGCATATCTCCCACTACCAGCATACTATGTAATTGCATTATTATTTAGAGGTGTCAAAGGGGCATCTAGATTAGGCAAGTTGAAGCTGTGAGCATCTCTGAAGAAACCAGTGCTTAGGAAGAGTTTACTGTGATACAGATACACCTGCAGGCAAGGGGAAGATGGGAAATCTCTTCTTCCAGACAGGTCTCTGGAGCCTCTTTATCCAAGAAAAAATTTGGAGGCATTATTAAAAATGGTAATTGTACTGTGCAAAATGAAATAGCATGTGGCAGGAGTGTGCACGTGCTTGCACGGGGATTATTTTACATCTATTTATGGATATTATGGCTTGGCATTCAGGTCTGATCCAGAGCTCAGCCAAATCACTGGGAGCCTTTGTATTGACTTGGGTTGGCTTTGCAACAGGCTACCTTGGAGGACTTGAGGATTCTCAGCTTACCCTTGTAGTACTTCATTGGCACCAGTGAAGTCAATACTGATTCCTTCCAGAATAAATGAGATCAGGATCAGACACTCTCGTCAGGTGCCCCAACAACCCAAATATCTTGCTTTCTCATTCATGCTTATAGTTTTCAGTCTTATTTTTTTTCTTCTTATAGGGGGTTCTGGAGATCTGGCATTCATTTGCACCCAGTCTCAGCTGGGGTGAGGGGTGGATCCAGACAGGGTGCAGTGGTGTGGCTGTACCCACCTTCTGGGTTGAACCACACCTTGGGAATCTCTCGGGATTTTTTAATGTTCCCAAAGCAGATGAGAATCCCCTCCCTTCCCTTCTGTGCTCAGTCACGTTCCCTCTGCTTTCCTTCCCCACCTCCCTCCCATCTCCTGCCTACCACTGCTGCTTTCTCTGTCATCATGGGGTGGGGGAAGCATCAAAAAAACTCCTAACAGCACTATTAGGGCTGGGATCAGCTGGGACAGAGGCAGTGGCAGCAGTGATGCGTAGGGGGGTTCCCTCCCCTCCCTGCTGTGGTGGCCGACCGGCTGCCGGGCTCTGGCTGGGAACCCGGAACATCAGGTGGGTACTTTGACGAATGGAGTGGAGTTAGGCACTGAAGCGTATTGGTTGGAAATAGATTGTTTACTTACGCCACTGATGCGTGCAGCGCAGGAAGAAAACTGGCTTAAATTGCGGTTACAAACGTAGCGAGGGCCCCTTGAAACGAGACGAGACGTTTTATAGACGGCTTATCGAGCATGCTTTTACTTTTATATGGATAGCAAGCCAATTGCTAGTTGCCAAGTGGGAATAATTTGTAACCGGCCAATGGGTGGCGCTCGTTTAAACGATGCGGCCGTTGGACTTGGCGGGCTTTTCGGAATTTTTACTGTGCCAATCACGAGGGCTCGGGGATTTTCCACTGTGGCGGAATTTTCCACTGTGCCATAGGCGTTGAATTAATGGGTTCTGGCATGGCCCCTTGCCGATGGCACAGTTGGAACTAATTTGCTCATAAGCCAGTTAGGTCGTCATCGTCTTGTTTGGGGGGGTCATACAGCAAGCGGGTATATACAAAAGCAGACAGCGAAATGAACTTGTTCTTAATGTACTGTATAAAACAATGACCGACACAAACGCAATTGCAAATACCAACAAGGGGGAGTAACAAGGCAATAAGGGCCTTCAAGAGGTCTAGAAGCCACGAGGATGCGTCCCAACCAAACCAGGCAAAAGGTCAGATAACCACCCCTGGCCAATACCGGAGATTCAGTTTGTATCAGCCGCGATTTTCCGTATTGTGTCGGTTTGATCGTTTATGGGTAATGAGACATTTGGGATTGCAGTCGCCCGAAAATGCATGGGCTTTCCAGGCCCGTTCAGGTTGACGAACGTTGACTGATGCCACAAAAATCGCGGGATAGGTTAAGGTATCAACAGAGGTCTCCCTGTTGGAGAAGTATTGTGCGGGATGGGTTTATAACGCCACGTGGACGTATTGCAGAGTGTGGGTCTGTGTCGGTCGGTCTCTGGGTGATCGGAAGGGCTTGTAACACTTGTTCTTTTAGCTCTAGGGCTTTGATTCTGGGGATACCCAGGAGGTTGATGCCCCCTAGCACTGCCTCTAGAGCACGCCGGTGGCCTTGGATTACAAACTTAATTTTTGTTGTGACTGCAACGGCGTTGAGTCCTTGAATCTTAATTGGGTTTTTTTTGGGTTTTTTTTGTGGGCGTCGTTGGAGTGATTACATTGACTTGGGCTCTGGTGTCGAGGAGGAAGAGCACTTTTCATTGGTTGCTTGGGTCAACGGGGTCGTAGACGGTAAGTTCGGTATAGGGGCGGGGGTCGGCAAGGTCGGGTCTAGTCTGGCCGCAGGGGTGTCCGTCGGCCACTATTCATTTTTTTGCTTGTCGTAGAATTTGAAACCTAACTCAGCCGCTAGGTGTCATTGGCCCTCATCTCCCAGGACACGCAGTTGCCGCTTTGTGAGCTTGGAGTTGCTTAGGAGGAACCCGAACATGGCCCTCTCCTCGGGTGACCTTTGAGGGATTGGCCGCGGTTCCCACCGGGGATCGGACTTGTAGCGTCTTGGGTTTTGGGGCTCAATCGGGTACGCGGAGGGTCGGTTCGTTGTGTCAGTTGAGGCCTCTGTTGCTGATTTCATGAGGGCCTGCAGCCGTGGGGGTTGGCTCAAGAGGTTTCCGGCTGGCTGGCCTGCTAGTGGGTTGAGGAGGAGCCGGAGTGTTATGGCGTTCTGTCCCCCATATACTTCTACGCAGGCCTCTATAGCTTTGAGGGTTGCCGGGACGGCTCCAGGGTTTCTTAAGTGGCGGTGGGCCCATCCCCTGTTACTCTGGGCCTGTGTTAGTCCCAGTTGATGCACTCTTGGATTCCACGAGGCATACGAGACTCCAATTATGGCTAATAAAAGCTGTTCTGCAGTGGCCCTTTGTGGCCGTCCATCGTGCCAGGCGTGAGACTTGTGATCAACTTGCCCTGCGACAAGGGCTGGGAGCGGGATATTCCAATGGACGTTGCCTATGACTACGTTTAAGTCAGTGACGTGTCCTCCGCTCCATGAGGCTTGGCGGGTTAAGAAGCAAGCCTCTTCTAGGTCCAGCAGGTTGGACCCAAACTCTACTATGAGGCGGCCTAGCCATATGACTAGCAGTTCGCCGGGTTTTATTTTCGATTCTTTACACAGCTCTTGTAGTTCCGCTCGAGTGCGGGTGCGGTATGTGGTGGTAATACGTGTCGCGCCCTGAGCATCAGCCACTTGTTTAACCAGGGCGACGGGGTTAGCGGCTACTGTTGGGGTTGCCGGAGCCTCTGGTGGGAGGGCCGAGTATAAAGTTTTGCTCTCGTAGGGAGGCGGGAACATCGGAGGCGGGGCAGGCTCGGGGGGCGGGGCCGCGACTGACGCCACTTCGGGAGGCGGGGCCGTGGGTGGTGGTGTGGCTGTCCATCCCTCTTGGGGAATTTTCGCGCGCTTCTCTTTTTCCCCGGCGCCATCTTGGGATGGCGGTGGCTCAGGGCTTTCCTTTACTGCTGCCTCTTTACCCACCTGGGCGGCTGTGAGCAGTTGGGCCTCTAAGTTCGCATTCTCCCGCAGTAGAGTTGTGACAGCGCGGAATATTATGTTTAGCATTTTCTCCTTGTCCCACTTCAGGCCTGCCCACCGCATTGTGATGTGGCCTTCCAATTCTAACTTTTCCCGGAGATCGGAGAGCAACTCGTGGCCCCTTGACTAGGGCCAGAGGATTGAACCTGTCGACCGGTGTCGGTTCTCCACCCTCCCGCACGTATCGTATACAGTGGGCGTACTCCTGGATGGGAGTTGGGCTTACCGCGCCCGTTGGTTTGACTCTGGTGAGGGATACAGTGCCTACTTCCTCTCGGGGCCTAAATAGGACCCGCTCGCTGCTCATCACGCACCTGAACGCCCCGGGGTGAAGATGTGCCTCCCATTCTCTCGAAACTCCCTCTTCCCCTTTCAGCGAAAGGTAGCTGCTGACGAGCCTTTCACCCGACTCCGCCCACCTGGTAATAGACGATGTGTGCCCATAGTTTATCAGCGTTCGTCACGTGGCGCCCCACACTGCGCCAGGGGCAGTTTTTAACTAGTTCCAACTCCATCGTGTCTTCCCCAGATCCTGTTCGTGACACCATGTGGTGGCCAACTGGCTGCCGGGCTCTGGCCAGGAACCCAGAATGTCAGGTGGGTACTTTGATGAATGGAGTGGAGTTAGGCACTGAAGCATATTGGTTGGAAATAGATTGTTTACTTACGCCGCTGATGCGTGCAGCGCCGGAAGAAAACTGGCTTAAGTTGCGGTTACAAACGTAGCGAGGGCCCCTTGAAACGAGACGAGACATTTTATAGACGGCTTATCTAGCATGCAGGGGAGGGGGTACATCAGGAAGGACGGTGACGGGGAGTCGTTGGTGGGTGATCAGTCCGCCAAGTTTACTCCAGGATGCGTGCGGAGTTCTCCAACTTGGGCGGAAACTGCTTGTACTTTTATATGGATAGCAAGCCAATTGCTAGTTGCCAAGTGGGAATAATTTGCAACCGGCAATGGGTGGCGCTTGTTTGAACGATGCGGCCGTTGGACTTGGCGGGCTTTTCGGAATTTTTACTGTGCCAATCACGAGGGCTCGGGGATTTTCCACTGTGGCGGGATTTTCCACTGTGCCATAGGCAGTCAATTAATGGGCTGTGACACCTGCCACTGGAGAGGCAGGCAAAGTGCGGGGTGTGTGCACTTAGGTGTGCCTTTAGGTGTGTGCATTTAGGGGGTTACTTCACCCTAAATTGAAGCGGTGGGTTTAAAAACCCTCCGCTTCAATTTAGGGCCCCCATTTCATCTATACATGCCCTTGTGCATTAAAGTGTATGTATAGACATGCCCACAGTGACCTTTCACTATTGCAGACTCAGCCCCGTGCTTGTGCAGTGAACCTGTCTGCTCTTCCATACCCAGCTGCCTCCAGCTTGAAGTGCACCAGTTAGACTGAGCTATGCACTGAAAATAATAGAGCACGCTTCTGCCACCACCACCACCATCACCATCTTGGCTTCATTTGAAGCATGAGCAACACTGGGAGACAGGTCTGCAAGGCAAAAGCCTGAGAGGCTAGAACGCTAATGAAGAAGTCACTTAATAAAGCCAAGCAGAAAATCTAAAATGAGTTACAGGAAACTAATGTGAATTTCAATTTTTAAAATTCATAACATTTATCAGTGTCTCTGTTAGACTGAATAAGAGACGGAAACATTGACTACCATTAAATTCGCTGGCCTTCCAAGTGTGTAACTGACAGCAGAATTTGTCCCGCTGTCTATAACTTGCCAACACAGTATCCATGTGTATTATACCACTGTGTGCACTCTGTTGGGTTCAGAGGCCAGCTAGATTTCAGGTCTGTGTGAAGCAGCTAGAATTCACTTCAGATTTGGATTCAGCTGATTCAGGGGACAGTGATTTGATTCAGTGATTTGAATCACTGTCCCAAATTGATTTGACCAAATCTGATTCGGAGATTCGGCCGCTGTCAAATTGGCCGATTCGCTGAATCAAACAGGCCCCATCCCCTGCTTGCTCTCCCAGCCCCATCAATGGCTACTCTGCCTGGCCCCAGCCTCCCAGCTCTTAAAAAAAAAAAAGCCCCACACTCACTGGATCCTGCAAGGCTGGGGGGGGGGCAATCCCTGCTCCCCCCACTGCCCCACACTGCGTGGGGGGCTATGCCATGAGTCCCCAGAAGCCCTGATGACTGCTGCAGCAGCTGCTGAGTGCGGGGCTTTTGTTTTTTTTTTAAAGCTGGGACATTGGGGCCAGGCAGGGGGATGGGGCCTGGTGGGGGTTTCCCCCCATGGTCCCCTTCCCCCTCCTCCAGCCCCCTACTTACCGGCACAGAGTCCCGGTCCCGGTCCAGCTCCCTGTGGTGGCGAGCGGGGACTCCCCAAATCACTGACTCTCCAAATCTCCTTTGAATCTTTTTCCGAATAGATTCGGAGAGCTTGAAATCGATGTGTATTATACCACACACTTGAAGGGAGAGAGAGGCTGCCACTAGATTTAGACAGACTACAAAAGTGGGCAGACGAGAATAGGACAGGGTTCAACACAGATAAATGCAGGGTGCTGCACCTTGGGAGAAGGAATCCACAGCATACATACAGGCTGGGGAGTTCCCCTCTTGAAAACACAGAGGCAGAACGGGATCTTGGAGTCATTATTGACTCCAAGATGAACATGAGCCGCCAATGCCAGACTGCAGCCAGCAAGGCCAGCCATACCTTGTCATGCATCCAACGGTGCATCTCAAGCTGGTCCAGAGAGGTGATACTCCCCCTCTATGTGACTTTGGTCAGGCTGCAGTTGGAGTACTGCATCCAGTACTGGGCACCGCACTTCAAAAGGGATGGGGCCAGCCTGGAGAGGGTTCAGAGGAGGGCCACCCGCTTGGTGAGAGGGCAGCAGGACAGGCCCTACGAGGAGAGGCTGAAGGACCTGAACCTGTTCAGCCTCAGCAAGAGGAGGCTGAGGGGGGGACCTGGTGGCTGCCTACAAGCTCATCAGAGGAGATCAACAGCAAATAGGCAGAGCCCTTTACTCCCCAGCATCCCCTGGGGTGACGAGGAACAATGGTAATAAGCTGATGGAGAATAGGTTTAAGTTAGAGATCAGAAGGCAATATTTAACAGTTAGGGTGGCCAAAATCTGGAACCAACTTCCCAGGGAAGTGGTCCTCGCCCCTACCTTGGGCAAATTCAAGAGGAGGTTGTATGAACACCTGCCTGGGGTCTTGTGAACCCAGCATTCATTCCTGCCTGTGGCAGGGGG
>NW_005841885.1:2173527-2176951 GCF_000455745.1 Alligator sinensis
CAGGGGGTCAGGCTAGATGATCTGTTCAGGTCCCTCCTGACCCTAGCTACTATGAAACTATGATTCAAACCTTTTTACTGGTCTCTTGATTTGATTCAGAGATTTGGCAATTCAGCCACCGAATTGGGCCAAATCTACTCCGAATTGAATCAGCACCTGAAGCTTCACACAGCCCTAATAGATTGCCAGTATTTTTCCCTTATGCTTATGGGCAAAAGATCATATCCCTACTTCCCTTCCCCTGTCCCCATCTGCACCAGAACTCGTGTCGTTTGCTAGTTTCTTCTGGATGAATCATTCACATGAGGGGAACTGCATGTAATTCCCAGTTACTTTCCAGCTTGCCACATGCCTGGCAAAAGGCATTTCTTGGAGCTGTCTATCTAATATGCTTCTATGCCCAAGATCTCTATGAGTCACAAAGCTTCAGAAACTGCCAATAAGGGAAAAGATACCTCTGCATTCAAGTCCATTCCACAAAGCGACTTTCTAAAATTGGTGACATAGGGAGGCCAAGTGGATTTAAGTCATGTGTCTAATGTTAGTTGGGATCAGAACAATGACTCTGGAAATGGCATTCATAGTATCATAGAAAATTAGGGTTGCAAGGGACCTCAGGAGGTCATCTAGTCCAACCCCCTTCTCAAAGCAGGACCATCCCCAACTAGATCATCCCAGTCAAAGCTTTGTCTAGCTGGATATTAAAAACCTCCAAGGATCTATCACCTCTCTAGGTAACCTGTTCCAGTGCCTCACCACCCTCCTAGTGAGAAAATTTTTCCTAATATCCAACTTAAATCTCCCTTGCATTGTGTTATTGCACATCCCCGGCTTTCCTAGGTAACTTCCTTTCAGAATCACGTGCACTGCATTCCCTGAGAATATTAAGGCAGCTTTGGATGGGTAGTCTTCCAAGGACAGGAAAGAAGTTCAGCTTCCAGAGTTGCCTTGTCCATCACCCACTGAATAACCAGGCTTGACTCCAGGCACTGGGGTGGGTAGGTGTATGCTTCAAGTTTGACTAAGCCTGAGGTGCTGACAGGAAGGATTCACAGACCTAAAACAAAGCAGTGAAACCTCTTGAGAGACTGCAGTGGGCTTGTTTCTCAGCCGATGTTAATTTGGTGCAGTACCACTCACTTCAGTGGAGCTGTGTAGTGGAAGATCTAGAATTGGTTTAGTGACATACTGGGAGAAAAGTATGGATACCTCTCTAGGAAGACTCCATCTCCAGCCAGGTTGCCTCATTAGAACGATTCCTTGTGCTTTTACAAAGGTGCTCATCTATTGCTAAACCATCCCTGCTAGCGATGACTTATCCCTGAGGCTTGTAAAAATACTCATGAAGAGCATGCTCTCTCAGCCTTTGGAATGGACCAAATCACCCCAAATGGCAGGTATTTTTACAAAGGTCATTCAAGAGGATAATAGTCCCCAGCTCTTGCAGGGTGCTTTTCATCAGTTGCTTTCAAAGCACTTTACAAAGGAGGCCAGAATCATTATTCTCATTTTCCAGATGAGGAAACAGGCACAGAGAGAGGAAGCAGCTTGCCCTGGGTCACCCAATAAACCACTGACAGAGTCAGAAACTGAGCCCAGGTCCTCTTGACCTAAGTCCAGTTTCCTGTTTATCAGGCCTCTCTCAGGCCCCTAAAATCCCACCCCAGAGGCTTTGCCCCAGCCCTCTACTCCTAGCGTACTACAGGAGCACTTCTATGTTGTGATTTATCATTGTAACCAATATATCCCGTTCTTCTGTTTTCTGACACTTCACCCACTGATCCCAATTACCACCTGTCTCTTTTTTCAATTCATACAAATCCTCCAGACACTTTGGACAATCAATTTTCAGTTTATGGCTTGTTCATGAATGTCAAGCCCTCCCTAATGATGGTGTGTGATTGGCGGTCGAAGTCACCTGGCGTGGATGCTGCTCATAGACCGGATGAATGAACTTTGTAAAGAGTAGTGAATAAAAGAGAGCGAATAGCTTGTTTCCATGACGAAGCTCTGGACTCAAAATCCTTGGTGCTGACCCTTTGGCACTTGGATCATGAACACTTCACAGGCTCATGAATTCAGTGCTCCATAGACTTGTGAATAGCACAAATCACAGCACAGCAGCGTCCAAATCCAGCAAAGCACTTAAGCATATACATAATGTTAAGCACATGAGTAGTCTCGGTGGACTTTGCTAGTAGGAGAAATGGGTGAACCATGGTAATTAAAAAAGAAACAATCCAGGAAACAGTAGAAAGAGCATGGCATGGAAATCAGGAAGCCTATTTCCACTACCATATGATCTAATCTGATTAATAGTCCCCAGTGGCACAGTTCCCAATCTGATTGGGGGGCCGGCCCCCAATGGCACAGTGCATGTGCCTGGACCTAAGTATGTGCTTAGGTGACTGGGCTGGATTGCAGCTTAAAGGCAGTCTCCTTTTAATCACCAACCTGATCCTGCCTGGCTCAGCCTATTCCTGCCATTGAATGCTCTCCATATAGTTTTCAGGCACGAAAGCATAAATATTTCCAGGAAAGTGTAGCTTCGTCTCCATGTATTTACAGCGCTCTGCTGCCTCCCTTGCTGATTATGTCGGAAGAGTAGCAGTTTAGAATAGATGGGAAAACAAACGAATGGCTTTCCCCCTATCTTCTCACCCCCTTTTTGATGCCATTGCTTTGTACTCCTATCTCTGACATATAGGGATAGATGATAGGGCCAGGGAGGCAGTTGGGGATCCTCTGCTTAAGACACTAGCAGCTTGTTGATGCAGAAACGCCTAATAACCCTTTGCTATTTCAGCATATGATAACTGCCTCCTAAAATATTAATCAAATCACAACATGCAATCCTAAAAATAGGCTGATTCCACTCTGCTCTCTTCCTAAGGTTTTCCAGACAGTTCTGGCTGCTGTAGCTTAACCTTTTCTGGCATTTCACTGATTGTAACAACTGCTTTTCCAGTGAATGCAAAACTTGATGCCCTTTCCTACTGCGCGCACACACACACACACACACATGCACGCACGCACGCACGCACGCACGCACACACACACACACACACACACACACACACACACACACACACACACAGTCTCCTCTGGATTTGTCCTTTTAGGCCATGGATCTCCTCAACAGCATGCAAACACATTCATCCGCCTGAGGAGATAAGGGGAGAATTTATATGAAAATGTGTTTCAGAGTAATATCTGGCAAGGCAAGCTGTGTGCGCCTCCCACAGGTCTGAGTACACCTCCGACTTCATTCAGTCTTTTCACAGCAGCAAAGCTAAATGGATGAAGTTCTCCTATAAATATTTGATTGACCTGCCACTGCCATGCTGCTTTCATTTATCACTTGCTCAAGTCAGATGCGACTTACTTTGGAATATTTTGTGCCGTCTTTACAAGGAGCTTAAAG
>NW_005841885.1:2176982-2239513 GCF_000455745.1 Alligator sinensis
CTGCTCTGCAGTTTATTCTGTGGGAGAAAATCCTTCTAAAAATGACATATCCTGGGTGAGCGGCTCTGCTCAAATGATGTGATAAAACGGGGGTGCTGAGTGGAAGTGGGATGCACCCTCTAGGAAGAGATATGAGCATGTAGGGAGGGGACCAACATGGGTGTACCTTCTCTGCCTACTCTCTGTTACAGGGTAACACGCTGTATTTAATAGGACCCAGTCTCTTTTTCATTCTCCTTTAAGGAACAGGCTCCCAGAAGAGGATTACAGATTAACAGGTAGTTCAGGTAATTTGCTTGTCATGTTACTGGTGGGAAGTGAGTCATTTCTCCTGCACTCACCGTTCTAATCAGACCCTGGGTATTTTACTAGCAAGGGCTCTGGAATGCATTAGGAGATATAGTACATACAATCAAGTTCCATTCTCTTCATTTCCCCTCTCGTCGTCTTTGGATTTTTAAATTTAGGATGAAATCAGCAAATTTTAGGGCTTGTGAGAAACTGAAATTACTGACTCAAGTGATGCAAAGAGCTAATCGGCAAGGACTTCACCGAATCTCTCACCAATGTTTCCCGCTCCTCAACCTCAGAGCCTCCAGTGATATTTGAGGTCTGGACCCACCCGCACCCTTATGATGCTCTGGCAGTGCCCTTTGCTACTAGTTTGCAGAATCCCTCCCTTGATCTCAGTTTCCGTGAGTCCACCACAAACTGCTCTTGCCAAGCCATTCAGGATGCATCACCTGCTGCTATACCAACCTTCGAGCTATTCCAACCTTCCTGCTGCTATTTCATCCTGGAGGCTCTGCAGCTTTTCAGCCAATACAGCCCAACTGTCATCTTAGTCCTTGGCCTTTCCTGAACAGCATCTAGTCTTGAATTTGCTCCTGAAGATGGAGCAGTGTTTTATAGTGTGGAGGACAAACAAAGCCTGTAGGTTACACTGTTTTTCTAATAACTACCCTTTGCAGCTATAGGTACACCTTGAACCTCAGTCCCCAGAGAAACCATCCCTTGTCATTAGCCTTCCTCTTCTCTTATTCCCTCTTTTTCTAAATTCTGCTGCTCCATCCTCTATAGCCCCCATCCTCTATACCAGTGACTTCTCTGTTTCCCCACTGGCTGTTTCCAGTATAGCATTTGCTGTATTTGCCAGATCTGGCTTTTAAGCGTTTGACTGATGCTTGATTCCTGTAACCAGACTATGTCTGTCAATTGGACTGTCAAAGGATTGCTTGGTAGAAAGGGCACTGGTCCTTGCAAATGTGCAACTGTATTTCAATCTCATTTAGGAGGAGAGAGAGGAGAAAAGCTATGTCCTAAAGCCACATTTTCTCTGCTCTTTTTGAACAAGAGTTTAAGTAAACAAGCTTTTTACCTTATTTTAATAAGGTCATTTGCGACACCCCCTTCTTAACAGATAGGGACATTTTGTGTTAGGTATTTTAACACACTTGGATGTCGGTTGTTTCCTTTTAAAGAGCTTCTACTGATCCCTTCTGGGGAGAGGGGAGGGGGAGAATAGTGAGGAGGGGGGTTGAGGCTTAGAAATTCATCCCTGTCTTCTGATTGCCTGCAGTGACACCTTGCTGCTGACAGGAGCATGCAAGCCCCTTCTCCAGCTGCAGTCCTCCGCATACCAGATCTCAACTCTCTCCCCTCTGGAAGAATGCACCTTTGACTTTGCTAAACAATAATGCAATTACCTTCAAAAAAAGCTGCCAGCCAAAGTACGTGGTGAGAAATGGGCACCATTAATAAGAAATTAACCGCTCTCAGGGAACAGCCAATTTATTAATTGGTGAAAAAAGCAGAAAGAATCAGATCTGGATTGAATGGGAGTGAAGGGGAAACCATTAAGCTCTCCTGACTCAACACTCATGCCAGCTGAGACTTCATAGGGCAGGCGAGGTGGCTGTTACCTAACCCATTAGGAGCCCAGGACTATGACCTTTGCTCCCCACTGTGCAATTGGTTTTGAATGATCACTTCTCACCCACCTTCAGATGTCCAATGTGCTCATCTTTTCTGTGATCCCAGACAGTCCCATGGCATTACACAACCCTCGAGAGGCACTTACAAAGAACAGACAGTCTAGTCACCTCACTGGAGGATTGAAGCCCATATACCCAGCTCTTTGCTGGCCTATAACTGGAGATGGATTGAAGTGCTGGCCACAGCTTTTACTTTGGGGAAGTCTCCTTTTGAAGCTTCAGTTTTCAGAACAAAATCATGGGTAGGCACAATTCAAGTTAGTTTCATTTCACGTAGAGTTACCTGCTGTTGTGGTTCAGTGGTAGGATCCTTGTCTGCCCTATGGGAGATGCAGGTTTGATTCTTGAATGTGCATGTAACTACAGCCATTGAGGCATTGAGTGTTTGGACTCCACCTGGCCTCTGGGTATATTGTAATGGTCTGAAGTGGGGGGTGGAAGGTCTGGGCAGCCTCTATTCCTCCGTACTCCTGCCTAGGTGTATGGGTTGATGGTTCTGGTGACCTCTCATTCATACACCATGATACAGAAGGATTGATGGTTGCCTACTACTCACCAGAAACACACCATTGGGTGGGAGGGAGGAAGAACTGAGGTATGAATGAGCAATTCTAGATATGGTCAATCTCAGCCTAACTTTTAGAGCCATGTCATCGTATCCTTACTTGCTCCGAACAGTACCTTACTGCACGGATTGCCCTATTGATTAACATCTTAAGAATCTCCAGTGCAAAGTTTATTATGCACAAACCAATGAATGCCTATGCAGCCTGTAGAGAGTACATCCCGATGAAAAGAGACAGCCTACGCTATTGCACCCTCATTTAGATGCCCACATGTAATTACATGTGCTTCTGATAGCTGATGCTATTTCAGTATCTCACTGCAGCATTGGCTTTGCTTAAAGTAGATATATTACTGTTGTAAACTATACTCAAAATTATTTGCACCCACAAAAACTACATCTGCAATTAGCGGCTAAATTGAGACCTTTCCAAGAAATCTGGGGCTTAACAGTGGAGCTGTTGCTGTACATTAAGCAAACAGCTAAATTGCAGAACTTCAAAGAGAACTTCATAGTATCTGTGTAGCTTCCATTTGCAGAGATTATTAAGTCACACTGGCACTCTCCCCCTTGGCCAATAGAAAATCATTTTGTATGCTATTTTTTTTTTTAGTGCTCCTTCCAGTCCAGTCCTAAATGTTACAAGTGATGCCTTTACCCAGGGGTTTTATTGTTGAATACATATTGCTGTGACTTGACAACTGCTTAGTAGATATGTTTGGGGATTTGCATTGTAGATGCTGAAACTCTTAGTGCATTGCTGTTGATTTAAATAAATATGTTTTGAATATATTTGCTCTTTAAGGAAACACATGCTGAACAGACGTCTGAAGTGGAAAGTGGAGAATATTTCCTACACTGCCAGGGAGACAGAGACACGTAGGTCCTGGCCTTATAATCAGTCCCTAACTATGCATTCTGCCCTAGCTTTGCATTTCTTTCCTGCTAGCTTAGTGACCTCTGCAATAGTTTTGAGCTGGAGGGGCATTCCGGGTAGTCATGTAAATGAGCCTGCCACATTTTATTAATATTGTTAAGTAGTGACAAAGTGCTTGGTGCTGTACCCAGCCAGTTATAAAGATGGTTGCAGCCTTAGGGGTTGTTCAAGCATTCCTACGCAGTCAGTATGCAGGCTTGGTGAGGGAGGAGGTTGCTCTGTTGGGTGCCAACATCCACACTGTACAGCAGCTCAATCCTGGGTGCACTCGCTTCTCTCAGTAGTAGGTTGCTCAGGGCTCAGTGTCATAAAAGCAGGGACTTCCTTATGTAACAGCTCCTACCACTGTTTGTTAGATTCCAGCCTCAAAAGAGTCTCCTTCTTAATCAAACAACCCCAGGCAACTCAGAAACCAGGGAGAGGATAGAAAAAACTCAGTAGACTAGAAGCCTGAACTTCTGTTTTTACCCCTCCCAAGGCAAGGTGGAGACTCATGAGCAGAAACAGTGTGTGGGAAGCTCACAGGGCTGTTGCTTGTGCTGCAGCTCTTTATGGACCAGGACCAGTTCGACCCTTTGGCCTCAGCCTCTCTTAGCATCAGGAAATTTTGGATGCAGATCCCGGTCTCCAAACTTAGCTGGCTGGAGCCCAAAATCTGAGCCTCCTCATAAATGTCTGTGGGACCAAGTCCATGAAAGGAGGGAATCCAAACTGGCAGCTGGGATTCTGTAGTCTTGTAGGTTCATACAGTGCAGAGGCTAATGCCATTACACTGGACCACCATAATGAAAAACTTGGCCAATATGGTCAAAAATCATATGGAAAGTCAGGCAAAGTAGTCAGAAGCAGAGCAGGCTTCTGGCTGGAGAACTGCAGCAGGGAAGGTGTGCTCAGACCATGTTTTAAAAGTCACATTGCTACAAGATACAGCAGCTATCCAAACAAAAAGGATTGGCCCTTCCACTCTCCAGACATGGACGATTCTCAACAGCCCCTTCAAGGAAGTCTACGTTCACGCATTGTAGCTGGGACATCTTTCCACATGAGGCTGAAGGGAGATCAGACTCATTGAACTGGCAATAGAAGAGACATGCTCAAGTGGTCTGAGCCCTGAATTAAGCTCCAGGAAACTCCAGGTTTGAATTCTGATACTGAGACACTACAGTCCTACACCAGCAGTGGTCCAAGCACACAACAACAAGGCCAAGGTGAAGGTGGCAAGCAGGGAAGGTGCATTAGGGATGCACAGGAATGAACAGCAGCATAGTCAGCGAAGGAGGGAGCCTTATTCCCCTGCTCCTTCTTCCTTCTCTTCCCAATAGTCTCTTCTGCTTCACAGGGAGGTTGTGAGGATCAATTAGTTAATGTTTGTTAAGTGCTGCATAGACAGAGAGACCTATGTAAGTGCTAAGTGTTATTATTATTGCAGACAGTAGCTGTTAAGGCAATGGATATGCTCTTAAGTGTCATTTCATATTTAATTAACGGGCAATAATGATCTTCCTAAACCTGGAGGTAAATCTTCATTCCAGACACTTCCTTTAAAGTGATGTCACTAGAGCAACAGCCTCATAGACCTCAGGCACCATCCTCAGGAGAGGCCATCTGGGGGGTGGTAGCTGAGGTGAATGAATGCTCTCAGGCAGGTGCAAAAGACTTTCCTCTCTCTCCCTTTGTGCCTTTTGCTCCTTCCTGTTCAACGGCCAGATCCCATGTGACCAGGGAGGGCAGGCATGGATCACTGGGCTCTCAAAGGTGCAGAAAGGAGTGGGAAGGGGGCATGACTATTTTTATAGCCCAATGGGGAACACACAGTGTCCATTGGGGGCAGAAATGCCATGATCCCAGTCACTCTGAGGTCAAACCATGCCCCATATTTTTGGCTCATGGCCATTTACCCTGCTACCTAGTGGCCTTCAAACTCTTTACACTGGTAATGACATTGCCTTATGATGTCTGAAACAATATGCCAGCACTGCATACACTAAATAAATATGTCACTGAATATCAATAGTCCAAAGTTATGAGTCAGCCAGAAGTCCTACTGCAATCCTCTGCCCTCCTTTCTTGTACAGGCTGTGGATTCAAGCTGCAGCCCAGCCCCTTAGCTAAGATGTCCCTCGGGTGCTTCAAACGGCGCTTTCAGTTGTACAAATATACACCTTGCTGGGGCTGGGAAATTAAAAGGAAAAACATTTCTGACATCACAGCACAGTGTTATGTGCTCCCCCTCATGTTCTACAGCAGCCAGGTAGGTGATCAGCATGTGCCATCTTCAGACCAAAGCCACACAATTGTGCCTACGCAAACAAAGTGGCACCAGGACAAAAACATGGCAGCACAGAAAACGTGGCTCTGGTGCCAGCTGTTGCTTCTGAAATAAGCACAAAGATCTCACCCAGGCGGCTCTCATTGATGCCTGGGAGATCAGAGAAAGATCAAAGATGTGGAGAACAAAATGAGAATGTCCTTCACAGATGGATAGATAGCAGGAAACATCTGAGGATGCCTGGGACCTTTCCCATCCCTCCTGCCTGCTGTAAATAAATAGCTTACCGGCCACTTTGTTGGCAATTCAATAAGCAATTTCTCAGGCATCCCTCTGAAAGTCCCAAAGTACTGAATTCTGCAGGTTGATTACACCTAAGAAAATATGTTATAGTTTGCCATTACCCTTTTTCAGGCTGCAATTGAACTGTTAGTTCTGCAAACAATGGATCCCACTCTCAACAAGTCAGACACCTATTTAAATTTTTCCCTTTTCATGGCAAGATAATATTGTTGCCTTAACATCATAACTTGCCATTGGACAATGACATGGGTGGTGTTGTTTCATCTTCTTGTTTGGCTGTTGCATACATTTCGGATGATATGGCATAATGTGATCACAGTGCTGAAGCTTGTCAGTGTTACTATACATCCTCCCATATATTTCCATGGCCTCTATTCTCAATCCCACCTGGAAAGAAAGCACTAGGTTAATTTTGCATTTAATTAATAGAAGCCTTCTTGCCTGCACTGGGTAGTTCTGCTGGACTGGTAGTGGTATGCCTTTAGCTTTCCACTTTAAATCCAGATTGTCAGTAGTGACCAAAAGCACTGGCATCTGTTGTATGCGTGAAATGACCAGTGGGGCCCAGATGAATTTCTAGCATATTGGCATTCATATCATACAACCCACCACTGAGACCATGGGAGCTGTGTAGAGAAACTGCGTTTGGTACCTGTTGGCACCAACAGCTGCCATTTTGTTCTCCAAGCATACATGCTGTACTGTTTTTTCATGGGAGTTTGAGTTCTTTTCTTTCTTGGTTTCGTTTTTTTCTTTGCTAATACAAGATAGAAGGCATCTGGGCTGGAAGTCTGTGGTATCCCTGTGAACACAGAGACGCCATCACAAAGTAATACCAAATGCCACCCTTTGCCAGCCATCTCAGAAGAGAAGCCAAAGAGCCTATACCACACCATTCTCATGTGCTCATACCCATGTATCAAGGGCAGTGCATGCTTGCATTCTTCTCCATGCCAGGGCATCATGCCATGGAGAAGAATGCAAGAGATGTCAGTCTTGAGGACTGGCTGTTTGCTAGACTTCCACTAACCTGCTAGATACATAACAAACCATCTCCTTCCAGTAAGGGCTGAACGAATACAAGGAACTTGAGCCCAATCACCATGGAGGGAAGGAATGGCTGACACATCCTTGTCCCATTTCATCTGGGAAGGAAAGAGGCATATTCACATTTGTGCTCTGCGTCCTTTTATTGCTGGGAAAGTTGAGACTTGCCCCTCCTTATCTCTGTCTTGTTCCTCCCAAAACACGCACACGTACGCACGCACGCCCTTCTAGCCCCCTTAATATGATCATTTGAATATTCCTCACTGTTCCCTCATCAGTGCTCTGAAGGTCACAGGCAATAAAGCTCCCTGACACTCGCTGCCAAGGACCCAACTCCGCTTCAGCTTTGGCTTGATTATCACCAACCTGCCTCCCCTTCTCCCTCTGAGGCTGCTTAACTGACAAGGCCTGGGAGCTCTCTCTTCCCCCCTCCCAACCTCTCCTTTTCTTCCTCCGCTCTCATTTATTTCAATTTGCTATGCTTTCCTCCATGGTTTTCAGCATTAAGGGGGAAAGGCGAGAGGAATGATTTTGTCCATCTAGCACAAATGGAATGCCTGGGAGGCAGGGGGTGACTGGAAAAGCAAGTGTGGATACAGAAGGGAGATGGGGCCACATATGTGTTGCTATGAGGAGACTGGGGGAGGGTGATGGGTTGTTAGACCAGATTTGCTATGTGCAGGCTTTGGGTTTCTGAGGGTGCCTTGCGCTCAGATTTAAAAAAAATATTGCTCCAGACATAAAACAGATTGGAAAGGTTACAGGGAATTGGCCTGTTTTTATGATAACCTTTAAAGCTAGGGCATAATAGCTGATTATTTTAAACACAACAGACCTCAATGAATCCACCGTAAGCTCTTCAGGATAGATCTAGCATGTCTATAGGGCAGGAGCTTGCTGCTGTCCTTCCTGAATGGCAGCACTGAAAAGGAGCGAGGGGCTGCGTTCTCGATGAAGAATACCTAGGTTGTGTGCACAAAATGCATGTCCCCTGCCCAGGGCCAAAAGGGAGATTTTTGCATGTGTTGGGCTGCTATTTGAAAAAGGGTTTTTGCTTGCAGGACTTGGGCAGTGCATATGGCTACAAGTACTGCAGACTTCACGTTCTAGTTAGGCTGTCCATTTTCTGATCAGCAAAGTAGCTCACAGTTTCTGAATCTTACAGGATTCTTCCTTTTCCCTAAATGGCTTCTGAAACTGAACATGCCTTTCACCCTCCTTGGCCTGGTGGGAAACTGGGCCCCTTCTTGTTGAAGATGGAACATGGACCAAGGATACTTATTTTCATCACCTCCAACTTCTGTTTTTGCAGTCCCGCAGACCTCAAGATGGCAGGTTGCCATGAAGCAGGCCCTGCTGGTCCAATATGTGCAGCCTATGTAACCTAGAAGACTGGTAGCCACATCACTCAGGTACACCCAGGTATCGCTCGGTTGACTGGATTCTTGCTCCCTTACTTATCTAACTTAATCACTGGTGCTAATGTAGAAGATGTTCTATGATTTAGGCTCCCTTTCTTCTTGCCATAGCAACCATGTTTATCATGATTTTTGGTGTAAAAAATACCAAGCATAAGATTTGAAGAAGCCTTTGGGATTTCCCTCCTGCTGGCCTGTGTCAACCATGGAACTCCTTTCTGCCAGATACCAGTCTTACTGCCATCTTTCATGCCCCCTGTCCTGTACCTAGTTTGTAAAGCCTGCATATCTCCTTTTAATTATTTATGTCTTTGGGACTCACTTCCTGATGCCTATAAGAAGTTCTCTGGCTAGGTCATCCAGTAGGGGATTTCATTTCTTGTTATTCTTTATGCTTATTTGAATAAAAGGAGAAGACATGAGAGTAGTTGAAGTGAACCTGGGGCCTGCTGTGAGAAATAGGAAAATTTCCCCCCCAGAAAGAGGAAGGGGGGAAATTTAGTTTCTTTATAACATGCACAAGCACCACAAAAAATTCAGCAGACTTGTAACTAAGATGCTGTATGCCCCGCAGTGCTTCACTCTTTGTTTGCCTATTGTGTCTCTTGCCCCAACCCTTCCCTTGGTTGCATAAGTTGTTTGAGGCATGGACTGCTGTTTGAGGCATAAAACCTGCTCTTTTCCCACCGTCTCTCTTAGCCAATAGTCGTTTCATGGCACAGACAGTGCAATAAAGGGTTAAGGTCTGAGTCAAGGAGGGAGAAGTAGAAGGAAGGAAGAAATTAAACAGGGAAGAGAAAAATTCATGCACACACCACAGTGCACCTTAGGATGAGGAGATGAAACATCTAGGGGAGTTCGTATGCTCATTTAATACCGCCAGCACTCAAAATCCATGGTGATGGGCACATTATAATGATATTCAAAGAGATGCATAGATAATTTTGTAGGGAGAGCAGTGTGCGGGGCACTAAGGTGCCCTGCTCCCTTAAGGGCTGAAACTGCTAGGGAGAGAGCCCGAGCAGTGAGTGGGGAGCCCCAGCTGCTGGTTACCAGGGCAGCCAGGAGGAGCTAGTGGCCCACACCTGCCCGTGGTCAGCTGACCAGAAGGGGCGGGGCCTGGCTCGTATATAAACCCCAGGGCTGGGGCCAGAAAGGCAGTTCTTGGCCAGCAGCCAGAGGGGAAGGAGCCCTTCTAGAGGAAGCAAAGGGAAGAGGCCTGACTGCAAGTTCAGCTTCTGGTAATGTTAAGGGACAACACACACCCTGTGCGGCCTGACTTATGTTATAGCCTAAGGGCTTGAATGTTGATTTCTGTTTAAAAAACCGGTGGTTTGGGTGAGACTATTTGGGGAAGGAGGAGGCCTCATTGGGGGACCCACTAAAGTGTGGGGACCCCGGTGCCAGAGAGGGTGCAACGCTCAGGGGCGCACGGGCCCTGATGCCAGAGAGGGCACAGAGACGGGGGCCGCGGAGAGCCCGGCGTCAGTGTGGGCACGGAGACCAACACGGGGACAGCGGAGAGCCCTGTGACGACCCAAGAAGCGAGTGAAACCAAGACCTTGGAGGGGTGCTGTGTCAATACCATCTGAGAGGCTTGGGGCATGGTAAAGGGGTGGTTTGGAGCCATGCATATAGCCCATAAGGCTGGGGGTGTCCCGAGACATCCATTTTGGAACAGGACCCACGGGGTTCAATGGGGTCTATCAGGACCGTGTCCAGCTAGACTTGAAGGCAGCCTCCCTATTTATTATAATCACATCAAGACATGGCGGGTGAGAATAGAGGGTGCCCATTGGCACGGTTGAGGGGCCCTTGGGGGTAACATGGCCATCCTTGGGGACCCCATCCCATGAGAGGCAGGTAGAATTTAGGTGCCCACATTTTAACAGGGTGCCTAGAAAGTACATTGGAGTCCACATGAATAATATTCATGATACTACAGTATGTGTTATTTTTAATAAGTGTACTTATACCTGTTAAAGGGAAAGGCAGGAGAAGGAATCCAGTTGCTATGGAAATCAGACCATCTCCATGGGAATTCAGTAAGTAGTGTGTTCTATTGGCCAAGTAATCAAACACTGAGCAGCCGTTCCTGGACCATCACATTGAACAAAATTTGAACATGTGACAGAAGACTGCTGCCCCCAAACATCCCCAGCAGCAGCTAAGCTGGTGACGCTTAGGTCCTCAGCAGAGCTGTAGAGGTGGACGCAGTGGGTGCTTCCCTGCATTTTTTTTTTTTTCCCTCTTTGGTTTTATTTGCTCTGTGTAGGAGCACCTAGACCATGGGGGTCTCAAACTGTGGTCCCATTTTTTTTATAGCTAAATGCAAGGTGGAGGGCACCTGAAATTTTATTTTTCTATGACACGGGGTCATGGTGTCAATAGCACTGAGAACCACTGAGGGGAAATGTCATTCAGAGTGTTTTGTCATATAGCCCCATGCTACTTTTTCAGTGAGATTTCAATCACTAAGATTTGAACGGTGAACATTGTCTTACCATCAGAGTTTAGGGCTCAATGTGGTCCCAAGATGATGATGGATGCTTTGTCTTGGACTCCAGTGGTGTCAGGATCAAGAAGATGTTCTTTCTAATTTCTGGATTCACAATTTTTAGGATCCTCACTTCTGCAGCACACAATTAGCCCTTCAGGCCCCCTGCATAGGTCATGAAGAAAAATCTCTGGCTTAAAGTGCCCTGGACAGATGTGCTGTGATGAACATTTCTTCTGAGAGGGTGATGCAATATGGTATTGATGCAGAGCATAGCACACATCAGTCAGTTCTGTAGAAGTTAATGGGACTGTATTTGAATGCTGAGGGCTATAGCCCAGCTGGCTAAGACAGACGTTTATGTCTACATGCATATCTGGTGTACTCCATGCTGGATAGCATTGCCTGACGTTGATGGAAAGCTGTTTGATATAGTTTCCTCTTTCAATTCATTTAGATTTCTAAAGCCTCAGTTATGTTGCCAGAGTTAATTTGCAATCATTTTAAGTAAGGGTTAAGTGAAGGTCACAGGCTACTCTCAATTAGAGGGAAGTCTCTGCAGTGCTCAGTATGCCTTGACCTTTTCAGTGCTTTCTGATTTCACTGACCAGCCGGGCTCTTTATAGCATTGTTAACTTGAGAGAAATACGTGGAGTGCCTATATCCAGCAGTAATGCAGAGAATTTTAAAAGGTTGAATTAGTTGAGAATATTACTGGCATGAAACAACTACGGAGTCCCAGAGACAGGATTTTTGTCTCAAGGAAGAACTTTCTATTCTCCAAGGTTTATATTTAAACAAATTCAATTGAAGAGCAGCTCAATAAACAAACATGCCTGCATAGCCACACATCCAGGCAGCCCACATGCATGGCTGTTGCTGAGCATCTTCTCAAGAGTCTGATCTAATTGCAGCATGGGGCCGTCCTGCCAGAGCTCTAAGAGGGCCCTTGGCAATGCCAGCATAAGATCTTGCTCTTTTCTAGACCTTATGCTGAAGCGCCATCTTTTCCCATCATTCTGCATGTTAAACAGTGATTAATACAAAACACATATCAAAATGTAAGAGATGGTCCCCATTTTCCAGTCCCTCCTCAACAAAGAAGAGTTCAAAATTCAAATCAGATCCATATATTGCAAACAGTCTCTCTCTTTGTGCACCAGCAGGATGCAGACCAGCATGAGCAGGGCGATGCCCCAGCCAGGCACTGTGGATGCTGGTGCTGGCCCCGGCTGTGAGGCAGAGTTTTCAGGAGTGGCTGAAAAGCAAGCACCAAAAATTAAAAATAAAAAAATCACATAAATAAAGATGCCAATACCAAATCAGACCAGCGGTTCTTTTAGTTCAGTATCTTGTATATCGATGGTCAATGCCGTGTTTCAGAGTAAGATGCAAGAATGCCCCGCTCCAGCCCCCTTCAGGGAACAAGTAGGGAATTATCTCTTTCTAGGGAAATTTCTTTCTAAAATAGATAGCTTAAAACAGCCTGCTTAAAACCCATCCTCTTGTTTGGTTTTGTTAATGTCTATTAAACTCAAAAGCCCAGGGAAGAGTTAGGAAAAAAGTTGTCTTTGTTAAAAAGTCATCTCCATCTTCCCAATGGTCAAGAGAGATCTGGTCCTTCAAGGAGCTCTCCAGGTTAGATCAGACAGGACAAAACAGTTGAGGGGAGAGGCGGGGGGAAGAGGAAAATGATACATGTGAAATGTCCACCAGCCTCAGCCAGCCCACAGCTGGTTGTACTCCAGCAGCCCCAGGTGCTGCACAGGACAGGGGTGCGGTAGCGGCTGGTGAGCTCGGGGCCTGACAGTGCCTCCAAGCTGGCCTGGGAAACCCACTGCCCAGCCAGCTCCTGCCTGTGCTGACATGCCGGGCTGTCACACAGGTGCAGCAGGCTGGGAAGGGCCCTGCCCCCATGGGCTGCTCTGTGGAGCCCTACCCAGCCAGCTGGGGCTCCATGAGAGCTCCGCCTGGCTTGGGCATGGGGATCCGCACAGCCCCGGCGGCACCAGCCAAGCTGCAGCCCACCCAGACCCGGCAGCCCAGCCTGGGCTGGCCCCTCTGTTTCTGCCTTCAGCAGCACTCCCTAGCCGGCTGGTCTCAGTCCTGCAGCCCCAGCCGCTGGCGAGGCAGGTGGATGGCAGGGGCCATGCCAGCCAGCTCTGGCCATGCTCCCTCCCCTGCTGCTGGATTGGTGAAGCAGGGAACGGCTGACAGAGGCCACAGTCCCTGGGTAGGGGAGGGGAGGGAATAAACCCCCTCCCTCCTTCTTTTGCATCAGGGGGCCATGTGTCTGGCCAAGCCCCTGCCTCTGCTCAGGCTAGACAGCACAGCCCTGCCCAGGGCTGCAAGGCATCTGGGATGCTGGGGGACTGTGATTTAACATGAACCAGGAAGGAGTCTAGGACAGAAGTTTCATAAATTGGTTTGACCCAGTCAGTTAAGTCTGATACTACATTCAGCCAGGTTTATCTTAAACCAGTTTCAGCCATTTTGAAGCTGGTTTATGTGCACTGAGCTTATGTTCTGTTACAGGTTTAAACCAGTTTCTGATCACTTAAACCAGTTAATGGTTACTTCTGTTCTGTGTGTGTGTGTGTGTGTGTGTGTGTGTGTGTGTTTCAATACATCTATACATTTTGGTTACATAATTATGAGACGGTAGCATTAAAACACAGGTGTAAATAGGTATATAAAAAAGAGAGAGCTTTACAGTATATGAAGTTTAGCACATGTTTAATGTTTCAGGAAAGATAAAAAAAATTTATCTTTTTTTATTTATTTTATTTTAACTGCAAGAATCACTAACGGTATTCTTAGACTCTCACTCGAGGCTATAGGTATGGCCTGTATTTTTCTTGTAGTAGTTTACCATAGTGTAGGTACAACGTAAAATGTGTATTTTAAAAAAATAGTCAAACTAGAATCTACATGGCTACTAAAACATCTTTCCTTTTGTGTTATGATCACCATAACACTATAATGTGATCACCATAACACATTTGGTGTTATGATCCCATTTTGTGATCACATTTATGGTGATCCCATGCATCTGAGTCATTTTCCTAAGGCAGTTGTTTTATTCAGTTTTGCGTGTGGCAAAATTGAGTAGTTACATTTCGACATTGTGTGTCGTGCTTTATTTATTAATGCATTGTGGAAACAGTTAACGGGTCTATTTATTAATGCTTTTCGATACATTCATGTTTATAATGGGGTGCGGAGGGCTTCCAATTTTCTGTTTGCCGAGGGGCCCAATAAGTCGTAATCCACCACTGGAAAGGCCACAAGCCCACTTTTCCTTTGTAGGCCACTTTCAAGGCTGTGCTTTCTTCCTCTATCACCCACCTTTCAGTGTGGCAGTGAAAGGGCTGGTCTTTCACATCCTTAGAGCGATGATACATGATATGCAGTCAGCAGTTTGTTGCAATCAGAGCTGCGGCTGAGCATGTCTGAGGCCTGCCCCGTTTTCCTGCTAATTGAATGTAAGCCCTTTGGTACTTTTCTCTCTTTGATCTCCCTTCGAATGAGATGTAAGGCTATTAAGGCAGAGAGACCAGGCAAGCACAATGCTGGCGATAATCTGTGTCAGGCTGAAGGGATGCTATGCAAGGAAGTAGGAATGAGATGGAGAGTGATTTTTCTTTTTAATCTATTTGATGCAACCCTGAAGAGGGGCTATTAATATTTGCCAAATAGCAAATAGGGAGTATTAAGACTGACAGGAAGATTGTGAAAAATCATGGAAAATTTATGTAGGGAAGCTCATTTGCACCAAAAATGCTACTGGATATCTATAGACACGGTTAGTTAATTAACTAAGGGATACAGCAGTCTCTTTTAAGAAAATGCATCTTATTGTTCTCAAAATGCAATAGAGGAGTACAGCATTAGCACAAGATCCCAAATGCTAACTTATGTAACTGTTCTTGAAAGTTGCCAGTAATATTGAATGAAAATAAGAATCTCCTTCCATCAAAAATAAAGAGCTTAGAAGGTAATTATTTAAATGCACGCGTGTACCTGCAGCAATTCCTGTTTGGATCAGCTAGGACTTTTGGGTGAAATCATTCAATCTTCGATATAAAATGCAGACACAAATGTTAACATTTAAAGTGCTAGTGTTAAACTTCATTTAAAAAAACCCCTTACAGCCAGCCAGTATTTTCTTCAGGAAGGAGTCTGCACTAATGCTCCTATTATCATACTTAACACTTATATTGCATGTTACATATTTCCAAGCAAGTTAAACAAGTTTGAAAAGAAGCTAATTAGTGCAGAAGAGACCTCTTTGAGGTGCTGGAGGTGAATATAGTAAACTATCGCCTTGTGACTGAGGAAGGAATATTATGATTAATTTTTTGCAAAATTTGAAGCCTAAAAATCATACGTAGGCACCAAAATAAATGCTTGTTTTTAGTGGAGTCAACACCAGAGTATAACCTTTCATGGGAGCAGGGGTGGGGAAGGGACCCACAGTCCTTGAACATTGGTTGAAATGTATTGATAAAAAACCTAGAAGTAAAAACTGATACAAATGTGGTAATTTTGGGGGGTGGGGTGAAAATATTTCAGTTTTCATTTCACCAAAGCCTGAATGTTTAGTGAAAAAGTAGTTTTCAAAACTCACAATGTTTTCAGTTGTTTGTATATTTTTACATTAAAAAAAAAAATCAGACAGTTTTTTTTGTGCAGGAAATTTTAAACTTATGCTAACGTGTAAAAATAATAAAAATGATGCCGTAGATTAACTCTACAAAGTGCACAGAATGGGGTGGGGATCAACGGGAAACACAGGGTCTCAACTTTTGTGAAAAAGCAGGCCACTTATTTTAAGCATCTTATGTTAAGGTTTCTCCACAGCAACTTTTCTCCCTCATTTGGTACCATAAGGGCACCCCCTTCTGTTTCAATCTGCATTCACCGCTGGTCTATTAAGTCTTGCCAAAGTCAGGGGCAGATCTGAGAAGTTTCTGTCCTCCAGCCATAATATACATCTCTCAGGGCAAGGCTGCTCTTGGCTCTCAGGAGTTTAAATACTACTTGACAGTCTCTCTGGGAATCCCAAGGGCCCTGCACACCCCTGTGGTCTCCTGTGATGCCACAGTCCATGGCCTGTGCTGGTTATCCTACTTGTTCAAAACTTGCTACAGCAATTCAGGGCTCAAAGTGTATTTTACACTTTAAACCAAATTTCCCTTTTTTTTCAGTATCCATCAGACACATCAGGGTGCATCCGGCTCTGTTTTTGCGCATTTTTCCTTCCAGCAGATGTTCAAAATAGAGTCTCTTTCTAACTACCTCAGAATAAAGATGTGCCCATGGTCAGTGCTGCAGACGTTTCTGACAAAAAAGCCCAATGACAGGTACACGATACGGGCTAAAGGGGGAATTCTGGCCCCATTCAACTCAACTGCAAAACTCCCATTAACTTCACTGCAACTAGATTATACCTCCCAAGCCTGTTCCACCACCTGGATGGTATACTATTCTTCTCAGAGTCCAACCCATGCAGAATGGACCCTACTTACCAGTGCTGTACCTACACAGTAAAGGCTGGGGACTTTACTTTTTTCCCTTAAAAAACTGCTGTATCCACACTCTATACTAGCCTATTCCACTGTCTATGGTCAAAATCTCTCTCACATGATAAAAATAGACTCATGTTGACCTGACTGCTGTGAAAGCTAACCACAGTGCTATGAAACATGGCATCATTTTAAACATTATGATCCAACTAATCATATTTTACCTCTATTTCTATTCCATATAATTTTTCTGGTATGAACCAGGGTCAGTTTTGCATATGCCCAATCTATTTTACATATACATGTACACTCTATTTGGACACTTGGATGGGAGACATATGCTTCCTTTCAGTTGGGCATGACATAGTGTTATTAAAATGGAAATGTGCAGAGGTTTGAATCCAACTGCAACATATGCTTAAAAATGAAAGATAATTCCTTACTTGTAACTACCAGAAGAACTCCGAGCTTTTGACTCCACGTATAATTACCATGAGACCTTAACAGCTTAATTCACTAGGTAATTACATGGTTATTTTTTGTTCTATAAAAGGTAAAGAGGTAACATTTAATTTACAGGGTGCTGCATAATCCTGTAATTACTCGGTAATTTCCATGTCGTCACACAATAAAGGCAGGGGCCTTTCCAAGGCCCAGATATGACACGATGAAAAGTCTAACTCTATTTCAGTGTTGTCAGAAGAATCAAGGGGCTTTTTTACTCCCTTCAGAATCGGAGGCAAGGTTAGTGCCCAAGAAAATGAAGGGCCCAACAGGACTTGCGATAGATCTAACAACAGCATCTTGCAAATGCACATCACTCATGACTCTCTGCACCAATTGCTATTCCTTTCCTCCTAAACTTTATGATCTCCCAAAGTCTTCCCTGCATCTCATTCTGCCTGTAGGAACTCTTGTCATTCCAACTCCAATATATATAGATATATCAATAAAATTAAATGCCTTGTGGAAAACTCTGCATTACAGTCATTATTTCTACCATAAGCTGATATTAAAAAAAAAAAAAAAATCTTCAATGCCCTGCACATTAGTCAAATTGTTTGAATCACCTCTCCAGATCCCATCAGAGCTGGTCAGTAATGACCAAGGGGCAAGGCACTTCTTAACAGTTTAACTGCCTAGAGGGATGTGTATTTGAGAGCCCTTTGACCCACACCGTTGTTCCCTCTCTGCTATCAGTTGCCCAACGAGGAAGCCAGTAACATTTTATCCTGTGCAAGGCATGTTGAGTTAAAAAGACATGCACATTTATATAAATAGTCAGGAGCGCTGGCAGCTACTGTGGTTAGGAGAAAGAAATAACAACTTATTATTTTATCTTCAGGCTCCATGGCATCCATCAATGAACAGCTAGTGGCAATTTATTTCCTGACCAACTGCCTGGGGTAACAGTAATACGGAGTTGGCCATGTACAGGCTGTTGGATTCCTTTGAAGAATTTGCAGGCTGGACAACACTGTCAGTCTCCTCCTCTGCAATCCCAGCATCATTTCTATACAGCATTTCCATTGCTGTTATGAGATTGCACCTGTTAAGAGCTGGTATTACAGAGCAGTCCAAGGGATTTTTAGGATTCACAAATTTTCATGCCTGCTGTGTTTACAACACTGATTAAATGGCATATTTATTCTGTCCATATACTGGAGGCAGCTACTCCCACTGCTCTCAACACAATAGCCCATAACAGCTGTGGTCTAATGCATTAATAATCCATGAGTAAAAGGTCCCAGAGTGCCCATTGACATTACAGCCATTAAAGTCCAGTGTGTCAATAATAATAGAGAGTATTAAAAACAGACTCTGCTTGTTTGCGCGTGTGCATACCCTCTGCTGTTTAATCTTACATGATGTAGCTCCATGTCACACGAGTTCTTTTGCTCCAGTCCTAGGGGTCTGTGACAAAAACTTCATGATGGTCACTGCCGCATATGTTCATGGGAGGAGAGCACTTCCTGCTAGTGAGTTGTCTGTGGTCTGTGCACACTTCAGACAAACTATTGTGATTGTGCATGTGTCTGATGCAGTCTACACAAAGTAGCGCTCTTGTGTTATTTTCCATTGCTTCCTATGTGCACATGGGCACTGGTCTCCTTCACAGGGGGGTCAGGTTCTAAAGATCTTCATTACAAATGGAGAGATTCTTCCTGAGCCAATAAAAGGAAGTTAATTGTGTACACCCGTACATATACACACACACACGACTCTCTGAAACATCACTATAAGAGCTTACATTTCTCTAGCAGCCTCTACCCTGAAAGATCCCAAAGTGCTTTTTAAATGAAGTTTGCAAGAAGTGCCTGGCTTTCAACAGAAAACAAGCAACGTCCGGGGTGGAATACTGGTAAAGCAGCTGTCTTGACAACATCATGCAGTACCAATTTAGGAGAGGAAATGAAGTTGGCTCTATTCAACTTAACGAGATCAAGTAACAGAAGCTGATTTTAAAAAAATCTGAAGGATTAAGCTCAATGAGATTATATGGCAATTTAAAGGAGAAGTCAGTTTTATGGAGAAACTGCTCAGTGTGGTGTGGTTGTGGTTCCTAGACTCTGTAATATGATCTAATGCCAGTGTCCAGGTACTGCATGGTTGCCAGGATGGATTACATTATATTTCATGAACTCAACTGAGTAAGCAGCAGGTAATGGCTGTATTAGCCAACACACTCGCATCTTGTTAAAGACTCATAACAAGGGCTGGAAGGGACCTTGGGAGGTCTAGCGCAACCTCCTGCTCAAGGCAGGATCAGCTCTGCCTGCAGCACAACCAGGTGAGTACATCAGGGAATCAGTATGAATGTTTTATTCGTTGCAAAGATCCCAACCAAGGATGGAGTGACTCAAACCTTCCAATACTGCGTGTTGCTGCCTCTCTAAGCACTCCTAGATGTCATTTTCTCCCCTTCCTGGTGCTAACTGGTTCTATGCTTAATAGCTGGCTGCCCACTCAGCCAGGACTCCCAGGACTTCCACCTGCTTGTTTGCTCATTTGCCCACATTTTGAAATGCCAGCAAGTGCAAAGAGGTGTCGGTGATGCCAATCCAGTGTTCAGCCTTGCTGCTCTTACTTCTTAATGTGATGGATTGCAGAGGCAGGCAGGTAGCTAAGAGGGAGTGCAAGGTGTAAAAGACACGCAGTCACCAACTTGCTTAATGGAGTGCCATGCTCACACCCCCTGCTCCTTCGTCACACAGGGATCTGCGGCACTTTCACAAGACGTAAGCACTGGCAGTGAAAGGCAGCAGCAGCGACCCAGCCTGGCACGTGATGGAAAATGAGGGAAAGCTAGCCCTGCACCCAGAACTTCTGTCTTTATGGTACATTAAATTCGTCCACTGCAGCCAGCTACAGTGAATGATTGGTGTCCTGCCCCTGGGATGGGTCATCAAGTACTGAAGAGGGAGGCTGAAGACAGACAGATGGAGCAGAAATCAGAGCTGTGAAGAGCCTCAAAGCTGAGGAATGGGAGAGTGTGCTCAAAGAGGGAGAAGAGGAAAAGCAATGCAAGGGGCTTAAAATGGAGGTGAGAGGTGGACAATAGAGCAATGTAAATGGGTTACATCTGGGTTCAGGGATGAGACAGTACAGGCAATCTGGCTGCTGCGAAGGGAAGGACTCCAGGAAGGTGACACATATCACTGAGGGGCTGGAGGACACCACTGAAGCCCACCAAGTTGCCTCTCAGGCTGGCGCTTGTCATGGGGAGGGGATGGCACATCTCCCAGGGGAGATCTGCAGAGTCACTGCAGCCCTACTACTGAGAAAACCCCAGTTAAAGGGGGATGCCATTATGGTTGGGGCACTCTAATTTGCTTCATCCCATGGTAGCATCAGTGAATCAGGCCCTAGGAGCTGAGAAATGTGTACAGCTCCTAGGGCCTGATTCACTGATGCTAGATATCACCTCTAGCACTATGGTCTCTCACTGCCCCTGTATGACACAAGTGCATACAAAAAGTCCAATACAACCAGGAATAAAACACTGTCAGTACAGAAGGAGGAAGGGCAACTGAGGTCAGGAGTTACCCATATCACCTCAGGTTCTGGAGAAGATGTGATATGGGAGGTCTAATTTTGCTTCTAAATTTCCCAGGATCAAATCCTTACATGGTGCAGAAAGAAATCCTGTTAACTGCTTTTTCTCCCTGTGCAAATACACAGCCGTTGAGATCCATCACTGGATGAGCTACAGGGACTTCAAAGGAGGCTTTGTCTTAGCTGGTGCCCTCCTTCCTGGTAGCAAGGGAACAGGGCAGAGCAGCCATTCTGAATAGGCTGGAGCAGACGATAGCACTCGGCAGCCCCAGATGTTCCCAGGGAGGAGAGCCACGTCCCGCAGCTGACCCACACTGCTGCTGCTGCTACAGCTGAAGCTCCCACACAAAGGGGAGAGAGATCTGTTTAGCTGCCCCATGACACCGAAGTTAAAAAAGAAAGATTGCTCAGCCCAGCCAAGCGAGAAATCTTCTGCATTTTCCCAGAGTATTTTTCATGACTTGTTTAACCCTCCGATTAACCCTAGGCCAGGCATCAGGAGCCCTGCTTTCTGGGGAAGGAGAGATGGAGGATATTGCCTGCTTCATTGTTAGAGAGAAAAGGCTGTGCAGAGACATGCGCTAACGCAAGCAGCCCAGTTTTACAATGAGGGGAATGATGGTACCAGACAGGAAGCCTGCGCAGGCTGCCAGAGGTCACAGCAAAGTTTGGGAAGAGTGGCAGAAAAAAGTGCTTGGGGTTATTTCAACAGCTCATTAAGAGATGGGGAAGAGAGGCTTAAACTGAGTTTAGTAATTCTGAAGCGAGCAGAAAGTGTATTGCACAAAACAGAACATGTAGCTTATGGATATGGTCAATGTGCTTACGGATATAAACACAAGGTATCTTCAGTTTGGCTAGATTTGTACAGGTGTAACTGAGGCAAGGATCTGGCCCTGCGTGTATAGTCTGTATAAGCTGGTAAAAAAACCCAACAAACTCCAGCTGCTGGCATCATTGAAATAATCCATTCTTGCAAGAGAAATATTTTCTCAGTAGCATCATTGCCTTCGAACTTCAAGGCTTTCTGCCAATCAGCTCAAGATTTCAGCTTGTCTAACTCTATCCCAATTGTGCAGTTGGCCCAATGAAAAGATCTCACCCAAAGAAATCCTTGCCTCTCACATAGTCCCTGAACCATCACGGCTAAAACATCACTCTAAAGCTTTCATATTATCTGATTTTTTTAAAAACTAAAAGCAGAGAGTGCTGGATTTTGCTGCAGACTTTCAAACACAAAATGAATAGGGTCAACCCCTGCTTTTAAGCCATGAGAACCACACAGCAAAATAGACTCAGGGCAGGAGAGTGAAAATGGGCCATTCTAGTTCTTGTGATCAGGCTGAGTGGAAGCCAACAAACCCAAAAAGTCAGGGGTGTCAAACACATTTGTACCCATGGGCTGCCTGGTAGCATGGGGCCAGTGTACAGGCTGGGTCAACCCCACAACCCCCTCCCTCCCACCTCCCTTCCACCCTGCATGGTAGATCCCATGCCTGGGTGTTATGTGCAGCCCAGGTCCTGGACTGCTGGAGTGGGCACTGTGTGCGGCGCAGATCCCAGACTGGCCAGAAGAAGCACCATGTGCAGCATGTATGAAGTGGGCACCATGTGACTTGTGGGTATACTCAGACTCAGGGCAGCATTGCTGGCTAGATGACAGGGCTCTGCAGGCTGTAACTAGTCCATGGGATGCATCTTTGACACCCCTGCCATGAGTGATGAGCACTAGGGCTTTTGGTTTAATATAATTTCCATGACAAGCATCTAAGGTTCCCTTAGCAGTACCAACTAGGGCATTTTTAAGCTGGTGTTTTATACTGAATCTCTTCTTTGATATTTTTGGAGAATTTGGTCAACCTGGGTGAGGTTTAGCAGTTTCCCTTGGCTGTGTGTTTAGGGTGGATGGGTTTTCCTTCATCAAGCATCCATGCTAGTATTATAGGTTTGGATTAACTCATCTTGAAAATCAAATTGCATTTCACAGCTCTGAATTATACCTGGTTTAACCATCAAAACTTTCTGGAGCTGCATGCTGCATCTTATTGAAGTGCAAAATAGCCATCAGAGGTCTCTAGACAAACCTGGTCTAAGTGGATTTTATGGTTAAATTGGATTGGACTGGGGTTGTTTTGTGAGCATAGCTTCCAGCTATAGTTTTTAGATAAAAGGAGAGACACCTAGCCTTCTGGACAACATCCAGTCTCAGAAACCTGCCTGATCTCATTCCAATCTCATTGAATATGTGAATTTCCCGTGAAGGGTGCAGGCAGGCAGGGACCACCTACCTCTAGTAGATCTCTTTCCTACGTGGCCTATTGCTTGTTGCTCTGAAAAATCCCTATGGTATCAGTGGGAAATTGCCATTCATTTCATCCTCTAGCTCCCAGTCAAGTAGCTGCTTTCTCCGTTCATCTTCCCATTTGGATTAGTCACCAAGCAGTTAAGAGAGATTGGCCCAGTTATTGGCATATCCTATCGAGCCAAAAGCTGTGCCTCCTGGATCATTAAGACCCAAGAAATGATTTGAATTTCAGTCCAGAAACAGACGGAAGGACTTCCCCCTTTGAGAGTGGGGGGCACCTAGTAGAGAACAAGACAAACTTGCTCTTTAGGAGAAGTTCTCTGATCATCCTTCTTAACAAATGCCTCTCACTGCATTAGATATGCGCAGGATATTACTACATCTGTCAGTGGGCAAAACACATCAACAGAGTCACATGTGACAATGCCCACGCGCACACCACTACCAAAGCGGTAAAGATTGGTGCATGCACTGACATTGTTTTCTCATCTTCAAGGGAGTTGTCACAGTGTCAGCAGCTGATGTGGAGCTGCCATGATGTGTCAGTGCAAATTCAGTTACACTGCAAGATGAGTTCATTATGAGGGAGAAAAACCAAAGAATGCCAGAACATGAAAGGGCAAGTTGTCAGGGGGAGGGGAGGAGCCTCAAAACCCTTATGCACACACAGTGTAAACAGGCTCGCGGGAAGACATTTGCATATGCAGGGGTGTGGTGCGTGTGTGTGAGACACGCACACAAACACACATGCAGGCACACAAAATGAATCTGACATGCCTGCACTTTGGGTGTATTGAAACCTTTTGAATATTTAGCTCCATCTGTTTACTGGAAATTGGTAAAAGCCCAAGTAATTCTAGAGTGAAAGTGGAAAATTCAGGCCAGAGCCTCTGGTGCATTGCAGCTCCTCTGAACTGTGGTGCTGGGTAGTTGTATGTCAGGTCTTTGCAAGTCGCTCAGTCAGTAAGGCTTACCCGAGCATAAGGCAAGCAGTAGGGCATGACAACGTGTTCCAGAGACATGACTGTGACATCCTATCTGACGGGTGGCCCAGCCATCCTTGTGGTGTCCGAACATTCAACAAGAGTTTCTTGTTGCCTATGTGGTGGGCAAGAGGACAGCACCCCTTGTAAAGGGGTTGTGTTGGGAGGGTGGCTGGCTATTCTAACATTGCAAGGCAGGAGAAGCATAGAAATAAGCAGCATGGCCAAAGAGGGGAAACAGGATGAGATATTTTTGCCCACTGCTTCCTGATGTACATGCCCTTACAAAATTACATTCTTGGCAAACCCAAAATTCTCCTGCCTAGAGGGACTTGTTCTTCTATTTGGGGTTATCTTAATCATCAAATTTAGATCAGATTGTCAAGGGCTGCAGGGGTTTTCCCTCCCTCCTGGAGCATGAGCTTCTTTCTAGGATCTTCTGAGCACATATTAACCAACTACTTCCATGTCATTGCTATGGCAGGGACTGACAACACTCTTGTCTCCTCTGCTTTTGTAGGGCATTCTTAGTGTTTCAGGAATTGTGCCTTTTAGATGCACATGAGGATTTGAAGTAACAATTTGGGGGAATTCTGGTTACCTTGGAACTCATAGAACTAGACTCAGTGGTCCTTTCCATCCTATGCTCCTAGATGTGCTCTGGGTATATTGGCAAGCTTCATCCTTCATCTTTATGCAAGTCCGCTGAATGTGGCACCAAATCCTGTGATCAAATCCTGCATCTACAGCAGGTTTTACTCAGAAAAAATCATAGAGAAGTAGGGCTGGAAGGGACCTACAGAGGCCATCTAGTTCAACCCCCTGCCTGGGGCAGGATCATCCCTATCTAAACAAAACCATTATCTAACCTCTTAGCAAAACTACAAAGTCAGCCCTGACACAAAGCCCAAGGCATAACACCCTAGCCTGACACAGGTAAAGCAGGGGGACCATGGTGGCTAATGCCTGCTGCTGCAAAGGTTTTTAATATATGCTCGAGAGATCCCAGGCTGAATACCACACCCCCTGTTATGGAGGAAGAGAAAACCCCATAGTCCACACCAATCTGACCATGGGGTAAAACTGCATCCTGAGCCCAAATATGGCAATTATCTGACCCTGACTAGAGGGGTATGATGCTCTAACTGGGATTGTCTGGGTTTAAGTCCCAGTAGGAGCACTGGCACATCCCAGTCAAAATCCCCAGCCTTGGCTGAGGGATGCATAGGGGAAAAACCTGGCCCATGTAGAAGCAGGGTTTAACTGTTTCAGGGTTTAATATAGAATATGAGGGTTTAACTGTTGTGGCTAAGGTAAACATTGACTAAGAAGCAGTAGGATGTCAATGCCCCCTATCACTAGGAGACCAACATCCCCATGCACTATTTAACCAGACTAGCATATGGGGAAAAGAGAAGAGTGGAGAAACCATCCCCACTCTGCATTTATTGGCTTTTCTTTCTTCTATTATTTATTTTCATGTCAATTTTTGCAATGAATTATAAATGTTGTAATCAAGGGTTCCTACATTTTATGCATATTCCAATAACTGAGGTCACAGGGGCAATTTCCATGACCTCTGACTTCTCATTAATGTCGTTGACATCTTTCTTCTTTCATCCCTAAAGACATGTTACAACAGCTTGGATTTATGGCTTTTGGGGAGGAGATTCCATCACAGTACTGCATTGGCCCCATTGCACATTGATGTAACACTGCAGTGTGATACAGAAAAGTCATGCCAGTGGGATGAGGGCTTGTCTGGAGCAAAACTTCAGTAAGACGAGGCATTCAGTTTGCAGAGCATGCCTGATCTCTGTGAGCATTGTTTGCAAACATGAATCCATCCTATGGGCAGTTTATATAATCTGTAGTGCAACTACTCACTTTAGTTCATACGTCACATATTTGCCACATGGATTCAGTTCTTTTCCATGACTGAACCACAGTTTAAAATAATAAAATATATTAGAAGCATGTTCAACTACCAAAGAATGAGCAAAAAGGTAGGAATGAATTTTTTTCAACAGAAATTCATGAAACTCAATACATTTTGTGAATAATAAGCAACAGGACCCCACAAAGTGCACCAAATCAAATCTGGAGCCATATGCTACTAGCATTAGTTATATGTGTTATTGTGGCAACCATGGGCCCCAGTCAGTATTAAAAGCCCCTTTGTGTTGCGTGCTGTGACATAGACATTGAGTTCCCAAAGAATACAGATGTAATGTATGTTGGGTGTACACTCCATCCAAGCGTTTCTTGCAACCGGGAGCTTTTCCTGTTGGCCATTGGTTCCAAACTCCCACCCCTCACATTGAAGTTCAGGTTTCCCCCATAGGCTTCTGGGCAGCTAGAATTAACTACCCCTGTGCCTCTCTCAGTAACCATCACCATAACCAGAAATTTATCAGCAAGCACCCAGGTGGCTTGACCACAGCATTAGTCCTTCACTTACTGATTGGGGCATATATGTATCACTGAGTTATCAGGAGAGGTACAAGGTCCCAGAAGCCATTCACACACAGGCTGGGCTCTGTCCCTCCAGCTCACTCTCAACCAGCTGTGTTCCTGCACATCGCAACCCCTTTGTGCCTTTCCAACAACCTACAGTTCTTTCTTGAAAAACATCCATTTCTTCCAGTGAGAGAAGAGCAGGAAGTAAGGATGCATTGTCCTGCCACCTCCCTAGACAAACAGGCTGATTGAGATAGAGGGATGGTCCTTTCAGACTGCTGCTATGTGGAAAGTAGCCTCCCCATATGTAGCAAGCATGGTGGCTGGGAGGTATAGGACAGTAATAGAAATACAGTTCCATGAGCAGCTGCATACACCATTGCACTGGTGGTAGTGGCCATCTCCAATAAGACACATCTCTCATCATTATCTTATCATGAACACTGCAAGAAAGGTTTGGCATAAGAGAGGAGTGATCTGTCATACAAGGAGTAACATGGAAGAAAATGCAGCAATGCGGACAAAGAAGTGATGGAGTCTGGCATTGTGGCCATGCGAATGGGACCAATGTATTGTATTGTGGAGTTGGGTAATCGAGGCCCTTGAAGATGGATAGACTAGAAATGGATGCAGTGGACAGTGAAGACTCATAGAGGGAGTGCCATACTTCAAGTTACAGAGCAAGAGGGAGGTTTTTATCATCAGCACTCTCACTGGATTTCAGTGGAGCGGGATTTATTCATGAAGATCTGAGTGAATCTATTTTTTCACTACTTGTTTAGCTTTACTTGCAACTCAGGTCCAGGGTCTCTCACTTCACAGCAGAGAATAGATCTGGATTGACAAAGGTCAGGAAAGTGAAAAGCAGGCATTTTGGGAGACGAGATGTGAGCGTAACAAGAGGCAGGCCTCTGCACCTTATCCCACATTACAGCTGCTCCAAGACATTCACTAAAACCCAGGCAGATCCTTGAATCCAAATGTTCTCAAAGTCCAACCACGTTACGGTCCAGGGCTTTCATTTGGTCATTAATAGTTAGGAGACAGCTGGAAAATAGAAATCTGAACCTGTGTTTCCCTAGGTATTAGAGATCTTCGGTTTTACCATCTAAAACCTAAAATTTAAACCCATCCCTATGCAAAACCCAGCAGTTGGGCCTATTAGTACCAAGCAACTTAGTTGATTAGTCCCAATCAGCTTGGTTGAAACTTGGAAATAAAAGTTAGACACTTAAAAAAAATGCAAGTAATCTGGTATCTTCTCTTCACTTAATGTATCCACCACCTGGCCCAGTTTGTGGTTTGGGAGACCAGCGCTACGGATGTGAGGATAATGGCTTAGACCTCTCACTATCAAAATGGAGGGATCAGTTCTTATGTTCTTGTTTCACATGTAGAATCACCACCTTTCAAAACTGGTTTGTGTGTGAGGCACAAATATGATTGTGTGTGAAATAAATCATACAATATATGCTTGTGACTATTAAAAAAAATATATTTATTGGAGTTTCAGACTAGAGGAAAGCCCACAACCCCTCTTTTTTAAGGCAGTCATAATCTAAAATGAAAACACCTTCCCATTTCTTCCAGGGTGGGGGAGGGGGGGGGGGAAGGGGTCAACAGACGGTATACTCACACAGTCAATTTTCAAGCCAACATATCAGCTTCTATATTCCATTCTCTCTGATTCCATTGCACACAGGACCCATTGCAATTACCTTGTCCACACAAGCTGCCAGCAGGAAAGGCAGTGCCTGTATGATTAAATTGGATGTACAAACCAGATGTGCAATTGTGCTCCCAATGCTCCTATTAAAATGCATAAACAACTCTTGAGTGGCCCAGATGGACAGTAGCTTTAAGGCGGCATTTCTGAAAGGAAGGATTGTGTCTCATTTGTCAACTGTGAGGCTGAGCAGATGTGGTCAGTTGTTGCAAAGTTTAATTTCACATAATAAGTTCAAACCTCAGGGTTTCTTAGATGAGGAAATGCTGTGGTGCATTCGGTATTGATAAATCCAGCTCCCGAGTCAAAACACCTAAATATTTCAGCATGTTAGGACTAACACATGCTGAGCTTCAGATTCCATCATTTGCTTTGAAAACTCCAGCTATGCTTAAGTCTAATGAGAAGCTACACAGATTGGATCTTCAGGAGCCAAATTGGCTTCAGCAACCACGGGTTCAGTTTAACATTACTGCCCCAAATGTTCCCTTCTAAACAAGAAAATTAGTCCCTCTCTTTCCCCAAACAACTATACCATCTCTCATGGAGAGATGTAACTGAGAGGAGTTGAGAACTTACTCTCTCAGCTCTTAAAAAGACCTCTAAGACTTGGGTCTAGGAGGCCAAAAGCATTATCTAAACTGCCAGGATGTAGCCTGTCCCATGGCCTATGACCCTATTCCCCATGTACAACACAAATCTCCATGATAAGGATAAAATAGGACATGGGGCTTTCTTGGGGGTCTGCCTCAGGCTGTAGATTGAACTGCCATGTGAACTAAAAGGAGTATTTTAGACCTTATTTCCCCCATATGCATAAAAGCCGCTACGTGGACTTGTCTTCTCTAAATGTGGAGCAGAGTGTGATTGGATGAAACGGTACCAAGACACCACACGCAGTGCAGAGCGAGGAGTGACAGAAGTTAGTCACTTGCATAATTCACTGCTGGAAGGTGCGTAGATACAACAATGATAGGAACCTGCGGAGAACAGGAGACAGACCAGGCCTTTGTCCACTGATTAAAGGGTATTCCACCACGGTGCTCAGATAGCAGGAAGAAAGCAGGAGAGTCCTGGCAGAGTGGCTGGGAAAAGCAGAGGCCAAAGCTTGAAGCTCAGGGAGAAGTATAACATGGCAGCCAAGTCCTGGGACAGTGCAGTAGAGGGCAGGGAAGGGGAGAACTACGGCAGTACTCACAGGAAGCAGACACTTATATGGAGCTGAGTCCTGCCTTGATGCTCAAGGAGAGATCAAGGAGTCCACACCCTTCATGGCAGAAGAGCGGGGGATGTCATAGCTCAGCTCTCTCTCCTCTGCTTTTAGCAAGGGCTTATTCCCATGATGCATGGAATAGACTGAAGGGTGTAGAAGATGACACCTTAGCTATACCCTGTTATTCTGGGTCACAGGAGTTGTTTCACTCTTTGTATTTATCGTGTACCTTTTACCAAGCAAGTTCCCTGCCATTATGGAGAGCAGCCGATGGAGTTACTGCACAACTGCAGAACTTCCACGTTGGGTAGTTAATGTTGAAGGAAGGGCCAGGAATCAGGTCTCAACCCAAACTTCCTTCCAGTTCATGAGAAGTGCAGAGTTGGGGTCATTGCTGAGGCATATATAGTCCTGAGTCATCATGACACTCTGGAGCCAAAGGGCGCTTGTATACATGATGCCATTACCATGTACACTTGCTGAAAATGTCACTTTGTGTGGCTTTATGGAGTCACACTACACATGCAAGAGTTTTGTGGGTTTTAAATGTAGTGTAGTTTGCAATGATGCATTGCAGCTATTAGTCAGCTTGAGCCCTGGCCTTGGGAGAGGTGGGCAGGCTCTGCATAAAAAAGGGATTGCCTTTTTTCAGATGCCTGCTGAAGACAGATGCAGCAGGGGAGGGGCCCAATCCTTTTTTTGTTTTGTTTTGTTCTGGAGGAGCCTGCCCAGCTCTCCCACCGCCAGGCTGTAAGCTGCCAGTGGGCTGAGCAGCCCCTGAGCTGTGGGAGGCCCCGGTCCTTCCCTCCACAGCAGCGGTGCCCTCTGGAGCAACCCAGGTAGGCTGCTAGCAGGCCAAGTACTGCTCCAGCTCAGAGCTGGGGAAGAGTTGGATTGGGCCCGTGCTGACCCTGAGCTGGGGAAGCATTCGGCCCCCTAGCAGCCTGTCCGGGCAGCCCCAGTGGGTACAGCCATTGTGGAGGGGAGGACTGGGCCCCCCCTGCAGTTCAAGGACTGCTTGGCCCACCAGCAGCGAACTCCCTGGCCACGGGCATGCTCTACAAAAGAAAAAAGAAAAAGGATCAGGTCCCTTGCTGTAACAGTGACAGAAAAATAAAACCCCTAAACTGAAACAAAGGGGGCACGTGTACACATGAGGGGGTTTAGTTCCCCTAAATTGAAACAGTAGTTTTTTAATTTGTGAGTTTTTAATTGTGACCCACCATTTCTATTTAGGGGCTTCTGTTACTATGATGGAACAGTGATGGCCCACCATCAGCCCCCCAACCCCGCCGCTGTGGGCAGGCTCTGCCAGGGGGGAAAAAGTGACCAGGGGCCCAATCCTTTTTTTTCCCCACCTTCCTCATGGAGCCTGCCTGCCTCTTGCACAACAGGGAAGGCATACTGCTGGGGTCCTGGGTCATTCCCTCTGTGGTGGTGGTGCCCACCACCCACTAGCAGCGCACCCGGGTGGCACTGACCCCATAGAGAGAAGGTCTGGGGCACCCTGGCTGTGGGAGAGGCAGGCAGGCTCCATGAGGAAAAAAAGGATTGGGCTCACTGCTGCTTTTTTTCCCCTCCCTGGTATGGTCTGCTCACGCGGCCCTGGCCCCCTCCCCGCCTCCTTCTCCAGCCACCAGACATGTACACATGCAAGATTCTTTTTATCCACAATGGGATAATTTGCCCCAATCACACTAAAATACATCAGAGATGGTATAAGTTGCCACGCTCAAATAAATGTTAACACAAAAAAAACCCCCGTGCACATGTACCCGGTGATGCCATTATGTCAGACAAATGACAATTTCCCATCACTTTGTCACATGTAGATGGCCCCACCATCATATGTACAAACACCCTGGGTTTCAATTAAAAACCCGTTGTTTCCATTTAGGGGGCATAGACTGCAAACCTAAGGACCAAACCTCCATTACATGTACAAGCGCCCTAAGGCTCCTCTTCCAACATCAGAGTCAAATATAAAGTAAACTCATGGACTTCAAAAGGGGCTCTTTCACATTTAGACTGATGCCAGGAGAGAGGATTCAGTCCCCCGATCTGGACCCGAGTGCTCTCATTCAGACTCTGAAGTCATCAGCTGGCCCCTGGGTGCAGCTGCATGTTCTTTTAGCACCAAGATCAAATAAAGAGCCAGCATCATTAATAATGCCATTATTTATTTTTAATACCACCCCTGATCCCACATTGCCCCTCTCTTCCCCCTCTTCTTGCCCCCTCCTTCCTTTGGGGGGAAAAGAAAAAGGAAAAAAAAAATCAAGAGCTTGCAGCAAGAATATTAGACAAAAAAAAAGACAGAGAAAAGGAGAGAGAAAGAGCGTGCATGCTTGTGGGAGAGAATCTCTTTCCTTTGGGCACTGAAGTGTTCTGACTTCAAACCTTCTGTCCTCATTAAGAAGCTCTGTGTGTGCCATTGTGACATCTTTATTCACACACCCTAAGACTTCAAAGCCTTCAGGAGATTTCCTTGGTGGATTTAACATAAAAATATCAAGAGATGAAACAGAGCAAGAAGCAGCTCGGTGCATTCTTGTTTTAATTAGACCTTGGGTGGAAGGGAGGTGAAGAGGGAACAGAGCCAATGATATGCATATTCAGCCATGCACACGTGCATATGTACACACCCTATCCCATGCACTCCGATCACTGGCAGCCATCTCTCACAACCACAAGTTTTGAGACTATGAAAGAGACTGTGAGTCTCACAAAGTGGTTTGTTTTGGGAATATAAGCAGACACACACTGATCTAAGAAACTGGAGGCTGCCTCACATAAAATGCACATTAATGATGCACTTCAAGCTTCCTATTTAGGCAGCTAAAAGGGGGGGAAATGTAAGGAGAGAGGCTACTGAAGAGGTGTTGGAGGCTTCTGATAGAGAACGCAGAGCTGAACACATTATTCTGAATAAACTGTACATTTAGATTAATCTAGTCTCTTTTCGGTTTGCACTTTTTTACTCATGAACAGATAATTAATTTAGTTTATTCATTGCCGAATATTAATTTTTCCAATTAATTTCCATAAATAACTTGAGGTCTCTGGCTTGTTCACCTGCCATTGCTAATATTTGATGTTTACCACTTGAACTGTTTTGATTGGATGTGTAGGTCACATGCTATGGTTTTTGATTCCTGACTGGGTATCAAACTCTTCAGCATCTAGTTGCTAGTGAAAATGCTTCTAATTACAAGCACCAAATTAAAGCTTTCAGCATATATGTACTACTGCTCCCTTAGCATTTGTTGTTTCAGATAATATCGCTAACCATTTGCTAGAGCATTCACAGAAAGCAAGTAGAAAGGATTGCACTGAAGTGAGTTAACTAGCAACATTGATTGATTAATCCTGAACAGTTTTCCCTCACCATTTGGCCAGTGACAGGATGGATCATAAACAACTTTTCTTTCAATTCCAGGACTACATCAGTTCCTCCTTGCAGAAGATAATTTAAGAGAGCTCTCTTTTCCTCTTCTGTTTGGTGGCCTGTGGGACAGCTTCCTGTAGGAATCAGATCCAAGGAGATGCCTCCAAACCTCATTTACATCCTGATTTCCAAGTATTGCAACCCAAGCTCTATAGGGCATTATGGCTGCTCCAAAGCACACTGCAGTCCACAACAAGCCTAATTCCTGTTAGAGGGTGTTAGATGCTATTAGACAGTTCAGTCGGTTTAAATATAATAGGTATTACATGGTCCCTTAGAACCATAGTATGGGAGCCTTATACCCTGTATACATGATTACCTTTACAATCACTTTATTTTTAGAAAGGAATTGGAGACAGAGTGGCTATATGAGTTTCCCAAGGGCATAAATGGAGTCTCTAGCAAAGTAAAGACATGCATTTGAGTCTCCCAAGTCCTAGGTGAATGACCTAAGTATTGGGACACCCTCCTGCAGTCCCTAAATGTAGGAGGAACAAGGCTAGTGGAGTCACAAGACAAACAATCACAAGGTGCATGAAAATAAATGATGCTCACAGGTATCAGTGCACTAGGGAATCATCCTGCATCTCTCTGATCCAGTCATTCATCTCATTCCCTTTCACTTTGGAAAGTTACTGCTCATCACCAGAATATCTATTTCTAACCACATGGAATCGTATTCTGGAACTTCCCTCTTGCATGTTGATAATACTGATAGCATCAGCTTATTCAGTACAATAAGAAGTACCTATGCTTCCAATGGCATTGTTACTTCAGTTATTGTAGGCAAGCAAACCCCTTAGGATTTCAATTTGTCTATGGATGTTCTGACCCTGCAATTACTCTCTCTCTCATTATGATACTGGATGGCTCAGAGGTTTAATAGCATTTTTTTTTTCAAATCTCCAGGTTAGCAGCGTGAATCTAGCTCAGGAGGGCTGACTAAAACCAATTCCATTCTAATGACTATTTGACCTGAGCTGGTATATTCAGTTCCTCAGAGGCCAGTGCCCCCATCACAGAAATCTCCAGCACTGACCAGGCATTTTGTAGGGATCTCTGAGAAGCCAGGGACTGGGTCAAACACTGAGCAGAGTGGACACTGGCTGGCAGGGGTTGGGAGACAGAAGCTAGCCTACTGAGGCCTCTGTCATACTTCTTGAGTGGATAAAGAGAGGCCTGCAGCCCACTGCTGTCCATCCAGCATTTTTAAACAATTAAAAACCAAAAAAGCTTTCCCATCCCTGACCCTCTGTCAGGGCACTATAATCCAGTCTCAATTAAAGTACCATTAACTAAACTGCATGCCTGGCCCTGGTCATTTACAGCTATTCTTGTTGACAATGGCACTGATTAAAGATAATATTAATGGACTGGGTTGATCTCTTGTGCTTCTAACCTTGGGTTAGTGGGAGGAAAGTGCTTTAGTATTATTATTGGTTTCCTTCTCTTTGAATCCCCCCTGCTACAATTAATATTTCATTGAGTGCTCAGGTTTGCTACAAGAAGGGGGTTGCTGCTGTGGATATGCAAGAGGCAACCCTCCCAAAAACCAAAAAAACCAAAAAAACAAAACGAAACAAAAAAAAAAACAACCAAAAAACTTGGGGAAGGTTTTTTTTGTTTTGTTTTCTTTTTCAGGAAGCCAGATGAAGGGTAGAAATAAGTTATAATTTAGGACTGCTCCCTAAAAGGAGACTGAGGAAACTGGGAATTGGGAGATGGTCCCTGAGTTAGGGAGCAGCTGGTCTGCAGAGGTCACCTACTTCTTCAGGATTAAAGTCTGTTGTCTAGCTCTTCTCATTTATTGCCTTCCAGTATTCACTGAACCCCTCTCTACAGAAGGAATGCTGCAAGTAGAGCTTGTTCTTCTTGTGTAGACACAGATCTAATCAAGAGGCAGGGCAATACTTTCCTTTAGATTTGGATCCACCTTAATTATATAACCACTTGGTAGCTAATAAAAATGATGTGGATTCACCTGCCTATGTTCGCTTTGGAACCTGTGGCTCTGTGCCAATAAGAAGTGTGAGTATTGATTTGATTACTATGTTGTCCACCTTGATTTGATAGTTGCAGCTGCTTTCCCTGATCAAATGAAGTGCTTTCCACTGATTAATTAGTTTTAATTTGTTTCCCCCTCAAGCACAAGATTTGTGTTTTTATTGATAAGCAAGTATCCATATTTCCTATCTCCTGCAATTAACATAGCAGCCCCATGCCACTAAAAGCTAAATCATTTTTTGCATTAATAAAAATACTTATATGCATTGACTGATCTCCCTGCTTCCTCATTAAGCTACTTGCATAACTTCAGAAAGGCAAAGACCCAGCTGTTAAGTACTACTGCACTACCACTACAGGTCTTAAGATCACTAGCATCTTATACAAGAGTAATTCTAGCCTTTGGTAAGAGTTCCCTTGCTGTATACTTGCTTCCAACCCCTCTAAGAGCTCTTCCCATATACATCTTCATCCCCACTGCTGAGTTACTTATACAGGTACAGGGAAGAGTAACACACAACTCTTTCCCTAGGGTCCTACAACTACAAATCATTGGTTCCTACTTAAAGAAAATCACTTTGCTGTGTTATAACTAAATAGAGACACATAACTCTCTGAAGCCAAAAACAACAGACTGGAGCTAATTTGGAAAACAGATTGTACTTAGAGGTTTAGAGGTTTTGTTCCCTTTCAGTGAGAGGCGCTGGGTTTATTTAGCTCGGTGTCACAAATGTACTCATTTTCAGCCTGGTTCATTATCAAAGCTATGTCCAGTCCAGTGATTAAGACCAGAGTAGCACATTACCAGTCTAACCATATGTATTCTAATGTTTCTTAAAGCACCCACCAACAGAATATTAATGCCAGTCTGGAAAAGCCACAGGTATTGGGAGGGAATTTACAGTGCCAGGAAATGACCTTAACTTCAGATTGCCACCTCACAAAGGGAACATTAGGATGGGAGACAGCTTGCATATTCATCTCCTGATGTCACAGAATAAGCTCTTTTCCCCCTTTCCCCCATGGTCATCTCCTGCTTAATCTTGTCCAGTCTTTCTTTTATAAATGTAGGAAGAGAATAATAATACTTAGCTCTCAACACTGTGCTTTGTATATGCAGATCTCAAGGAGCCTTGAAAATGAACCAGGCTGAAAATGAACAGGTTTGTGACATCAAGATAAAGATATTGCAGATATCTCCTCTTTGGAGATGGGGGAACTGAGGAGAAGGGATTCATATAATGCCAGGGATTCGTAAAATGAAGGAAGAAGGGAGAAGGGATTCATATAATGCCAGACAACAAGTCAGTAGCAGAGCCTGGGGCAGAAGCCAGGCTTCTTGATGTACAAGTCAGTGCTCTAGCCACTGGAAAAAGTTACTGTACTGCTCTTTCTGGAGGTACTGGTACTGGCAAATAGGGCACCTGTTCACTCTCCCTTTCAGCATCTGCTCCTGGCCTATTGTTGTTTAAGGGACCATAGGCCAATGCCCACAAAGAAATGCTATAAGCCTCCCATAGAAGGCAGACCACTGGGTAAGCAACAACTGATTCTTTGGGAAAAATCAAAATATAACAGGAATGGGAGTGAAGTCATGATACTGGGTAAAATGGACCTATAATCTGACCCAGTAAATGGCAATTGTTATATTTTTATGGTTGAATGTACCCATTAGATTAAGCATACAGCAGATAACAATGCTCCCCTTACCCATGCTCTGCTTTGTCCATCTTCTGAGCTACCAAGACTTTTGCTTAGGAATGCCTGGAGCTTCTTTAAGGACATGGGATGCCTTCATCTGAGATGTTGTACAAACCCATACTCATTTCAGCCTTGATTTCCCAGCAGGAGCTGTCCTTTCCTTCCCGTCTCCCTGAATGACAGCATAAAAGCACAGGGTATAGAGATTAGAGCTTTGGCAGCTCCAGAATGGAATTTAGTTCCCCTTTAGTGCTTTTCAAAGCCAAAGCCACCCCTCCCTCCCCCCTCCAGCTCCAAATGCTTTGTGATGAATTAGACACTGGCCCTAGAGAGGAAGTAAGTACAGCCTCTCAGAAAGAGCTTACACACAGCCATGGATATTATTAGCCCCTGTTTCACTGTAGTAGGGAATGTTGGCCAGACTACTGAGGTTATCTGGGAGTTTAAAATTGCCTCTGGACATCCATCCAGACTGATGTGCAAAAGTGATTTCAGGTAGATGTCTCCTCTGAGGCAAAGTACTTCCAGTAACAATGTACAGAACTGCCATGTGAGCATTGGATCTCAGCCAAGCTTCCAGCATGACAAGTCCACATGAACTTCCAGTCCAGCCAGGCTAGCACTGGCTTCCACCCTCTGAAATATTGTTGCTGCATTCGCAGGTGCAGGGGAATGGTAGAATGAATAAGTCTGCCAGAGGGAGAGGTGAATAGCGGGGCAGGGAAGGAGACAATGAGATTAATGGCAGGGATGCAATCAAAAACAAAAGTTAAAATGAAAATGTTAATCATTTAAAAGGTGGTCTTGGTAGAATTACTTGCTTTATGACTCAGAATAAAAAATAGAAGATGGGAAAGAAGAAGGAGAAGTCCCAATAAGAATAATTTAGTGCTTTGTGTAATGAGCTTCCTTTCTTTTCGGTAGTTCACTGTGGTGCCTTATCACTTACCCTGTGATTGACTGAGTCCTCTCTTTGCCTGCTCCTGCTAAATGGTGATTCGCCATCTGGCAGTCATAATTTCTTTTTTATCCTATATTCTTTTGTAATTAGAAAATAAATTACTTTTTTATGAAGAAAGAAACATGTCTAGCATATTACTTACAGATGACAGGGTGTGTGGGCTCAGCATCAATGAGAGAGAAGGGAAGCAGGACCTAAGGCCCCACCTTTCAGCCCAGTTGCCACATCAAGAGGCATTAGATTCTCTCTTGACCATGCCAGGGGCAAAAAGGAACAAAGGAGGGGTCATTTGAAGCAGGAGTACAGTATGGTGGGAGAGAGGATATGCAGGAGACAGAGGCACAGGGATGTAGGGAAGCTTGAGAGAAGTGATAGCATGAGTTTGTAGTGAACAACTAGGGAGGGTCATTATAGGCAGAGGGAGAATGACAGAGAGAGAAGGGTAGTGCTGGGTGCTCTGGGTGTTATGTCTGGGCAAGGGATGCGAACAACAAGGTATATCACAGGCTCTAGAAGCTATAGAGCAAACTGAGACTTTGTGCAGGTAGGAGTAACCCCAATGACACCGCACCATGCTTCTTTTTTCCCTTCCACTCACCATCTCTTTAGAAGTGGGGAAACTTTCTTGCTCTGTCTGTGTACAGCACTTAGCAGTATTGGTCTTCCTCATGTTTGGCCCTCCTGAGATCAGGTAATAAATGCTGAAGTCTGTTGAATTTGCCTGACTTTTGGTTTGATTAACCCACAGCTGTTGTCCTTATGCATTGCCCTCTTTACCTCTAGTTGGGCCTTGTACATTCTCCAGCTCTTCAGTTTCCTCTCTGAATTACCATGTCATAGAAGGAGGCTTCATGGGAGGAACCTCTACTGGGGGATGCAGGACTTGATGCAAAACACATGTTCTTTAATTGTGGGCCTGCCTCTAGTTTGGCAGCAGTGAGCCCCAGCAGGTCTGTTCTCAAGCATGCCCCATGTACCTCCTTTTGCATGTACTTTCCAAACTTGAAAATATGCCAGTGAAAATGCTTCAGTTGTCCTCTGTGTCTGTTCTCAAGACCTTGTTTTTCATTAAGCTTGAGAGCAGCTGCTAGAGAGGACCTCTTCACCAGGATATTTCTGGGTTTGGAGTATGTGTGGAGGAGCAAGTGGGTAGGGAATTCTGGAATGGCCCAGTCAGAGCTCATTGCTGCCATGGTGTAGACGTCCACTTATGACTCTTGTCAACACTACAATGTTTTGCAGGTTGGTCATCAAAACTTTTGAGTGCATTCACATGGAAAGCTCTTCTGCTGTAGTGGAATCCTTCTTTTTCTGGGACAGTTGCGCCACTTCTTCTGAGTGAGGTAAGGCTGCTGCTGCCAAACTGTAGCTGGCAGAAGGAACATGCAGATCCTCCCATGCCTTCTTCCAGCTGCTATGGACCTTTGAGAAGTGGGTATCTTTCCAGGTTGCACTTCATGCCCCGGTGTTACAGCTGAGTGGAGCCCCACAGAGCTGCAAGAACTACATGGATGTTTGGCAGCTTGGTGGTAAAAGCTTCTGTCTGTTTCAATGCACATGGGGATAGACAAGGCCGACACATAGCATTGTAAGAGAGAAGATCATGGCTTCAGGCTGCCATCAAAATTTAATCTGGTAGCTCCCAGAGAGAATTGCATCCCCCTACTCTCAGACTCCACTCTTTTAGCATGTTGTACAATGCGAGTTAGGGAAACTTGGGGAAAAGAAAATTTCTGAATGTTCAGGAGAGATCAAAAAGTTTTTGCGTATTTTATATGCAGACTTGGTACATGAAAGAGGTTTCCAGGCAGGGGTTAGAGCTAGTGGAGTTCATTATTTTAAGCCAGCCTTTCCTCATTGCTGTAGATTATACTAGGCAGAAGAGCTACAGAGGGGGTGTGTGTGCGTGTGTGTGCGCGCGCAGACTGGGAGAAAAATCCTGCAAACCAGTAAGCACCTACTCAACTCTTCTATATCAGTCTCTCCCACTACACTGCACTGATAGTCATAATGATGTGTTTTATACCCATTCCTGCCACTTTCACCAGATGCAGTGTGTCCATGTTCCCCGCAACCACATTCGAATTTAGACAGGAAACTGAACAGCTGTAGAGACCACCCCCTACAGAACAAGAAATGCTCAACCTGTCAGCCCATACGATAGCATCTTACCTAGCTTGTGTGTTTCCCCATGCCTGTACTTCTGTGCTCAGCTTAGAAAGAGGATGTGTATATCAGGTATCTGCACATTTGTGTGTGCATTCTTAAAAGATCTCTGTCTGTGGACAGACAACTTCACACCATATGTGAAAGAGAAGTGGAACCAACCCAACTATAGGAGCAAACAGACACACAACAGTTAAATCAGAATATCTCATACCCTTTAAGGCTGCTAAAGCGGTTTCATTTGTCAACAGTCACCTTGTGTGCAACCTGTGTGCTGTTAGCAGGTTGTCTCCATATATAAGATCGTAACAGGATTGTGTGTGTGTGTGTGTGTGTAAGTATAAGTGTAAAGAAGATTCACACACTACAAATCCTTAGATTGGGCTAAACTAGGACAAGGAGCTAGAGACCTGTGAAATACAGAGGCTGTGGTTTTCACTACTCTAATGCGGATGGGAGGAGGGAGAGAGACTAGACGAGAGTGAGCTCCTGCTTTCACTTCTTCTCTAAGCAATAACCACGGTGGTGCTGTAGCCAGAGGCATCTGAAAGGGAAAGGATATGAGTAACAGGAAAACACCAGTGTACAGACCTAATTGTAGTGATCACACCTGTTAGAGAAAACAATAAGTAGAAAAATGAATAAACCTTCCTGGGACTAGTTTTATCAATGAAGTGTAACCATATGAAAACCCCTAAGAGAAGAACTACAAGACAGGCATCAAAGTAGTCAGACTGTCACATATAATAAATACCTCCTACCCCTTCCTGTAATCAGTTGCCCAAGAAACATACAGGAAGATAAAGTAAGGGTCTCTGTATGTGTAGGTATGTGAATAATCGGTTAATAAGACAATCTTCTTTTTATTTTCCCCCTGACCAGAAGTGTGTGTGTGATATGCACAACACATACACATGTATGTGTGTGTACACATGGGTACAGCCTTCTTGCACTTACAAAAGCACTTTGAACCCTAGATAGCTAAATTGAACAATTTATTCACATTTTTTGGTGGAATCTGTAAATCCCTCAGATTCACTAGATTTAACACAGAAAACAAGTTCAGTGGTTTATTGGCAAAATGCAGATGGGGAAAACAGGCCACATCACTGCAGTGCTGTTTTTGATCCAGATTTCTCCACTGCTTCATTCCTAATGCTTTTTTCCCCATAAGTAGCTATTTTCTCTCAAAGATCTTGGAGATGGGTAGGTGATTTGCAGATGAAGGATGAAGAGATGACATGATTTTTCCAAGGTCACACAGAATTTTGATGGTATTTGCCTTGTGGCATCATCATGGAAGCCAAATCATGGAGTAGAGCCAGGTTATATATGCTGAACCTGGTTATGGTGCTGTACAAAGAGAGGCAGAGTGAAGGAAAGAACCCAGAATGTTATCCTTTCTTTAATTTTTCAAGACTGGTCATTTAATTTATATTAAAAAAAAAAAAACCTTTTGACAGTCCTGGCATTTGACATCTCCTTTCACAGAACAAACAGAGCTGGGTGAACTTCTCACATACGACCCATCACTGTATCTCCACCCTGACAGCTACAAAAGTGTGCCCTGGTACCCATGCCCAGTTGGTCTCTTGGCTATTGGGCTGACATGGATAACAAGAGAGCCCATTAGAGCCCCTTGGGATGGCAGATTTTCTGGTGTTATCTTTTCTTCCCATCATGGGCGGGGTCCTACAGGAGGGCCGTGATCTCCTTAAGGCCCCTTTCTCTGTGCCAAGTCAGCCCAAGGGCATCCTCTAATTCTCGCCTGCCACGACTTTGATGTTTAAATAAGTTTGGGAGGCTGCATTATGCCCTCTCTCTCTGCGGCCTTCTCCACAATGCTGCCCCTCTTTAGTTTTGCTGCCCTCCCCTCGGGGGCTCACCGCTTGCTGCCCCCTCCCCTCGGGGGCTCACCGTGCCCCCCCTGGGCCTTCTCGGTAATGCCGCCCCTCTCTTGGGGCTCTCCGTGGCCACACTGGGCCTTCTCAATCAAACCGCCCTCTCTCAGGGCTCTCCTATAATGCTGCCTTCTCTCGGGGCTCACCAGCAAGCTGTCCCCTTCTCCGGGGCTCGCCATGCCCACACTAGGGCTTCTCAACCGCCGCTCTCTGGGGCTGGGGTCTATGCACCCCGTACGCTGCGCCCTTAATGGCGCTCAGGTCCCCATGCTACTGTGGGTCCCCTATGAGGCCTCCTCCAATCCCTAATAGCCTCACCCAAACCACCGGTGTAATAAATAGCAACGCAAGCTCAAGCTTCTTGGCTACAACTTAAACATAAGCTGCCTGGCTATAACAACGTTGCTCAAACGTCCCAGAGCTGCCATCCTTTACTCAGGTTACATTGTACCTGCGGTCAGGCTTCTTCTCGCATCCTGGCTTAGGGAGCTCCTGCCTCTCTGGCTGCTGGCAGGGAACTGCTAGCCTGGCCTCAGCCCCTGGGCTTTATGAGGACCAGGCCCTGCCCCTTCCGGTCAGCTGATCTTCCCTGGTTGCCCCGGCAACCCCCAGCTGGGCTCCTTATTCACTCCCTAGCAGTTTCTCCTTCTTAGGAGCAGGGCACCTCAGTGCTCTGCGACACTTCCTTTAGAACTGAAAACTGAAATTGCAACCAATTTAAAATGAGCAATCATAAGGTAATGGTTTTAAGCTACTTGCAAACACAGCTGACCTGGAGGTAAGAGTTTCCACATCTACTCGGTAAGAACTTAAACCATATACTTTGCCTGAAGCTAGGCAAATAATTTATAATGCATAAATTATTGGATAAATTTTGCCCCTTTTTCTGTTCATGACTTGTCTAGGAGCACACTATGATTGTCCTCAAAAGAACTGGTGATTTGAAGTTGTCTTCTGTTGCAAATAGTTCTTGGTCCTTTTTTTCAGGAGCCTCTCCTGGGAGGATTCCCAGTTCAAAGTGGGTTACGTGGTTTTGGCTGGTCATGAAGGCTACATGGTATGTTACTCTCCTCCTGACAGCCTGGCTGTATCTTATAGTGCAATTACTGTATCTTGTTAGTGCCATTAATGAATTTATTCATTCAGAATTCCCTTTCTGCACATTCAAATGTGAATTTTCCCTGAACATTTCTCCTAGTAAATACGCTTGGTAGAAGATTCATGGAAAACAAACTCAAAAGGGTTTCCAGAGTCAATCAAAACAAATTCATTTAAAATTTCAAGTGAACAGGGAATAATTGGTGTGTTTGTGTGTGCACGTGCAGCATCTCCTCAGCTCTATGCCTGTCTTCATGTTAATTTATAAGGAATGAAAATTATATTATGTCTAAAGACAGTCAGTGAGAGCTGCATCTGGTGTAAATGTGTGCAGCTGCACCCAAAGCCATGGAGCCATGCCTGCTGACAGTGGATGAGAATCTGGCCAGACAGACTCCACACAGTGGGGCATTCACACCCTCAAAGGGGTCCTTTCTCACAGAAATACCCCCTCTCCTGTAAAGAGCCTCATTTACAACAAAAAAAGCCATCAGAGACAAATACGTCCCTACAGAAACTCCACTGGGTGACTGCAGTCTGTTTTTCTACCTCTCATTATCGAACTATAGGATAGGTGTGTAGGAAAGATATTAGCCAATACATTGGGGATTGAAGTGGAAACCTCCCACACCAAAATCACGAGTTTCTTCTACTTCAGCTAAGCAAGAGGCTGCTGTAACAGGATCATATCCCTTGTAGATTGGGTACAAAACAGAACCTATTATGCATACTCCCCAGTGGATTTCAAAATGGGTATGGATGTAACAATAAAACATGGTGTTGCTTATGGCTTCAAAGACTTGAAGCCATAAGGTCACAAAGGCCATGGATGCAGGTGTCGCGGTGGATGTAGTCTTTCTGGACTTCAGCAAGGCCTTTGACACCGTCTCTCACCCCATCCTAATTAATAAACTAGGCGACTGTGGCATAGATGCCTACACGGTCAGATGGATTGCAGATTGGCTGAAGGGTCGCACTCAGAGGGTGGTGGTGGATGGATCATATTCGACTTGGGGGGAGGTGGGTAGTGGAGTCCCTCAGGGCTCGGTCCTGGGCCCTGCGCTGTTCAATTTCTTCATCAGCGATCTTGATGTTGGGGTGGAGAGCAACCTGTTTAAATTCGCTGATGACACCAAAATTTGGGGGGAGGTGAGCACGCTAGCAGGGAGAGAGAGATTGCAGAAGGATCTGGATAGGTTACAGGGGTGGGCAGACAGGAACAGGATGCGTTTCAATACGGACAAGTGCAGGGTGCTGCACTTGGGTAGTAGGAACCAGCAGCACACTTATACGATGGGGAGCTCCCTACTTGAGAGCACGGAGGCGGAAAGGGATCTTGGTGTCATTATTGACTCCAAGATGAACATGGGCCGACAATGCGAGGTCATGGTTGGCAGGGCTAACCGGACCTTGTCGTGCATCCACAGGTGCATCTCGAGTAGAGCCAGGGAGGTGATCCTCCCCCTCTATGCGACGCTGGTCAGGCCGCAGCTGGAGTATTGTGTCCAGTTCTGTGCGCCCCATTTCAGGAGGGATGTGGACAACATGGAGAGGGTCCAGAGGAGGGCCACCCGCATGATCCGGGGACAACAGGGCAGACCCTACAGTGAGAGACTGCGGGACTTGAACCTATTCAGCCTCCACAAGAGAAGGCTGAGGGGGGACCTGGTGACCGTCTATAAACTCACTAGAGGGAACCAGAAGGGTTTGGGGGAGACGCTGTTTCCCCTAGCCCCCGCTGGCATAACAAGGAGTAATGGGCACAAGTTGATGGAGAGGAGGTACAGATTGGACATCCGAAAAAACTACTTCACAGTCAGGGCGGCTAGGAGCTGGAACCAACTTCCAAGGGAGGTGGTGCTGGCCCCTACCCTGGGGATCTTTAAGAAGAGGCTGGATACTTACCTGGCTGGACTCATTTGAGTCCCGTTTTTGTTTTTAGGGTGAGTGGTTTTGTTTGTGTTTTTTTGGGTTGTTCTCCCGCCCTGGCGGGGGGTCGGGCTAGAAGATCTATTAGGTCCCTTCCGACCCTGAAACTATGAAACTATGAAACTATGACTTCCATGGGGTGTCCCAATGGACGAGCTGGACTCAGTTTTGCCTTTGCTAGGAAGCCCATGAAGCCATGAGTTGTTTATCCAGGAAGAACTACCAGGGACAGGAAGCAGCAAAGAAGATTCAGAAGAAAAAGACCTGATAAAAACAGGCACCTGGCCTTGGTGTGGAGGCTTTGAGATAACTAGTTTAATTGCCAAGCCGTCGCACTGGAGGGAGGGGGAAATCTAAGCTAAATTAAAAGATTAAAAAGATATTTTTTCATCAAGTGGCAAAATAGAAGGAATGGACGAGTCTGCTCAAGAGAAAATGAGCAGAAAGGAACTGTGAATGTTGTGAAAATATATCCATTAGGCCAGCTTTATCGAAATGTGCCTTTGCCAATGCATCCAGCCCTGCATTTCCATGGCAACGGGGCCTCGTCAACAGAAAGGAAAGTGTTTTTGTCAGGGATGGGCCCAAACACGTACAAGCCATTTCGATTTGGGGGCAACATGATCTTCTTCAATCAATACTGTGCACATAATAATTACTCTTGCCATTTTTTCCATAAATCTTCACTTTTTTTCTTTCATTTCCTGCAGCTTGACATCAGCATGAACTGTAGCCAGGCTTAAATTTCCTGCAATTTTTATTCCCCCCTGTCTCCCCATCTCCAACATATAAGTGCCTCATGCAGTGGCTTTACTATTTGTAACATATTGAGTGTGTAATGTACTTACACATAGGATAAGCCAGAGTTGAAACATCTGATGGTCTTTGAGGAATCATTCATAAAGATACCATCTGAAATTCTGGTTATAGTGAAGGCGGCAGGAACAATCTTAAAGGAGAACCTGGAGTCTCTTTCTCTTGGATTTATCTTAGATAAGATGTAATACCAGGCTTCTGGCATTGCTTGGTCCTGAAAGAACCACAGCACTTCTTGTGAGAGTTAGACTGTAAACTCTCTTGTACTAGCCCTATACGAGGGAGCACTGTCGCTCTTCATGTTATTTCTCTAGTTTCATTTAAAGATCTCATCCTTCTTTTCTTCAGGTTCTGAGCATGTAAAGAGCAATCCAATGATGAACAGTGCTTGGGCTCCACTGTGGAAACTGCTGCATTTCAGTCACCACTGAAGAACTTCCTACACTTGTGCTTGTGTCTGTGTATGTGTGTCGGAAAGATATTCTTCAGTAGGAAATTTAGACACTTATCTCTACCTTTCATTAAAATGAATGAAAAGTAGTTGCTTGAACCCCTTACATTGCTTTAAAAATCTTGCAGTAGTCTATAGCAGGTTTCATAATGAGGTGCTGGAGAAATGTAAAATATCTTTTTTCATAACAATAATATAGTATCACTAAACTCAAAGCAATGAATTCCTTGTTCATTTGTGAATCCTGATGTTTTATTTTGCCATTTGTAGGGAGATTTTAAACATATTTAATTTCCAAATCCCATAGAGAAGGGTGGTTTTATGAGAAGCAGCAAAACAATTCTGTATTTGCTCTTTTCAGAGACTACAGATAGAAGGAAACTGTGTTTTTCCAGACTGATTTGTGTTGGATTTTAAAGGTGCATTGGGGGCAAGTGATTCAGATCTGGGCTCCTGGTGGAGCTGGCAAAGAACTGTATACTCACTAACCTGTTTGTTACCCAAATACATTTCCTGGAATTGTAACTGCCTGCGGGCTTCAATCAATTGTTGGCTTTTCAGCATTCAGCACCATGGTCAGAACTCAAAGGGAAGGGGCTGGAGGCTCTGTCTTAACAGGAAAGTAAGGCTTGTAAGTTAATGACTTCCAACTAGGTAGGGCCATTCACTGAGAATTATATATTCTCAGGGATTATATATATTTATGTAAAGACACTTACACACTGATATAAAAATTCTGGGCCAGATTCATCTGCCACTTACTCTTGTTTTGCTTCAGCGTAAGATAACAGCCTTAAATGCGGTTACCTTTGATCTACATCATACAAACAGACCAGGTGCTATACGCACAGTACTCATTTCACCCCCTGGCACTAAATGCAGCAAATCTATAACAGCAAATGAAAATACTACATGACATTCCTGGACAGGGTGTAAATATCATTTATGGCGTCTGTCTATATATCATCTGTCTATCTGTGCGTCTAACCATCTGTTGGCTTGTCTGCCTAAACACTTGTCATAGGTAGGTACTTTGATATACACTGTGCAGTCACGTCACCTTGGTACTGCAAATCTTACAGACCATACAGTATCAGGTTGGTCTGTATTTGGCGACTTTCAAGGAATTCAAGGTTTTATTGCAATTTGTGTTCTTCCATGCCTGACTGGAATAATCAAGGGCCATGACCGCTTGAGTCTCAGTGATGAGAGAAGAAAGGTTTTGGTCACTTTTTATTTTATCAGACTCTACTTGTTATCAACAGAGCCTGGTACAACCTACTTTCAGATCCTACCTAGATCAGAGCATTCAGGTCAGGAGAAGCTTCCTCTGAGACTATCATGTTGCCCATGACTGAGCTCTAGGCCCTGTTTATTCACTTTTGTCTCATCCCAGGCACCAATGAAAAGCCTCTGTACTGCAAGGTTGACCTCCCAACTCACTAACCTGGGCCTAATACTATTTCCCTTCCTATCTCTAAGTTCTCCCTCCTGATGGACTTACCATTAGCTCCTGCCAGAATCTCTGCACCCTCCCTACCCCCCAACCTTCCTGTCATCAATTAACAATAAGATACACTTTTATGAATAAATGGGAAACTGTGTTTTTCTTCTGAGCAGCAAACATGGTTCATTTTTCCCCTCCAAAAGGATGTTGGGTTCAAAGGTGTAGCTGTGCTACTTTGCTGAGTGGGAGAGGTGAAATCCTGAGAAACCTTAAGGCCTGGGCAGCTGTTGAGGTGAGGTGGTAGCAACCTACTACTGCAGGTTTGCAGAGCTGGTTACAGCCATCATTATACTTCCAAATGTAGATCTGGTCAGGGATTGTAGGAGGGAAGATACATGTCTTTAAGGGCTTGCAAGAGTTTGGGTCTGTCATCAAGGCTCCAGACTTGCAAGGTGGGTAGTTGCATATGCTCAGGCCCTCAAAAATAGGGAAAAATCCCCCAACCATTTCCATATCTGAGTAACTCCTGGATTGCCCTCAGCAAGGGTAAAACCTTAAGTATGTTGCTCTGACACCAAACCCTGTCCCACTCCTAATTCTGTACCCCCCCATTCTGCATCTTGAACTGCAGAGGTCTTCTGGCATTTCCTGGCAAGTGCATTCAGCTCCATCATTATGGCTCTCAAAATCATTGCAGATCCCTCCCAGCCCATGATTGGAATGTCTCTAAACACAGATGGGCTTCACAGGGTCAGAAGAAAAAAATATCCCCAAATCAATGGAATCTGTGGGGAATTTTTAGCCTGCCTGCAATCAAGCCCGGGGATATTAATTCGCTGTTATGAATATGCTGAGTTCATCTACACAAAAGGTAAAGACAGCCCCTTCTCTGAAAAAAAACTGCCCAACTAGAATACTGATTAAAGAGAGCAATCGCTGATCCAAAATGCAACAGAAATAGTGTGATTCCTAGGTCCCAAGTCTACCCTTGACTTGCTGTGCAACTGGGAGAAAGTCATGTCACCTGCCTGTACCTGTGGCCTAAGATTGAGAACCTCTCTGGAGTTCTTTATGAGAATTAATTAGTGTCAGAAAAGCACTTTGGGACCCCTTGAATGAAAGGAACAACATAAATGCAAAGTACGTTATTGTTTTATTATCTCCCCTATAGGCTGGAACGAAGACGCCTCTCCACTCTCACAATTATACCCCTACAGCTGCATCCTCTTAAGAAGTTAATATATGCTGCATCTTCACATCTAGGTATGAAGAGAGACCCTGGCTTTCCCACCCATCATTTACTTTCCCCCCCATGCTCTCGGTTGCATTAATAGCAGCGATGGCATTAAAGTAACTTTATCTCTTTGGTGCACACACATAAAAACTCAATGGCGGGTAGTATTATGAGGCTTATTGCCGAGTGCGTAATGACTGCTTCTTTTTTGGATGAATGAATTCAGTGGGTGACAGGTATGTAATTCATGGCTTTGTAAAAAGCTTTGAGAGGAAGTGTATGAAATGTACTATATAAATGTCAATACACTGCACACTTTAAAGACTGTGGGTGAGTCATAGGGAGGGTAGGTTTGGGGGGATCATAAATAGCAGAAGAACAGCAGGTTTCTCTGGGTAATGATGACTTAAGATATGAGCAGTGGCTGCTTGAATGTACCTACTCTATCTAGGTACTTAGATGGTCCTCTTCACTGGAGTAGCTGAGTGCCTCACAAACAGTAATGAATTTATTCTCAAAACACCGTATGAGGCAGTGAATTCTGTTATCTCAATTTCAAAAATGGGGAACTGAGGCCCAGAGAAATTAGCAGCCTCCTCTGATGTATGTGCAGGAAGTGGATAGAGAAGCCATGGACTGATCTCAGATCCTAAGTCCTGGCCCAGAGACTTCACTGTGTACCTCTCCTTTGTCTCTGCATCCAGTTAGAGACATGACAAACTGTGATTTCCCTCAGGCCCAGCATAGGTAAGAGCAGGGAACATGACAGTAACTTGCAGTTACACCACTACTCCAGAGTCACTGTGGGCACAGTCAGAGTTGGTGCTCATGCGACCTTTTGCCTTCCAGATGCAGAGGACCGGACAGGGTGGAACTTGGACTTTAAGTGAGTCACACTTCTTTATGGCCCTGGTTAATCTGAAGTGAGGAATGTGAGGCTTAAATGGGATTGCTTCAATGAATTTGAAGGGATAGATTTAGTCCAGGGGTGGGCAAAATGCGGTCCACGGGTTGGATGCGGCCTGCCAGCCCATTCTGTCCAGCCTGCAGGGCCCCTAAAATATTTAGAAAATTAATATTTATCTTCCCCCGGCTGCCTGTCACGTGGCCCTCAATGGCTTGCCAAAACTCAGTAACTCCCTCCACTCGAACTAATTGCCCGCCCCTGATTTAGTCCCTAGTGTGTCAGATGTGCTGGGAGGGAACTGTGATCTTTTAGAAGTGGCTGACATTGCCGTTAACCATTGCTCTGTGAAATTTTTAGGTTTCAATAACAACGTCTGGGACATTCAGTGGGCTGAAGGGGCCTAGGCTCCAAAGGGCTTGAGCTCCTGATTCCCTTGGCCTATTAAGAAAGTCCCAAACTAACACCAAAATGGCCCTGTAACATGATTCAGTATTCAGAAAGTGCCCTTCAAAGAGAAATGCAGAACTTAAGTACATTCTTGCATAGAGATGGCAGTAAGCCAGAAGAGAAACTTCCCCAAAAAACCCTGTATTTTTGGGTATGAGGTTATGATCATTGGTTTGGCCCATTACAGAGACCGAATTTTCCTGTCACATCGATTTTATCCTAATGCATCTCCATGTTCTACTATATTTGTGCAGCACCTAGCACATGAAGCACTAGTCCTGATTAGGACATCTAAGAGCTTCTGCCATTCAAATAATTATAGTACTTTACACTAGAGAAGGGCTTCCAATGGTGAGATCATGGCCTGCCAGAACTTGAGCAAATGACTGTAATTAAGCTTTGACAAACAATATCCTGCTTTTTATAAACCACTCAATGCACCACAAGCAAACTCCACTCTTTCTGTGGTGAAAAGAGATGGAAAGGGAAGAGGAGCAGGATTTAATCAGTGTGTCAAACAACTGGACATGTTAAACTTTCTAACTTTTTAAGTGCCTTGAAAGAATGGCCATAAACAATGTATAGTCTTAAAAAAAATAATTAAATGGAGAGTCTAAATCACAGTGGAATGCACAAGAGTTTACTTGAGAGTCTTCATGGCCTTTACAAGCAAAGGAGCAAAGCCCCACCTTATTGTCCTATTCTCCTTTAGTCCTCCCCTCTCCCCCCCACCCCTTCTGCCTGTACTTGCAAAGACACCAGCTACACAGGGCAAACTAATAACAACAGAAGATGCAGCACCATGTAGTTACCTGCATGACTTGAAGACCAGGAGCACGCAGCTCTAGGTGGCTTGGTACACAAATTGACCTTTGCTAGCCCCGTGAAAGCCAGTTGAATTTTTCCAGATTGAACATCTGTGAACAACTGCAGTTTGCATCTGCATTGGACAGAGTCCAAAACACCATCCTTCATGAGCACACTCATGCCACTCAAAGCACCTGCCCATGGTAGGACTATGCATACACCTCTTCAAAAAGCAACTGTGTGTGCTCCAGCCTGAGGAGACAGAAGTGCAGTTACATTTTCCCTTTAATGCAGGGGTGCTCAAGAGACTGGGAGAAGAAGCTGGGGAGTGGAGGAGGGGGAAATTGTGATGAGATGAGGAGCTCAGGGAGAGAGTTTGGGTCTGGGAGTCAGTGAGTTCAGATAGCAAAGGGAGACAGAGGATAGGGGGATTAGCACTCAGTCAGCTAGCCTGGATGGGGACAGTGGGATTGGCTAGGGTATGAGAATGAGACTAGGGGCCTTGTTACACTGGGTGCATCTACACATTCATTAATGCAGCACATTTAGTTTAGTACTTGCTTAATAAAGTACTAACTAAATGCTAGGCCTGTGCGAGTCAGAAGCAATCTGATCCAGCTTTGGATCCGGCTGCTTCGGATGCCAGGGATCCGATCCAGAGCTCCGGACTGGGTTTCTGCTTCGATCCGGCCAAAGTGGCTCCAAAGCTTCGGAGCCGCCTCGGAGATCCGGCCATAGGGTATAATGGGGAATCAATGAAATATCTATAACTTTGTTGTTTTTTGTCTGATTTAGATGAAACTTGCAGGTGGTAGCTTCTGCTGAGAGCATGAAGTTTGCCAAATTTCAAGAAGATCGGTGGAAGGGTTTGGGGCGAACTGTATCCCAAATTATTGAAAGCAAAACACGTCACGTGCATGTGTTACAACACAGGGGGGTCAAAACTAGAGGGGTGGGCAAGCACCCATGTCACAAGTTTTGTCTGTCAGCAGCTAGGGGTGCAGGGCCCCAGAACCCCTGCACTTATCTCCTCGACAGCTGGTAGGCTTCATGGCCACACCAGGGGCCACCATCCCTGCGGCTGTCACCCTGCTGTGCCTTAACACACACAGTGTCACCCATGGCACGAGTTTTGTTTGTCCGCAGCTTGAGGGGTAGTTCCCTCCAAACCCCTGCGCCAATCTTCTTGAAACTTGGCAGGATTTTTGGCCTCACTAGGGGCTACCATCCCTGTAGTTTTAACTCCCTGTGGTGTAACACATAGATGTGACATGAATTTTGCTTTCAAGAATTTGGGGTGCAATTCTACTTGAACCCCTGCACTGATCTTCTTGAAACTTGGCAGACTTCATGCTCCAAGTGGAGGCTACAATCTCTGCATATTTAATCTAAATCAGACAAAAAACAACAAAGTTATAGATATTTTATTGTTTCCCCATTATACCCTATGGTCGGATCTCCGAAGTGGCTCTGAAGCTTTTCCGAAGCGCTTTGGAAGCTCTAAACCGCTTCAGAAAGCCTAAAGAAGCCAGCGCTTCGATCTGGACATGCTGCTTCAGATGCCAAAGCTCTTTGGATCCGAAGCTCTGTCTGAAGCCTTGCATAGCCCTACTAAATGCACAGTAACTACAATTACTGTGCAGTAGCACTGGTGCACAAATTTTTTTGTGTGACACTTACTGCACAGTAGCCTAATAACACAGTGTATGTTATTAGCACAGTGTTTGACTGGCGTGCTACTGCACAGCATTATTAGGCTATCGCAGAGTATGCATCTCGTGTAGATGCACCCAATGTGAGCAAAACAAGTGTTAATTGGCTTAGCGGAGCAGTCACACTTTACAATGAAAACCCATCTCTGACTGTCCTTCACCAGCACAGTTGTGCCTTGCCACTAGAGGCTTGGTGAGCCAGGGTAGGACTAGGAGCTGGGGCATGACTAGTTCACTGCTTGAGTGCTGAGAAGCTCGATTCTTTTTTTTTCTCTGGAGCCCCCTCCCCTCCACTCCTTGTACTGCCTCCACCTGATCTGCCAGCTGGATGCTGCTGAGCTCCAAAAAGGATTGAGGCCCCCCAGGGGTCAGGCAGCACCTGGCTGGCCAGCAGCCCAACTAGCAGCAGCTTGGTGGGGTGAGGAGGTCCAGAGAAAAGAAAGGATCGGGCGTGCATGACCTGGACAGACCCTGGCGGGGCCAGGCAGCTGGAGTGGGGCAGAGCTTGGCAGCTGCGGTGCAGCAGCCTGAGGCCAGGTCCTGCTGACCCAGAGCTCTGCTGGGCTGTACAGGATCTGGCCACCAGCTCCCCCGCAGCTTGCCCAGCAGTGGCCACAGTTGGCAAGTGCCTGAAGCCCCTGAACCTCCTGTAGCAGTCAGACAGCTCCAGGCACAGAGCACAGGGCTCAGCACTACCCCTCTGGGCTGGGGCTGCACAGAGCAGGTAGGGAGGCTGCACCACTCACAGCCTCCTCCCAAGCCTCTGTAGCCACCCGCCAGGCTCACTGCTTCTGCTGGGCAGACACAGCAATGCAGCCCTGGAGCTCCCTTGCTCTGTTGAGGTGCAGTGGTCCAGGAACATTCTTGGGGGCTGGGGGTACAGGACCAGGACCAAGACCAGGACTTCCTGCCCCCCTGGGCTTGGGAGGTGGCTGTGACCAGTGCAGCCTCCCTGCCTGCTCTGTGCAGCCCCAGCCTGGACAGGCAGTGCCAAGCCTTGTGCTCCATGCTGAACAATGTTCAACAATGCTGAGAGCTGCCCAACTGCTATAGGGGCGTTCACGGGCATCAGGTACCTGCCAACCACTAACACTGCCAGGAGATCCAGGTGCGCAGAGCCGGTGGCTGGACTCTGCACAGCCCAGTGGAGTGTGGGGTCAGCAGGAGCTGGCCTTGGGCTGCTGCGCTGCAGCTGCTGAGCTGCACCTTGCTTCAGGTTTGGGTCCTGGGGACGCAGGCACCAGGTGGGGGAATACACTGCAGTGGAGCGTGGGACTGGGTGCAGTTTCAACTATGGGTCAGGAGACAGGGTGAGCACCAGCCTGCCACCCCCAGCTGGCACCATGGCCCAAGTCTAGACCAGGTATTCAGAGCTGTGAGACCGTCTAGGAGGTTCGATGGCCACCAGGCACTCCAGGGTTGCAGTGCTCGCTCTGCCCAGCAGAAGTGGGGCAGAGATACTGTGCCTAGCCCCACTGTGCCCTGGCATCACCATCCTGACTCAGGAGAGACCACTGCATCCTGGGATTCTGGAGGACTTCAATTTGGTGGGAATAGTTGTGGAGAATGTCCTCAACTTAATGGAACAGGAGCAAAATTAGGTGTATTAGAGATAATCCTGCCCTGGAGTGGTGTACCTTTAAACTGAATAACGAGTGCTTTAAACCACTTAAAGGTGTTAATCTAGGGGTTAATAGCTCCAGAAGCCACCTAAAATTATCATATAACAAGGCCCTAAGACAAGCACCCAGGGGAAGAAAAGAGATAGGTCTGGGATAGAGACAGATTGGAGGGGATGGGACAGACAGGATTTACCTTTAGGGGAACTGGCAGGAGAACCTGTGCCCTCTAAAGTACACTCCTTCCAGAGCATGAGAAGGATTTCAGGATACCTGAGTCTCACCAGTTTTCTGCTGCCAGCAACTATCTGTGGAAATCCCTGGCAAAGTGTGCATCACATTTCTTTCCAGTGATAGTCCACAGATAGGATGGCATCCTACTGTTGCTATCAGTTAGCACAAATAGCAAAGGCCTGTGAGATGGAGCTAGAGTTTCCATCCTTGGTGATGACCCATCTGGGTGGCATTCAGGTTTCTTCGGTTTGTTTTGTTTTAAATAAACCTGTGAAATCACATGCACAAAAATACACCAAGAGAATATCAAGCAAGGTTGCAAAGCTGCTCAGTCAATACTTAGACATAGTCAGAGCAAAGCTGCCTATGGAACCTGAATGCGCGCTCTTCGGGACAGTCTGTAATTATATCATGCTCTTTGTTGCAAAGCAGAAAGCCTGGCTCATTCAGCACACAGGACTAGCAAGCAGCTATTCAGTGCTGTGTTTTCTCCCAATGGTTCTACCTGTGGTCTAATGCCTTATGTACTGCATGCTGTTCTGCTCCGAATGATTCATTTCCTCATAGGCTTTCCTATAGTTTCTCTGAGTGCTTCACAAATGTCATACATGCTTATGTAAGGCTGTGGGCACCCACTTAGAGAGAGCACGAGAACAATAGTCACCACCGTGCCAACCCAGCTGCCTCAGACCCTGGCTGTTATACTTCTGCACATCGGGGATGGAGAGCCATCATCAGCATGGGCTCTGTTCAGCGTAGGGCGGAGCCCTCTCTTCTCCCATTGACTTCAGGGGCAGGCTCACAATAGCTCTTCATGAGCCCCACTGCATTTTCTGTTTTGCCTGCATTCACTGCTGTCCTGTGCTATGAATGAGCATATTCTTTGGGGGAAAGAATGAGTGAAATCTCATTTTATCTTGAGTATGAATCTTTATTCCGCCCTATTTTTCCTCTTTTCTCTTTGCAATTCCATTTTCTTTCCCTCCCCCTTGTTGTCTTTTTCTACTTTTTTTTGTCTTTATCTTTCTTTTCTTTTCCTGCCCTCCCAGCTTTTCATTACTGTCATCTTTTTTCCCAGTCACTGAACCCTTGATGTTGTTCTAATTGACAGACGGGGTTTAAAAGCACATTGGAAAGCACCTGTCTTTTTAAATAGACTCCTGTCTCATCAAAAGATGTACAGCAACATTCCATTAGAGCACATCATTTGAAAATAGATTGGGCTTTTAGCAACTGCAGTTGTATTTTTATAGTTCGGCTGTTCTGCTGGGATCTTCTCTTCTCCCCCTTTTTCTTTCTCTCCCCTTTCAGTACAAAAAGACGATACATTAAAGAAAGATTAAGGATTATTTTTGTTTTGTTTGGGTTTCCTATTCTTTAAACCTCTCAGGTGCTTATTCATTCAGTTCATTTTTCATAGCTAAGGCACTAAAGTTTTGAAATGAAAATGGTGACAAAAATACACATACACACTGACAGAGAGAAAGAGATGGCTGGCAAAAGCTTAGATGCTAGCTTTGATATCAGGTTCTGTATGGGGCTGTACATTATTGCTCAGCCTAGAAGCAGATGTGGAAGCAGATGGCAAATTGGAGTATGTCCACACTGTATTTTGGAATACGACTGCAATATGCATAGACCTACCCAAGGTCTCGAGTGGCTCTGTCCAGCATGGGCTAAAGCCCATACTGCTCTGCATTAGCTACTTTTGATACTCCATCTAACTAAATTAAAGCTACCTTTATACATCTATACTTGCAGACACGTCCCTAGACATACTTCATTCGGTTTCCCTCTGCTCCCAGTGAGACATTCCCTTAGAAGCTTAGCTGAGCATTCGCTGCCCTGCTTTCCTGCCCACCTGTTTGATCATGGGACACAGTGGCCTTGGTGAAGCCACTGTCTTCCTCCTGGTGCTACCCACCTTTAGAGCCCAGGGGATTAAGGGACGTGCAGGGCCTTAATCCAGTCTGGGCCTTATTTATTAGGCAGTACAATTACATTTTTTCTATGTCCTCACCAAGGACAGGGTACAGCTGATGACATTGCCACAGGATGAAGGAGGTCTGTGACTATTTTCTTTCCAGCAACTGGATCAGTGGAGATTCTGGATGAAAAGGGATTTAGCTGTTTCCTGGCATCTGGTGAGCGGTCTGGTGGGTCTGCCTCAGGGAGGAGTCTGGCAGGTTCTTTAGGACAGTAAGTGCTCTGGATGTAGGACATTAAGTGTGATTCTGTCAGGTGGGAGAGTGGCTGGGCAAAGGGCTAAGGTACCCAGTGAGCCTCTTTCCTAGGAGAGATTAATGAAGAGGATTTCTAGCAGGCATGAGGCTGAGTTGTCATTTTGCTTTGAAAATCTGGGAGGGTTTCCAGCAGCTGGGAGTGGAGCCAGGGCCATCAGGACAGACAGTCCTTGAGCCATGCATATGCTGACACCCCTTGCCTGTGGAACAACCTCATCAACAGGTAAGCAGACCTGGTTTCTTAATAGGAAAGGCAGAAGACAAATGGAGCATGGTGGAATGGTGAGTAAACTATCTGAGTCTCCAGGTGGGGGAGAAGTGAGGAGAGTCATTAAAGAACCGAGTTCTCCATCCTCCCATCTTCTCCTTAGTTTGCCTGTAAAATGTACATATTTTACATTGTGTGTATAGATACATGCATATACATAACACTATTTATCTCTATATATAACTTACATATTTATATATGTATAATTATATATATATACATACACATGTATATATATGGTTATGGATATGCTGAGTATTTCCATTTTAAACAGTGAGGAAGCTAGAGACGGAAAAACCCTATTAAATTATCTAGTTCCTCCCATTGCCAATATAGACGTAGAAAATACTGCATAATGATAATTACTGTGCTCCTGAAACTGCTGAAGCTCAATTACCATCTACCTGGTAATCATGTTGTGAGAAGCACCGATACTTGATAAAAGCATCCTTTTGGAAGTGCTGGTACCTGCTGATATACCACAAGAAGAGAATTGCAGCTGATCACAATGATGGCAGCATACCAGTTATTCTGCCCTTCAACCCTAAAGAAATTCCTGTTGTAAATGTCCCATAGCTCCAAGGGAAGTGGCCTACGCTCTGAAGTCTGGAGCTGGATCCAGGCTCGGAAACTTTTCTCAGCATTCAGGAGTTCTCAGATCTGAACTTTTCATTTGGGCCCCATGACCGAGATGTGACCAGCCATACATTTTGGATTGAGATGTGGATTTGTTCCAGGTGTAAGGTTGTTTAGTGTGGCAGCACGCATGCACCTCTGTACACAGGACTCATCTCTTTTCCTTGCTACTGGAAATCCACTTGAATTCCCCCTCTCCCCCCAACCCCCAGGCTTCTGACTCAGTGTCCCAAAAACACCCAGTGTTCCTTGGATCCAGTTTTTACTTCACAGCAGGTGTCTTCTTAGCTGATCCTTTATCCTCACTCTCCATCAGAAGGACCTTCCCTCCAGCCATCTCCATGAATCCTCTTGAGGCTACGCAGAGCTTCAGGCTGGGGGGGTGAGTTAAAGTGATACCCAGTTCTCTGTCCATTGTAGGGGCTGAGTGCATTTGCTCTGAAGCCTTCCCATTCCCCACTAGCTTAGGGAGCTAAAGAAAGCATTTCCTTTTAAATCCACCATTGATCAGTAACTGAAGCTTAATCATGCCCCCCACCCCAACCATTCACCCAAGCTATGCTGCTATTAAGCCCAAGAAAGAGACAACAGCAGTACATTCCAGCCCTCGCAAGGGAAACACTCAATGCGCCTTTCTTGCTTCCCATGTTCTGGTTTCTTGTGTAATAGTGATAATCTCTATCGCTTTGTTGGAGCTTCACAATAAGCGGCTTCTGAGATTGATTAAAACCTCTCAGCTCGGCTCTGGCTGTGCATCGATTTTAGCTGCTGCTGCTTGCTTTGTGTACAGTACATCATAGAAATCTGAGATGGAAAAGACCTATTAGGTCCTATTCCATCCACCCCCTGGGGCCAGCAGAGGACTGTTCTCTGCTTGTCTCACCAGTCTGTTTTTAAGTGGCTCAGGGGATACAATTGCCAACAATTCCCTTGGGATCCCCTATGTAGTCTAATTACAGACCTCAGTGTTAATAGGGAAACGGGCTTTTCGACATTTAGCCTTTTGCTCTTTACCCCTAGATATAATATATCTCTCTGGGACAACCTATATAACAGCTCTTCCTCTTTGGGACTCTTCTACCCAAAGGAAAATATGAATAGCACCTGAATGAGGTTACGAAGAGTGTCCCCTTTTGTTTGTGATTGCACTTTTGAGTCCATATAAAGACTGTGCCCCCTTGAGTTGGCTTTCAGGCAAGTTTCTGAGGGACAATTTCTCATTTGATTTAAATCAGTGGGGCTGTATTGGACTCTCTTGCTCTCTTCCTAAGCCAGTCCCTCAATCCTCCTCATCCTCCATTTCTTCAGAATCCTGACCTGTTTGGTGATATCATTATCTACCTAGTTTAGGGTGTCCTGAATGGATCTCAACTCATGACCTTCTAACCCTGTTGGGTGAGAGTCATTCTCCTACTCACTTTTTACCTTTCAGACTGTTCCTCTGATGCTTTAGTTTGATGGACCCAAACAGGGTGCAGGGGAGTCTTGGAGAGCAGAAGTCCTGAACGGTGCCTCCATACCCTGCTTGGGGTGCTGAAACATTTCTGAGCACTTTGCATCTACAGGAGCTTCTGACCATGCAATCATTACTGCACAGTCATTTAGTACTTGCATACACAAATACTAAATGACTGAGCAGTAACCAGGGTTACTGTGCAGTAGTGTTGCCAAATGGCTTTTAGGTGACTCTGACCGCACAGTAGCTTGTTAGCATCACATCAATGCTTCTTGCCATGCAATGCTACTTCGCCATAGCAATGAAGTACCGTGCAGTCAGCGTCTCATGTAGACGCGGCCGCTGATACATAGACTAAGTGTGCACAAAAAGCTACTGAATCAGAATTTGCTATATACAGACTGGGAGCATTTTATACCTGTTTTTGCTTATTGGCCCTGGCATTCTTTATCATGACATTTCTTTTCACTGCTCCAACTCTGCAAAAAAATCCCAGGGAGACAGTTTCTCCTCATATTTGGGAAATCAACAGCACAAGCAGAATCTCTAGAGGACACAGAGCTGGCAAGAGCTCTTCTATGCCATGCTTGGTCCCAGCTGCTGTAGTAGGGGACATGGTCCCATTGTCACTGACATGGATAGCAGGGGAGAGTAAAAGTGGCTTTGAGACTACTCTAAGCTGTGCCAGGGGAATTGATAAAAGGTAGGAAGAAGGCATCACGGCTGGCTTTGTGTCCCCTGCCCATGCTGTGCTAGGCAAAGCTATAACATGACAGAATCTGGCCCACTTTGCATAGATAGAAATGATCGTAGAAGGTGCAGGTTTGTGAAGAGTCAGGCCTTCAGTTTCTGCAACCACCATGAAAGGTAAAAGGTTCTTTGGATTTTAACATATTGCATATGGGCCTCTGGATCCTCTTTCTCTGCTCCAGACTGTAAAATGAATGGTGGGTTTTCTCTGCCACATTCACTTCACACTCTCGGGTGGGGAACCCATTACTGGACAGGGGTGGGAGCTATTTCTGAGAGAGGTAACGCTCTTAGTTGAGCAATTGAGATTTGCATGAAGCAGCATACTCCGGAGTGGGAGGGATTGCCATTCGAGAAAGAGCAACCGAACAGCCTCCCAAGGCTATTTATTCATCCTGTTTCCAGACTAATACTCAGACCTTCATGCTTGCTCTCTTTCCAGAGTCAGGTCTATTAAAATCAGTTCCTGTGTGTGCTGAAACAGAAGAAGGAAAGGGGAGAGAGAGAGAGAGAGAGAGAAAGAACAACAATTCCCCAGCCTGTTTTCATCCCTTCCTGGAATGTGTGTAGTTTATTTTTCATCTGCACCCACCATCCTTGCTCTGATAACCTGTTCCCCACAAATCCCTCCACACTGAACCACTCTGAGCACCATAGCAAATCCTTTTAAATGAAAGGTAAAGGATACTGGTAGCTTCCTCAAAGGCAACAGATTCCTACCTTAATGAATGAATTAATTTATGCCATTCTTCACTTTTATAGGGACATCTGCTCAACTGACTCCAACCATTTTAAAAGCCTGTTCACAGATGCCAGAAGTAGGGATCTCTCAACACTTGGGGAACAAATTTAAATGCGTCTCTCCCCCTCCTCCACTCCACTCCAGTTGCTTTTAGTCTGTGAGGTCATTTCCAAAGGCAGAATAGACTCAGTGTAAGTGCCTGCACTGTGAGACTGATGCTGCTTTTAGTTACACAGCAATTTCTCCTGGGTTACCTCGGTATCAAGGGGAAAATAGAATCAAGTCCTGAATGAGTGTGGGCAAAACCTTGGGATTCAGATTTATTTCAGAGGTTCAAGCATTTTTTAACTGAATCTGTATTTTTGCCTCAAACATTTTTTTTTCAGAGCACACACACACAACATGTGTGCACAAACACAAACACACATACATGAAATAGTGGTTAGAAACTATGACTGGTGTCATAGTAGGGCTTTAGTAGGGCTGTGTAAAGCTTCAGATCATGATTCAGATTCAGAGATAATTCAGATGATTTGGAGGCCAAATCTACAAATCTGAATTGAGTCACAGGAAGCTTTAGGTTTTCTAAATAGATTTGGAGCTTCCGAATCGATTTGGAAAAGATTCGGAGATTCGGCCATAGGGTAAAATGGGGAATCAATGAAATATCTATAACTTTGTTGTCTTTTGGTCGATTCAGATGAAACTTGTGAACATGGTAGCCTCTTCTAAGGGCATGAAGCCTTCTAAGTTTCAAGTTGATAGGTGCAGGGGTTTCTGGGAAACTGCACCCCAAAGTTCTGAAAGCAAAACTCATGTCACATGTGTGCATTAAACCATAGTGGGGTCAAAACTGCAGGGATGGTATCACTTACTGAGGCCACAAATTCTGCCAAATTTCAAGGAGCTAGAAGCAGGAGTTTGGGGGAAAATGCACCCCAAATTCTTGATTGCAAAACTCATGTCACATGTATGTGTTACACCACAGCAGGGTCAAAACTGCGGGGATCCTAGCCCCTGGTGAGCCCACAAAGCCTGCCAAGCTTCAAGGAGATAAGTGCAGGGGTTTGGGGAAAACTGCCCCTCATGCTGCGGACAAGCAAAACTCATGACATGGGTGACACTGTGTGTTAAGGTGCAGCAGGGTGACAGCTGCAGGGATGGTGGCCCCTGCTGAGGCCATGAAGCCTGCCAGCTGTTGAGGAGATGGGTGCAGGGGCTTCTGGGTTCTGGGGCAATGCCCCTCTGGCTGCTGACAGGCAAAACTCGTGACATGGGTGCTTGAGCAGCTGTGTCTGTCTTGGGGCATGGAGGGCGAGGCAGGGTTTGAAGCTACTGCAGGCCTGGCTGCTAAGCTACTGTGTTACCAATCAGTCAAGATTCACTCAGGGACCAGCTCAATACAAAGTAGCTAGCTAATGTAATGAGTTAACGAGCAAGGATTAACACCTACACAATCAACTGCCCCAAGACAGACACAGTCAGTTGCACAAGCACCCATGTCATGAGTTTTGTCCGTCTGCAGCTCATGTCTCATGTGCACTGACTCTTTTTTCTGGTTTTGCCAAGCTTCAACCTTTTCTGCCCACCCCTTCTAACGTGTCTAGTCTTTTTTGCAGACCTGGTTTTCTCTCTAAATCCATTCTTCTCACCTAGCCAATTCAAGCCCCAACTTGCCAGGGTTCTCAGTAGTCCCAATCTTGCTGTCCTAGCTCTCATTCTCTGTCCCAGGCCCTTGCCCAAGCAGCTCCAGTTTCATCTCTGATAGCCTCAGCCATTCTGTCCAATTTCCTCATGCCTTGTTCTCCACCCATTCTATTTCCCCCCCCCCAGCTCCTAGTCTCCCTCCCCCGAATCTTCATTCAGTCTCCCCCCTCCTTGCACCTCTTCTGTTGTCCCTTAACCTACTATTCTCCATCCTGTGTTCTTTGCTTTGAGTGTCAGTGCCCAGCCAGCCCCAGCTAGCTTGCTCATTGTCACCTTAGCTTCTTGTCAGTTCTGTGTCCCCTCCAAATACTTCTGCTGTCTCCCATCAAGTCTCAGGCCAGTCCCTTGTTCAACCACTCGAAGGTCACCCTTCTGCCACCAGGTTCTCAAGTCATATAATTGCTCCCCATTTCCATTTCCTTCCCACCCCCGCCAGTTCCCTTCTTTGACTTCCAATCCCAGCTCTACCATATTGCTCCCAGTTCCAGTTTCTCTCTCCTCCACCCCTAACCTCACCAGTCTCCTTGACCTAATCTGCTCTTTCCC
>NW_005841885.1:2239544-2261783 GCF_000455745.1 Alligator sinensis
TGCCTGTTATCTTTTCTAGATGCCTGCTTTCATTTCTGGTACCCAGCCCTATCCTGGTCTACACCAGGTAGGAGCAGCAATTGCAGTAAAAGTTTCTATAGGCCTTTGGCTACAGTAGGGCTGTGGGGATGGCAGAAGTGTAATATGGGTCATGCATAGGACAATGTGGGGATGATGCCTGTACGAGCTGGTCATGTAGGAGCTGTATACATTGCCCAGTGGGAATAGTTGCTTCAAAGAATTTAGCAGCCATGTTCTAAGAAGCCTCCACTGAGCATGTGCAGTCTTAGAACATTTAATAGCTTATAACCAGGGATCTTGGTTTTCTCCATTTAAAAATTACAGAAGTTCTGATAAAAATCCCCAAATCTCTGATTAATTCCCCCAAATCTGTGTTTTTCTGTTATTAAAATAAGAAGCCGCTATATATATAGGTATCAATTTAACATGATGTTTTATTGATATATTTACAATGTTAAAGCAATTTGGAAGTCAACCAGTGCCTTAATCATTATAATAAAGTCAATTCTAAATACCTATATATTTTGGCATTTGATTTTGTTTGGTTTTGTTTGTTTGGTTTTATTATGGAAAATCAGAGCTCTGCCTGCCACCTTCATGCACCAGGACATGGGTCCAGCTGCAGCTGTCCCCCACACTGATTTGAGGCACTGAGCAGCCCTGATATGTCAGTGCCTTGCCCCTGCCCATGCTGCTGCCCCTCACTACTAAGCCACAGCCCCACTCCATCCTACTACCGCCCTTCACTTCTGACCTACAACCCCCTGGCCCTGCCAGTGCCCCTCACTCCCAACCCATAGTCCTCCACACCCCTGGGCCATGCTGGTGCCCCTCAGTCCTGACCTGCAGCTCCCTGGCCCTGCTGGTGCCCTGCTTTCCTGACCCTCAGTCCCCAGGCCCCCTTGTGCCCCTCACTTCCAAGCCACAGACCCTTGCCTCCCCTCACCCTGGCAGAGGGGGTTCCCAGCTTCCCCAGTCCTGCCTGGGCACAGTGGTTGTGGCGGCTCCGATTCATGTAGACTGTGGCAGAGCGAATACAGCCCTAGCCCAGGCTGGAGGAAGGATGATGGGAGGCCTCTGGCACCCACCACCCTGGGTTGGGGCTCCCAAGTTGTGCCAAGCATCCTGGCCATGGCTCCCCTCCAGGGTAGCATCTCTTGGCCACCCTGCCCCTGCAAGCATGGGCACTTGCCCCAGTGCTGCTCAGCCACATAGCTCCCCACTGCCTCTGAAGGCCCCCCCTACCCTCTCCTCTGCTGGAAGGGCAGGAGTCTCCCCCCAACCCCTCTGCAGCCCCAGCACCTGGACACCTTCCCCCAGGGTCAGCAGGGACCCACCCCACCTCACACCCCCATCCCTTTCACATACCCCTGCTCCCTGCCTCCCCCTTCCCCCCCAGACTCACATGCCCCGCTCACCCTCTGATAGTCCCCAAGCTCTGGCCCTTCAATCTCCACCTCCATAGACTCACCTGTAGTTGCTGGGGCTGCTCCCACCACCCTGCCTGGCTGGACGCCAGCCATGTACGTAGATGCTAGGGTCAGAAGGGACCTCAACAGATCATCGAGTCTGACCCCCTGTCATCGAGTCCGACCCCCTGATGTGCATGCACACATGCATGTGCCGCCCCCCCGCCTCCAGTCTTCTCAAGCAGCTATTGCAGGCTGGAAGGCTGCCACCTTGCAAGGGGAAACCCGCTGTTTCCCATGGTTTTCTCCTTTAAAGAGGAAAATCTACATTTTCTCCTTTACAGAAGAAATTCCACATTTTTTCTCTTTCAAATAAGAAAATCCACATTTTGCCATGCTTTTCTGCAGCAAACCTGGATTTTCCATTTGCTGTGGGAAAACGAGGAAAAATATGGATTTTCTCATTTGAAGAAGAAAAATGTGGATTTTTAGGTAGCAAATCTGGGTGAATTTCCATAGGAACAGCCCACTGTACATCCCTAACACCACAACCACCTTCTGCCATATCTGAAGTCCATCCTCTGCAGCACGAGTGCTGGCACTTCTCAGAAGATTTCAAGATACCTTTTTAATGATAAAACAATATCCTTTTCCTTTGCCTCATTCCTCGAAACTTCTGAAACTTTCCACAGGAAAGGATCCAGCCTGAAGCAGGTACTTGTTATGGAAAATGTCAGTCCAAATGGTTAGGTTTGGCAAATTGATAAGCAACTTAGAGCCTTATAATGTAAAATGCCAGGCAATCTTAATACTTCACAGTGTTACCAGCCCCATCCATAATGATCACAGCAGCTAAAGATATTAAAGACCTATTAGCTCTTCAATGCTAAGATATTTTCCCCAGATGGAGGCAGCTATTGTTCCTAGCTAGGGCTAGATCTTTTTATGCAATTGAGGGGATTACAATTTAGTTACAAATGTACCTGGGAAGATTACACTTGGTATACATTGTGCTAGTCTGACAGTAAACATTTGCTCTGCATTTAAGCAAAAAAGAGAAAGGCAGTATTGCCATTTTGAGATGGCTGTACAAGTATAAAAATAATAATTTACTGGTTTTGGACAGATGTTTTTTTTCATTCACTAGGCTTTAAAGCAGTTTCAGCTTAAGAAATTAAATTTGACAGGTGATTAGTCCATAATGTGGTGCAATCACTTCTGGTATTTGAAAGAAAAATTGAAAATGGACCAGATATTTAACTTTGAAATGTCTGCCTTGCGTGTGATCGGCAGGAACTTTTGTCTCTTGTCATCAAGATCTATGTGATGTGCAGAGCAGACTTATCTGAGTCTCAAAATAGGTATTTTACAGAACATGCTCTGGAGTGCTTACAATGAAAGATGGGCTGACTTCGAAAGGTCAGATCTGGAACCAGATCTAGACTTGATGGGCTCCTATACGGGGTCCTTGATTGTTCCATTATAAAGAGGGGCAACACATGGCTTAGAGCTGAACTTCCCTGGCTGATCTTTAGCTACAAATTAAAAAAAGAAAGTGATGTATGTAGAGACGAAGCTGTGGCAATCTTGCTTTCCATGTACTGCACTGTTACGCTTCAGGGAGATGGGGCAGTGTCTGCTGCCTGCAGAGGAAACTGTTGTTTTGTAAGGCAGAATCGATACAGCAGAATCCTTAGGAAACACATGCATGTGCGCATACACACTCACACTGTGCTCCTTCTCAAGGGGACTTCACTTTTGTGCCCTCTTCAGCGTCTTGTTTCCCTAAATTTGTAATAAAAAGTCACTGTGAGTGACATAGGCTCCTCTGGAGGTGGAGAAATATGGCAAGCTTCCCTAATGGCCTGAGGGCTGTTTTGTGGCTTCAGTGAAGAAGGTGCAGCTCTATAATGGGATGGGAATGACCCTAAAGGCCTCGCCACTCACCCCCCACCCCATGCCCAACACAACCTGCTTTCATTTTTAGGCCAAAAATGTATGCTCTAAATATGAAGTAAATCATCTCAGCCAAGTTAAAAGAAGATTTGGTCATAGACACAGCCCAAACAAGTGTAATGACTGACATACTAGTCAGCCTGCTGGAGCCTATTAGTCAGGCTACTCCTACAAGGGCTTTCAGTTAAGGTGTATCAGGGTCCTGCTTAGAGATGAAATTCAGCCTTGTGAAGGGACTTTGTCCATAGGGTTTATGCAAGCATTAAATGCCATCAAAGAGACACAGTGGCTGGAAAGCTGAGACATCTCACTGTGGTTCCAGAGGGGAGAGTTTGATCCTTAAGACTCATTATGAGGGCTGTTCTCAGTTAGCTGCTAGTGGATCTGTGACCATTTGAGCTGGAAGTCGAATGTGTCTATGACAGTAGCAATCAGGACTCATGGTAGAGGTGATATCTTTTATTAGACCAACTACATTTTTGCAAAAAAAAAAAAAATCCGGTAATTGCAAGCTTTTGGGTGCAAACACCCTTCATCAGGCATAAGAGAAAAGATTGTAAAGGTTCTCCCAGGTAGAAATGAAAGTTCATATTTCATAGGAGAGTTGAAGGTGGTAAAATCTCCTGTTTGGAACAGTTCATTTTATATGCAGATCTGTGACGGTAGGCACATTGTTTCCATGTGTGCCACTGGCTACAGAAATTGGCATGCCAAAACTATGACAACCTGGTGGACCAACCGAGCTCAGGTAGACCTCTGAGGTGTTAAAGGGGAAGTATGGCTGGCCATCTGCACAAGGGCAACTTTTACTCTGTGTCAATGGAATACCTGGTGCCATCAAGAATTGGGCATGACTGCTATTGAACATGGTGATATTCAAAATACAGATCTCAGCTGTGCAAATGGCCCTAATCCTTTCCAGGGTCTTAGTCAAAATGCCTGGACCTTGATTCTCAGTGTGTTCAAAACCAGGATCTGAGTTATGCAGCTTTGTCCTCCTCACTTTGAACACTTCCACTGAGAAGACATTCAGGAAGGGAGAGGAAGTATGTCACTGTTCTAGGACTGAATCCAGCTAAGAGTGACAGGGACTATTTTTAAAAGGTTGCTTCAAGTATAACAACCACTCCTGTGGCCCTGTTCTGCCGCGGGTGAAACAGACTGAAAACAGCTCCAAGTGACAGGTGACGGCACACCGAACGGGCTAGATTCCGATGTCCACGACTGGTATCAATTGATTTCAGTGGAAATACCCTTGATTTACACCAGAGATCCTAGGACATTACAATGTAGAATAAGGGAAACAAAGCACATTTTGCTGTTTGTTAATTTAGCAACAGTCTGGGAGCTTTCTCTGCTTGCTGGTTTCCTCACTGGTAAGTGCTGGTAACAAGAGGGATCTTTATTCAGATGTCTGACTAACCTATGCTTTGGGAGCCTCTTCAGATGGCATTTTTGAGTCTTTAACTCAGTTCAGTTCACCGATGTGACACAAGGTGAGAAGCTATGGCTCACTGCTGAGGTCAATCCCCTCCCTGAGCGGCTCTCCAAAACCCTTCAACCAGAATCACCTCCCTCCCCATCCTCACTTTTACAACATGCCCTTTGGTACAAGAGCCCATACAAAACAACACAGAGGGTTTAAGGATAGGCTGCTGAGCTGGAAACTTAGGGCTGCTCTACTCCAGATTGACTACAAGAGGGTTTGAGCCCCCATCAGTCACCTCTAATGGGATGAGACAGTCTGAGCTTTATTACCACTGGGCTTCACAAGCTGAGCAGGTGTTCACTTTGCATACTGCTCGTTCCCATGCAGGCCTGCTAGCCTGAGCAGCAGATAAGAGCTGGCTCTTTCTGAAAGGCATTGCATGGCTTGGAAGAGGGGAAAAGAAATCCAGGCTGAACTTGAACAGTGCCACAAGTGTCAAATGTTACCTCTGAACCAGCTCTGTTCCCTAGAGGGAGGGGAAGCAGCTCCTGATAGAGCCCAGAGCTAATACGTTTCACCTGTTTATCACCAGGAACTTACTCACCCAGCTAAGGAGAGGGAAGGTATAAAATGGATCCTGCAGCTAAGCTCTCCTAGCATGTCCTTGGAGTCAATGTAATGTCTTGAGCAGATTAATACTCCTATTAAGAAGGTGGGGGATGAGGGGACACACTAATGAGCTCTTTACCTTTTACTGGATCTGAGCACCAATCTCTTTGCTATTTTAAATCCCCTTTGCAGGCAGTAAAGGGAGGGTTTTTTTGCCCATAGGGCTCATCTTAAATATCCCAGTGAAGTGACTGAAACTCTATCTTAATGTTCCTAGTGACTGCAGGTTCCAGTGGCTAGTTTGCTGGTTTCATTGCATTTGTTTCTGCCTCCTTCTTCTCTAGCAAAACAGACAGACAGATGGCTCTGAGTATTTTGCTATGCCTAGGAATTCTTGGCTGGGCTCCCCACATGAGTAATGCGGTGATAACTTTGCATCATTCAGTTGCTACTTGAGTGCTAGACTGGAAGGGAAAAATCACAGGGAACTATTAAGGGGTGGAGGGTGGGGAGAAGAGGGAAGGAAAACAAGCTTCAGAAAACTACAAGATGGGGAAATGCTAATAGTGGGAAGGTCTTCCCTGGTGCAACCTCAGCTGGTTTCACTGTAGCTTTTGAGAGTTTTAAAATAACAACAAGCACAAACCCATATTCAACACTTTTCTTTCCTTCCCCCCACTGCCATACAAATGCCATTAAAAAAAAAAGTGCAAAGCAGCTTAGAGCTGACATTTTAAGAGAAGGGGCAAAAAAAAAAAATTTTAAAAATTGCAAGGTAAACAGGACAACTTCTATCTTCCCCCTGCCTCTGGTCTGTGTGCAAGGACAGATAACAGCAGCAAGAGAAAGCAATGTCTACGATGGAATTTAGCTCTTCTATTTTTTTGTGCGTGCGAGAGCCTGCATGCGCTTCTGAGGCGTCTCTGTCTGCTTTGAACCTTATCAACAGGGACTGCGCAATGTGGTTTCTCTCTCTCTCTCTCTCTCTCTCTCTTTCTCCCTCTCTCTCCTAACTTTTGAAGCAAAACACTTACGTGCGAGGAATGTCAGAGCATCTGACAACCAGGAAGATAGAAGAGCAAGCCAAGTAGTGGGGAAGAAGGGAGGGGGCTGCTTGCCTCTTTTTCTTGATTAAAGAAAAGAGGAGGCCAGAAGAAAACAGTTGTGGGTTCTTTCCCCCTCCCCTAACAAGCCTCAAGAGCACAGCCTGTGTTGAGTCAAGTGGATAGTTAGGGGAGAACGGCTGTCAGTGAGATCTTGATGATGCTCTTCCTTTTTTATTTTCCTTAAAAAAAATAAAAACTAGAACGAAAGCAGGAGGAACTCTTACAATGGCTGCTCTCTCATTGCAAAACTGGTTGCTTAAACAGTCCCTTAAAGGGGTCTTGTGTTACAGGTTCACTTGATTTCCCCAAAGCCTTGATTAGACCGAACAAACTGTGGGCTTTGCACCTGGGGGTGGATAGCATAGGCATTTCTGACCACCCTGTGCCTGATTGTACATATTTCCTAGTAGGTGTTTCAGATGGTCTGGCAGGCATTAGGAGTTATTCTAAGATGTATGCCCTCGGAGGCCAGACCTTCCAGAACTCAGCATGTGCCAGACACTTTTGAGAAGCAGGAGCACACTTAGGGGGTCTGATGAGAGCTGAATACATGTCCCAGTTACTGCCCACTACGCCATGCCTTGCATCACAATATGTATTTGATTTTTGGAGCTGAATGATTTAGACAGAGGCCCTGATCAAAACCTCAAATCTGAATGTGCCTCTGCTTTGAGAAAGCTTGGAATCTGATCTGACCATGGTAATTGGTTCCTATATATAGATTATGGGTTAAACCAAAAATGGGATTTCAATGTCCCTGAACTTTGGGGGGCAAACAAGGGGTGGGGGGATATGGATGTAAGCTCAATTGAGTAGCAGGGTCATCTATAGGATGCTTTAGTCTCAGCCGACAGTCTCTTTCCTGGTGCCCTTGGATGGTTCCCCACTGTGTCACTGGGTCTGTAATGGGGCAGCTCTCTCAGAGTGCATTTCATGAGTAAAACTACTCCTCCCAAGACCTATGCAAAGTCCTCTTTGGATATTCTTCTACCTGCATTTCTTGGAAGAGGGGTGTGTGAAGCAAGCAGATAGAAGGCAACTTGCTGAGCATTTTGCAAGATTGGATGCCACATTCTTTGAAAAGTTCCCCTGTAGCAAAAGTGCCTGGCTTGTTCATGTTGCTAGAGCTGCTCATTTGGAAATACCAGCCATCTATGCGGGTAAGAATTTAGAAAGGCAAGTGAGTGCACCTCCGTTTTCTATTCAGCTTGTGCTTAAAGTCCTAGGAACACTCAGACTTCCAAATCCATTTCCCAAATGCTTCAAAAACTAGTTGGGAAGAGAAACATGAGAAGCAGCATCCCTGTATTTGTGCAGAGGGTTGGTTCAGATGATCCATAGAGTTCCCTTTCAATCCTATGGGTCAAACTGGTCCATGCCAGCTAGTAGAGAAGCACAGTGCTGTTTGCCAAAGACTACTCCATATTTCCTGGTCACACTCACTAGTATTCATTGCCACCAACAGGTCATCTGCTACATAGCAGGGATCAATATCCAACTTACTGTTACACTAACCACCCACCATAGATGAGAGAATCGGGTATCGGTCTCCCACCATCACAGAGTAAGACATGTGGGGAATGGATAGTGCAAGGTAGAAGGAGACTGGCAGATTGGAAGGGACACAGAGAAGTATTTTTGTTAAGACAATATAATCTGCCCCAACTTACTTCAGAGATGTAGCCAAGATGGGTTGTTAGCTCCAATCTAAGATAGGGTAGGAGATGTCCTCTGTCAGTTGGTCACTGTAAGAGCCTGGAAGAAAGAAATGAGTCTAAGGGACCTTAAGGAGGAGAGAAGAGGATATTTGGAAAAATGGGAGATGGGAGATGGCTGTTGTGCCACAAGTGTCTTATCAGGCTGCGCTTGCTGTTAGCGCACAGAGGCAGGTTTTCTCAGAAAGGAGCGAGGAAAGTATTTTCACTCCTTCAGTGTGTAACACGCTCCTGAAGCCTGTTGGGTCATTTGGAGTCTATTTCTGGTCTCACTTATTCTGTATCACAGCTTTCAGTCAATCTGTATCCTCAAATGCTGCACGCAGAAACGAGGAATATGAGAGTGGAAAGTAGATGGCATAAAGAACAGCCCAGGCATGGATTGTGTGCTACATTCAATCAGAATAAATCTGAAAAACAGAAGGAGGGAGATAAGGAGGCATAAGCCAGGAAAGGGAAGGGGGAGGGGAAAACAATCCCATAAAACAAAGGTGCTGGTGGGGTGTCTTCCCTGAACAGAGGGGAAATGAGGTCTGATGAAATCCTACCTCGAACCTCACCCTTATCCCCACCTGCGTGTGTCCCCTTTTTCCGTTCTGCTTTTTCACCTGGCTCAGCCACTCTGTGCGGCTATCAAATTGCTGCTGGGTTTTTTTCCCAGACAAATGCATCTGGCCTTGGCCTTTACTATTAATGATTTGCACTATCACAGATGGCTCCTGTATAAACTGGTACTAATTGAGCCAGTGCCTTGTCCAGCTGCTCTCCCAGAATCCCCTGCACTGTAGCTGAATGCCTTAGGGTACAAAACTTTTCCACTGCATCCAAAACCCAAACCTCAGAACAACACTGAGCTGGAAATGCGAGCCCCCAGTCATTGTGCCATCTATGTGCCACCCTTTCAGATCACTTATTTTTTCTGCTAATTGGGCAAAAATGCTTTCTCCTTTGGAACAAGTTCAGACTTTCACCTCCCATCACCATATTCATTCTATTCATTTCATGCCCTGTCTTCATCCAGCGGAGAAGTGGGAGGGCTGAGGACCCCCCAAACAGAGCACAGAGACAAAAGGAATGAATGCTAAAGGCCCCAAACTGCTCTTACGCAGTTGACTGTATGTTTAACCCCATCACTGCTGGATGTTCACTACATCTGCTGTATTGATATCCATCTATTCAGGTCCTAGTGAAACCAGTGGAGTATTAGAAGGTGCCTAAAACCTTTGAATGCACATCTTGCTTGTTCCAGTGGGACAGGCAAGGAACATTTAGTAGCACAGCAGATGATGGGCAACCTAGATGGACCCTTAATATTCTGCAGGAGACAGTTGCTTTTGAGCTGGGATATTTGCATAAAAATGCATAAGTCATCATCTATGGAGTGTTCAGCCACACACCAGGTTTGTTCTACCTGGGTGTATTTCAATGACACACCAGCCCCTTCCACGTGGTTGCACCTGGTATATTCAGTAGGACAGCAGATGCGTTCTACCTTAGGTATACCTAAAATAGTAGGCATTTCCTAGCTGGACATACTCTGTGTGGTAAATACAGCACACTCCAGGTGCATCTCAGCAGCCTGCACCTGCTAAGTCTGGCTCAGTGATCAAAAGAATCATTAGATTTTGCTTGCTATACAATTTGCATGTTCTTACGCATTTTATTTTCCCTGAGAAGTAAAATGGAAATGGAAATAATTTGCAGCTGCTAATTTTGTAACACATAATTCTGTGAGCAAAAGTAATATTCTTGACTTATTTTGTCAGTAAATGAAGGGGAAAGTACAAGGTCACACTTGAAATGAATTGTCTCTAGATAAGGATTCCAACACTAAATTAACATGAATTGAAGCACTTGAGAATGGCTGTGTCTTGTATAAATTCAACAAGTTAACCTTCTGTTGGATCAGTTGAGACCAGACATGCAAGAACTAGTATTACCCACCAAAGCTGTGTGACCTAGCTAATATTTGCTTTGCCAGCAGCCATGGGGGAAAGCAGATATTTTCACAAGTATTTCTGAATTTGATCCCAGCTGACACCTTGCCATTTGTGGTGAAAATGGTTGTTTATGCAGAGAAAAGTCCAGTGTTTGCAACGGGGAGACAGTTTTCTCTCTGTGGAAAGTGTTGAAATAAGATATTGATGCAAATACCAGGGTACTCATGACATGACACACACAAACTCTCCTTCCAACACTTTTAAAATATGTAGGAGAAGTAACACATGGCAAAGTGATTCATAATAACAGTACAACACTTAGGACTTACTATAGAGTGTTTTATGTGTGAAAGACATGTGATTTTCTTTTCCCAAAGGAAACACAAACATTTATCTATTCATACTTAAATTACTTGCACATCCAGAGTATGTTGCGAGATGGTCCAAAAGGTCAAAAGCTTTCTTTGACTGCACCAAAACAAAGTCATCAGCTGTATTGAAAAGGTCTTTTAATTTTATAAAAGGTCTGGGGTTAAATTATAGCACAGGGTCCTAAGCCCATAATAAGATACACGTAGAATTCAAACTTCCTCATGGTTTCAGGTACCACCTGTCATCATGTCTCTGTCTCTCTCTAGTTGCCTCCTGTTCTGTATCTCCATGTGATCAATGATTTCTCTGCCAAAGACATGTTAAATGATACCATGACATCCACCTAGAGTTCACCCTGCAGAGGGATGCAGTTCTGTCTGTCTAATAATCTCCACTGCCTTGTCCCTAATCAGCACACACGTAAATAGAGATGGTTGAATTATACGGGCCTAATATTTAATTAGATAAATTCCAAATAATGGTTTGAATAAAGGATTCCAACCAATTCCTTTTGCAGAACTTGCCCATCTTTGCAGTCATTCCAATCAGGAGGAGGAAAAAAATGTAGGAGTTTTTTTTCATTTTCAGCTCTTGATTTCAAGGAGCGGTTGTCTGATTGCTAGACAAGGCCGGCACTTAAGCAAGTTACTGAGACTTCCACATGCAAATAAAGCTCTGTTGCAAGCTCTTGCTCTTTCCAAAACAGAGAATGCTCAGGAGTCTTCTGCATCTAGGCACTTAACAACTAATTGAGTTGCTGGTGGATTAGAGTTGGAGGCAAACAGGGCACTTGAGTTACTTAGCGGACAGATGAATTAATAAACAGTGAAATAAAATAGATGTGCTATTTTGAACACTGTAGGCTTGCTGCTTTTTAAAAATATTATTACTGCTTGTCTCTAGGCCTATTGGAATGCCTTTCCACAGGAACAGAGACAGGGTGCTCTAATGTGGACTGACTTGGATCTCTTTGATCAGAGGAATGATAGATCAATTGCCTTTTCTGAATCCGAAGGCAACCCTAACGTTGGGTCTCGCACAGACAGTACTGCGCTGCAAATCTCCTCTATAGTACCATTCTACCTTGCATAATGCTTTGACTGGCTTCCTTTGTGAGTTGGTCCATGGGGCTGAATTCAGCCCAGCAGATCCCAGAAAAAGTGTCTGAATGTGCCGTTGTTTCCTTATGGCTGACAGTGACTTGTCTTTGCTGCAGAGTTAACCAGGGGTTCCTACCTGGGCATTGCCACAAACCCTTTCCCTATTTTGCAAACCAAACCCTTTTCACTTAGTAAATAAAGTACTACTAAAAATGTAGACTTGCTGTTTGGGGGGGGATTGTCACTTTGGGCACTTCTACATGTGCTCCAGGGGTTGGGGGTGGCGCTTTAATTAGAGTGGCTCCAAAAGCTGCTCTAATTGAAGTGCTGCAGCATCTCGTGTATCCTCATCCCTGCACTTCAAAATGGCAGCGAGGGTGTTTGAACTAAAGCTTATTTGATGTGCTTTAGTTCAAGTGCCCCTACCGCTATTTTGAAGGGTGGGGACACTGATACATGAGACCCAGGAGGCTGCTGGAGCGTGGTATTACCATGTTTCAACAGATTCAATTAATCGAGTCTGCTCTGACACAGTAGTTACAGCACATCAGAGCAGCCTCCGCGCTCATGTACAGGCACCCTTTAAGCTCAGGTCCTCCTTCCACCTGGGTGGTGGGGGTGTGGTTGCCAGACTCCATTTTTCGGCAGCCCCAGCAACAGTGGTGGCTCCTGGCAGCAGCCGCTGGAAGGGGACAGAGCCCCACTGCCCAGGCACCCTGGCTTGTCCACCCTGCACTCACTGCCAGGGGTGGGACCTATGCAGGCAGGGTGGCTTAGATGGTGCTGCAGACTGGTAGGGAGTGGTGTTTGGGAGTGGGACTGGCAGGTGGGGCCAGGGAGACCCCGGGATCTGGGGGCGGTGACAGCGCAGGGCCAGGGCTGGGGTAGAGCCCCGGTTCTGCCCTCAGGGACATGCACTGAGTGCATCGCGGCTTTGCCCCGACCCCAGCCCTGGCCCCAGAACCAAGTTGTCACTGCCCCGCTATCCTGCCCCATGATCCCAGCCTCCCCCCCCACTCCTGAACACCGCTCCCAGCCTGCCCATGGCCTCATGCCACATAGGGCGCTTTGGTGAGTTGTTGTGGTTGGGGTTGCTGACCCAGCCCGTGATACCTCGGCAGGACTCCCTATGCGGCCTGCAGGCCCAAGTAATTGCCCACCCCTGGATTAAGGGGTATGTCCTTGGATGTCCTTGTGACACATAATGTGAGTCCAGCACTGAATACATGTGCCCTTTGCACTGTGGCTGCTCACACTTAGGCTAGCCTAGTCTGGGCTACCCATCACACATTCCTGACAGAGAACAGCTGGAAAGGGGAGTAGTTACACATCCTCAGTTATCTTAAATGGCCATCCTATCCCAAAGCAAAGTTAATTGTGGGCTTGATTCTGCAAGTACTGAGTACCCCCACACTCCTATTAAAGTCACTGAATTGAAACCTAAGTATACAAGGCAAGATGAACTCTTGGGACAACACAGACAAGAATAACATCCAGCATAAGCAGCAAGATATAATACACCAGCCATGTTCCTACCTATCAGCATCACAAAGCAGCAGGATCCCCCATAGAAAACTTGAGCAGAGATGTCAGAAACACATTTTCGGCAGTCTGAGCAACTGGGCAGCGAAATAGACTCCCGGAGGATGTGGCTGAGCCTCAGTCACTGCCTAAAACCAACAAAAGGTTGGAGACTGCCGTAGTGGAGGATGATATCGTAAGAAGTCCTGGGGAAAAAAATAGCACAGGGGGTCTTTGTCTTCTCCCACCCCTTCTGAATGGGCCAGAGAGGTCTTTTGAGGCCTCGCTGTCTCTGAATCTGTGAACCTGCCGTGTCAGTAATTAGCCTGCCATTCTCACTCCAGCAGCAGTTCCTCTGAATGGATGTGCCATTGGCATAGGAACTGAAGCACATATTCAGAGAGGCCATTTACTTTACATTAACATGTTCCTCTCCTTTCCTTCCTCCTCCCTCCCCCCGCCAATTCTTTTCTATTCTTTTCTTTTTTTTTTCCTAGATATATATTTTTTAAATGACTCCCTCTTCAAGAAGAGATTGACTCTGGCAGTAATTTGTCATGTCACCTTCAATAAAATTTCAAACAAAACCAGGGAAGATTAATGGGGAAGCAAAAGCGCCACATCTTTTATGCATTTCAGACGGCAAAATATAAATCAAAACTGCGACCTGTTTGTAAGGTGATGCTGAAAAAATACAACAGCACTGTAATAAAGTTAGACATGTGTTCCTGTCAGATATGGTGCTGAGGTGTGCGGGGTTTAACTTTTAATTGTACAGTGATATATCTCGTTTATATCTGCAGCTGAATACAGAAGAAAGCTTGGAGACCGAGGTCCGTCCAGCCTTCAGCTTACAAGTATCCAATTTTTGCAGTCTGACTGAGCCAACTTTCTGGCTGTTGCGATCCCTGCTCACCGTGGCAGGACAGGGGTAGTACTCAAGAACTTCTGGCCTGCAGCCACAAGTATCTAGCTTTGAAGTTAATGGGACTGACCACAAGGCCCTACAACTGCCTGCAAACAAGTGAGTTGTCACCGACTTCAAAGTAAATGTCCTCGCACACAGTGAATTTCATGTCACGTGGTTAAGAGGCTGGACAGAAGTCCGGAATATCTGGGTTCAGGTCCCAGCTCTGCCATAGACTTCCTGTAGGATCTTGTGAACCTCATGGGTTTCCAAAGCCATCTGAGGGATTTGGATGCCTCGCTAAAAGTTGGCAGCTTTAAAAGTGTCTGGCCTTTAGGTTCCCCCTCTGCAAGATGGAAATGATCCTTCCTATCTCCTCCTGCTCTTTGTTTTGTTTAAATAATATATGTGTGTGATATACATATATGCAGCATCTAGCACAAAAAAGCCAGGACCTTTGGGACCGCAATGTGCTGCTGCAGCAGCGGTGATGGTGACGATGGAGTTCCCTGTACATCAAGGGAGGGTTGCCTGCATGAACCCAGTTGCAAGATTGGTATACAGACCGCTTAAAAGAAAACATTTCCTGTGTACCAAATAATGCCAGAAAAATATTGCAGGGTAGCAGTGTCTCACTCCCTTAAATATATTTTACAGTGCAGGAGAAACCTACAGTACGTGTGGGTCCTTCCTGGATTGTGTATGCGTGATCAATATATTTTAAATGTTCACACAGATAGACTGTAGGAGAGATTAAACAGCAACATGGAAAAACTTTCCCCTGGGGGCTATCTGATTATACCCTGTTAGGTGTGCTTTTTTGTTGAGAGAGCCAGCCAGCATATTCCCACACTGTATTTGAAGGTCAGCCATTGTCTTATGCTGTTTCCTATAACAAAATTGAGAGGAGTTTGATGAGATCTTCTAGTCACAAGAGAGCTCATTTGTTCAGCAAATCCAGCCGTGACCCCTTTCTAATGTTTCTCTCCGTCTTCTGCGGGCTTGTTTTTTAACTGAATGCTTCCACAAAAACTCTCCTAGCAGTATTCAAGGACGACTGCTGGAGTTTGGAGAGCTCCTGTCAAATCCGACAGAGCAGGGTGCCAGGTATATTTGCAAACTATAAACAGAGATAATGCTCTTCTTTGAGATCAAAGTACAGCCGCTGCTTGGCTTCTTTGTGGCCACAGGCAGGGCCTTGCAGTTGATGCGGTACTGTTAACTTCCAGCTTTACCATGTGTCATGGAATAGGAAATGGACCCAAGGGGCAGAATTTTGGACCTGGGCTCAGATTGGAGCTTCCCACAAAGTTTGGAGCTGTTGTTTTTTTTCTGAGATTTCTTTTATGGGTCTAGCCTGTTACAATAAAATAATTTATGTGAGATGTGAAGCTTGGATACACTCCAGATATAGCAATAAACTGCTTCTGCATTCAGAGGTGGTCAGATTAGAAATAGAGCCTGGAGAGGAGGTTTATACCCATCTACTTTGAAGAAGGTAGTTTTTGTAGGCTGGCTTCCCCTACAAGGGGAACTGAAGAGTTGCTCAAATGAAAAATTTTATTTTAAAAAATCTAGTCACTGCAAAACAATAAAGATGTTAAGTCTTTGATCTTAAAGAAACATCCTCCAGCTCTCCTTTTACTTAACGACTTAGAGATGCCGAGAAAACAACCTGATAAACTCAAAAGGGAGAGAGAAGAATGACTGGGGGGACTGTACTTGAAATCTCCCCTTAAGGCTGATGTGGTATCACTCACTATGAGACAGCAGAAAAAGGTGTACAATTCAGGCAGATAACACAGAGCCACTGGGAAGGGGCTGGAAACTACAGTGATTGATAGTAGGGGCCTACTAGGCATGTAGCTCATCTCATCGATGGGAGATGCAGTTTTTATTCCTTTTGTTTGCTGTTTTATCTTGCAGAAGTGTTGTAGATAGCTTTCCTTGGAAAATGAGGTTGGTCTGGTTTGAGGTACATAAAGGGATGTGTGTAATAAATAGGGACCAATGGGTAATTCCAAAGTTATCCCACTTCCCACTAAAATTCAGGTACTTTCACAGTTGCTGGGAACACAGACACACACACAGGTGTGTGCACACACACACACACACATGTGTGAAATTCAGAATTATCCAGCTCATAATCTTATAGCATGGTTAAGGCTATTTGCAGCAATATCTAGCTTTTAAACAAAGGAAATTCTCAATTCTATTAGTAGAAATCTGCTGTAGCTCAAATTGACTCCCTTGGAGTTGCTCTGAACAGACAAAAGTGCAAATGCAGGAGAATCTGGACCCTAAGAGTTATTGGATAACAGTTGCAAGGTAACTTGTATAGCAGGGCTGGAAGGGATACAACTTTCTGACCACTCATAGTAGATTCCAGGATGTCACAACTAAGACCTAACTACACACAACTGGTGGCAATCCTTGTCTGACTTCACACTTACGGATTTGAGCTGAGGTACTTCTGACTTACGCTGCTGTAAGCAAAGAGCATCAGGCCTAAAAGTGTATTAATTCCAGCATGTTTTAAAAACATGACATCTTTGCTAGTAAAGGCTAAAAGGAGCAGGAAAAGGGCTGGGATATAATGGGCTAGTGAAGTAATGAAGACTGCTTCCCACCTCCCATTGTCAACTCCACCCCACCTAAACTTGGACAGTATTTTTTTTCAGAAGAGCACCAGGGAGATCTTTTGCTCATTCTAATGATCAATCCACAGAGGTGGGAACAGGCTTTAAGATCAGCCTTTGCCAAATGTTGCATTCTGCAGGATACATAGCTTTCTTTTTAAGGACTCTGGAAGATTTAAAACTGAAAATATATGAGACTCCAGCTAGCAATTTAAAGAGACATTTGAAGAGAGCATGCTGCCCCCCATTCTAATAAGCTTGTATAGTTCTCTCTATCAACTTGATTTCAACAGCAGGTAATAGTTGGGGGGGAGGTACATAGAAGGAAACCAGCAAGACAGTAACAGCAAGGCTAATGTCCCACATCCAGGTTGTACAGATGGATTGCCAGGGTTGGAGGTTTTTTTCAGTGTTTCACAAAACTTTTTTTGAGTGCTACTGGTTGAGGATGGATGTTCTAATTCTGCTGGTTGAGGATGGATGTTTTCCTCCAGCACCTAATGCCTTCAGAGTTGATTGTCTGGGGATTCTCTGTCTCTGATATACTTACCAAACTGTTGCGCACCTTAAGTGTTTAACTATGAAAGCTCTTGTTGCCTTAACCTTTGCCTCACTGTGAAAGAGGAGTGTGTGGCATTAGGGTTATCTTTTATATTTGCAGTGTCACTACCTTGAAAGAAGAGGGGAAGGCATTTTAGAAAAATGACAAACATTGTCAATGGACATATTTTTACAAAAGACATACCTCTGTTGCTCTAACTCGTTATGTTTTGTGGTAAGGAGCTGCCATGCTCAGCCCCAGAGCTGGATGCATTTGAATGACAAGGAAGGCAAAAGATGTCATTTGGTTTCAAGCAGCTTTTCTTTCCTCTTCCACAGCACAATGCAACACGCCTGACAGAAAGATTACAGCAAAACTTGCAGAATGATAAGACTTTTTTTCTTGCTTAGCTTTCATCAACGTAGACTCCTAAAATTGCAGAGGAGGAAGAGGAATAGAGGCAGGTGAGCCATAAAGACTACAGTTATATTTCTTGCTGGGGGCTGAATCCCAAGAACTGGTGAACAGATGTAGATCCTAGGATTTGGAGCTTTTTGATTTGATTCTTAAATATTGCCCTTAGTAAATCATGGTAAAAATTAGGGTGAAGTTACTTGTTACACTTAGATTATATTAAGGTCACTTAAAACATGAGTGTCCATACATTAAAATTCATTAACTGATGCTAAATGCCCTCTGACCATCTCAGAGATATGCCATTTCCAGTGCTGGTTAAATCTGGGCCATGCTACCTAGTTTGTGTTAAAGTAACTTTAGTCTGTTACATGGAGATAGAATGAGACATTTGCAGTCCTCCAACATCCCCAAATGCATCACTCCCAGCCCCCAAACTCCCAGAGCAAGGAGAGAGGCAGGCATCCTGGCTCCTAGCCATGCTCCTGCTTACTAGCCCTCTAGTAGCAAGTCAGAGGCATACAGGCAAGAAACACTATTAACCCTTAACATGTGATTGCTCACAGCATGTTCTAATTTAACACCAAGTAACATTTTACAGTTTTAGTATGGCTAAATGTATCACACCTAACTTCATCCTTAGACATTCTTCTCTAGCCTAATATCCACTCCCATGTGGTTAGTTCACATAAAGGATAACCCCTCTTCTGCAGCCAGCTAATGGGAAGGCTGTTAAAAGCTCCAGACTGAAGGTTGAAAGACACTACTTCTTCACTGAGCTTGTACTTAAACCAGGATCAACCATTTTGGAATCAACAGACAAGATTTAGGGCCAATGTCTGCTGAATATTTTTGGTCCCTTCAAGCAAAAGAATTCCAGTGTTTATGCAGAGTTTTCTATTGCCGTCCTCGCATGCAGTGGTCTCCATTAAAAATGCCAAACTTTAACGTGTGATGCATAGCACTTCCCCTTGCTCTTAGAACAGAAGGCAGCTACAATATGGTAGCTCACTATTGTGGTCAGATACTAGCTTTCCAAAGGAGACCATGGTGCAGGTATGAGCTACGTGCTCCTACTCACATGCTCCACCAGTGCATGAAGAGTTATGCTATTGAAGGGAGGCTAGTGTCAAACTGGAGTGAATGGAAAATCTCTGCCTCTTATTGTATGGATAACTTTTATCTCCAGACTATACAAAAACATCAGGGCTTCTGCCAGTAGATTTTTATATGATCCCTTTATTCTTGTTTCAATGTTATTACTTTTTCCACCCCCACCTCATTTCACTGGCACTTTCAACCACATTTCCTGCAGTTTTCAAGATGTGATAGGCTGGCTTTCCAATGACCTATGGCAAGACAAAGTTGGGCTGCTTATCAGTGAAAGGTGTTTCAGCTGCTCAGCAAGAAGCAACATCACATTTCGAATAAAGCGGAAGAAAAGCACGGGGGAATACAAACCATCACAACAACAGTATTAGAGTGGAGATTGTTGGATGAATAGAGAGGGGGGTTTGAGGTGGGTTTGAGTTAAGTGTGGGCTTGGGCTATTACTTATTCTGCGTAACACACTCCATGAAATATCCTAACAATATTCCCAGACTAGTAGTACCAGAGATTTTATCACTTGGGAGACAGCAGAAATGGCCTTATCATTTTGACAATGGTTTTTTCTTTTACTATCACTAAGTAACAATATCTCTGTTTCACCGTCACTACTGAGCCATTGTTTTTTTTTGATAAATAGGATCTTTTTTGTGTTTTCCCCCTTCATTGTATCCTCATTTTAGAGACTGGGGGGGGAGGGGGAGGAACATGGCATGCACAGTGGTGTAGTACTTAAAATGTATGTGTTAAAAGCCAAGAGGAGCTATCAGAGGGGAGAGATCAGCAGGAGTATATGACCCATTTGTGCTATTTAAGGCACATGTGATGGAACTGGGCTAATAATACTCTTCAGACTAGTTGATGATCCACATCATGACTATGGCGAACTTGGGATCAATAGATAGACTTGAAGAGTTGGCAGCAGAGGAACTAGACAACAGCCTGTTTGCACAAGGATCAGTCATAATTGACAGCAGTAACTAGTCTTTATTTTTAGTTTTGACCCACAGAGAGTGGAAACCCAAGGGAATATTGGCACCAAAGATCCAGGTCTCATGCTGAAAAGTTTGGGAGCACTGAGGGTTTTAAATGTTTTGGTAGAAAACCTTGGTTTAAAAGTCTCAATATATAGGTCAAACTCTAGGCTGTTTCTTCTGGCTCTTTCTGATACTAACTCCTTCAAAGATTCAGGGGCAAGTCACTTGCTCTCTGCCTTAGTTTCTTCATCTACAAAATGGGGATAGTACATAGATACCTGTTAGATTCAGATGTTGGGCTGGTTAATACTTGCACTATTTTCATTCAGTTGTCATATTTCAGGGGGGGAAAAGAGTGTTGGGGTGAGGAATAGCAGAATTATGTCTTAGGACCTACAGCAAATTTTCCTGTTTCATGGATTCATACTAAGGCCAAATCTCTCACTGAGTGGGGTTCCCTTGTAGAAGGGAACAGCACCGAGGGAGGATACAAGTTGTAAGTGTTTGGTTGCCTATAACACACACCTCCAGCACTCCATATGTGTAGGAGATAATGGTGTCATTGTTAAGTCCCAAATCCTTCAGGTCCTTTGATTAGGTAGAGATACACAAAGAACACATTTGTCTGCATGCTTGTTATGTCTTATGTTTTGGGATGTGTATGTGCTGGGATATGTTTTATTTGGTATTGCTGTGCCTGTCAGATTGTGGGAGCACCATCTTCGTATCAGGCAAGTGGGGTGACCTATGTCTACCTTAATTGTGCCACTGAATTATCTTGGAATGTAACCACAGTCTAACTTTCCAGATGTGCAGCAATTAGATTGCACATATATATATAGCTCTATTACGTGGGGCATGCCGTGATGTCTGGACACGTGCACATGTGAGTCAGCCAAACCATAGTTTTCATGCACTTCTGGTGCCCCTTCTATTCAGGTTCTTCTGTCATGCCCATCCCCATGGTATCTAAGTGCTTCTGTCTACCTGATTTACTTCAGTTGTTATGGATTATCATGTTTCTGGAATTTGAGACTGCGCTCCCATTATCCACTTATCATCCACAGTTGTACTGTCTCAATGCTACTTTTTGCTGATACCATCAGCTGCCACTGTCTATTCTGTCACAAAAGAGAGCTTTCACAACTGAGCTTATTGCTATGGTTACAAGCATCTTGATGGCTGTGGGATCAACAGGAGCCCTAAATGAAGGGCTGGTTTGCAACATTTGCATAAAGGTTCCCTGTTCCTTTTATGGAGTGTCCACCTTCTCCAAACCTCCCTCCCCCTCTAGTTACTGCTGTCACTGCCAATTTACATAGATGTGAATGGCACATTAGGGCCCAGTTTATACTTTCCTAGTATGGATCAATACGACGCCCTTTTTACTTATGTGTATTTTTGAAAGGGATAGTTGTAGACCCTTTCCTTAAAAACAAGAGTTGTTATATTATGTTGTTAAATTTCATCCTTCTCCCTGCCTTCTGCAAAGTGAGCCCTCCAAAACATCGAGCATCATAAGCTACACCTGTTAGCCTTGAATGCCCAGAGAACAGGAAAGGGAGCCATCTATCATATGCCTGCTCCATCACTTCCATTGCTGCGGTAAATGATGTGCTTAGATGCTGCCACTAAATGGAGTGAAAATGTGACCTACCTATCTGCTATCAGAAAGTTAAATGCTTCACATAATGCCACAAGAGGATTGGAGAGGAGAGAACTTGGCGCAAAGTGGTCCATTTCTCCACTTGCTTCATTTTGCAAAACAGAAGAGAAGAATAATGACATTGACTTCTCCCTTTTGGATACGCTTTCCCTCTTTCATTCTCTCCCCCATTACTTTTTTTTTCTCTTTCAAGCAGCTACCAGGCTATGATTGGGTGCAAGAGCATTTTTTGTTGGAAGATGCAAATAGGACTTTTATGTAAATCAGAGTTTTTAAGCTGCTCCTCCTCCACTCTCGCAAATACACAGAAAATGACTATCTTGTTCCCACGCTGACCCCTCTGTCTTTCCTCATTAAGAAACAACTATGGGCTACTGAGCATCTTCACTTTTTGGATACTCACCGCCTTGTTTTGTGCACAGACACTCCTGCTGTTGACCGAGAGTTTCTCACTCCCAGTAATTTCTCCACTGCATTAATTTCCCATTAATTTGGATCATGATTTATGAGTCTAAAATGACTGAAAAGTTTTAGTGAAATGCTTCTCACTTGGTATCCCTCCTCCTCCCTTTCTCCAACATATCTTCTCTGAAAGCAAATGTCTCTCTTTCTCACCCCATGCCGCGTACCATTCTACCTTGCATAATGCTTTGACTGGCTTCCTTTGTGAGTTGGTCCATGGGGCTGAATTCAGCCCAGCAGATCCCAGAAAAAGTGGCTGAATGTGCCGTTGTTTCCTTATGGCTGACAGGGACTTGTCTTTGCTGCAGAGGTAACCAGGGGTTCCTACCTGGGCATTGGCACAAACCC